>NC_092816.1:52429251-52730501 GCF_023375885.2 Dermacentor andersoni
GAAGGAAAGACGTGGGCGCGAATCACAGCTGTGTGGCCGGCTGCTTTTTCATCAGTGTACCACTTACCGTTTCTTCGATTCAGTTTAGAACTGCAGATCATTTCCCCTTATGCTGTCCTTGGCGTCATTGTTTGCTGGCATCTTATGATGTGACTGATAAAAATAGGGTCCCCTCGTTTTCCTTTGTTCTCTTTCATATACAGTCAAATGTCTGTATAACGAAGTGCTTTGGGCCTCTGAAATCATTCATTACACGGATCACTTCGTTGTAAACGTCGCGCACCGCACAGCTTACAATAGAACCAGGACCGAATTCTTTCTACGTTATAGAGGTCATTTCGTTGTAGACGTGCGCGACTATATATATATATATATATATATATATGTGAACGCCCGCAGACCTACACATGTACGCGTGTACTGATATACAACGCTATACTTTTCAAGAACAGTTAGAGGCCGCCCCACATTCAGCGTTTTTACCGGCGTTTTCTGACGCTGCGTCTCCCGGCGTCGTCGCATGACCGCCGCCAGAGTCCAGCCGCGGACCAGCGCCGATTGGTGTGCGCTCATGGAGCCGCTTCTGGCGTCGACGCCGAGCGACGCAGTGTGACGAAACGCCAGAAAACGGCGGCCGCAAAAACGCTGAATGTGGGGCCGCCCACATTCAGCACCCGCATTGCTCATAGCAACCGTAACAGTTCAACATGCTCGGCGCTGGAAATTACGGCTGTTGTTGCTAAAGGATGAAACACGAGGGCGAAGAATGCGACGGGACAATCCTTGATTCGCAACTAAGTGTTGTCTGCCAAAGTGCGTATTTGCACGAGAGAGAGACTGGCGATGCAGTCGTTCAGCGACAACGGTGGCATATAGTGAATGGATGTGTCTGCCCTGAATCTCGGGTGCCTGTTCGCATGCTCCCTTGTTTGCCTTTGCGCCTGTTGTTTAAAGGGACACTATAAAGGTAAACGCTAAGAAGTCGACGTAGGCTGTTAGATTACCATTACAGAAACCACGCGGCGCTTGTTTCGTGCCAAGAAAAGAACTACATAGGTTACGAGAAAGTTGCGTCTGAAGGGCCCGGATACTTGAGCACAGCCTGAGCAGAGTTAACGGCTACGTCGAGTCCAACGGCATATACCGCGGCAACACGATTGGCTTCAGAATGGGGCTCTCTACCCGAGACGTCATGATACGACTCGAACAGCAAGTCGCAGACACCACGGGGCAAGGCCTGAGAGCAATACTCGGACTCGATCTAAAGAAGGCCTTCTACAGGGTCGAAGACGCGGCCGTCCTCGACAGAATCGCGAAACTCGGCCTGAGCGAACGAATGAACGCCCGGCATTGCACTAACTTCCGGAACGGCCTAAGTATGGGGTGTGCTTTGCGCCTGCGTCACCTCCGCCGCGGGTCGCCCGGCATTGCACTAACTTCCGGATCGGCACACGTATGGGAGTGCTTAACGCCTGCGGCCCCTCCGCCGCGGGTCGCCCGGCATTGCACTAACTTCCGGATCGGCACACGTATGGGGAGTGCTTAACGCCTGCTTCCCCTCCGCCGCCGGTCGCCCGGCATTGCACTAGCTTCCGGATCGGCACACGTATGGGGAGTGCTTAACGCCTGCTTCCCCTCCGCCGCCGGTCGCCCGGCATTGCACTAACTTCCGGATCGGCACACGTATGGGGAGTGCTTAACGCCTGATTCCCCTCCGCCGCCGGTCGCCCGGCATTGCACTAACTTCCGGATCGGCACACGTATGGGGAGTGCTTAACGCCTGATTCCCCTCCGCCGCCGGTCGCCCGGCATTGCACTAACTTCCGGATCGGCACACGTATGGGGAGTGCTTAACGCCTGATTCCCCTCCGCCGCCGGTCGCCCGGCATTGCACTAACTTCCGGATCGGCCTATGTATGGGGAGTGCTTAACGCCTGCTTCACCTCCGCCGCGGGTCGCCCGGCATTGCACTCGCGGGGGAACTAGCCCTTAACTACTTCGCTGTAAAATTGGTTACGTCTTTGTGTTTCTTAACTAAGTAATTAATAATGATGACGGCGAACGCGAGAGCACTGGCACGAGCATGTTAGCGCGGTAACGCCGAGGGCGCCAACGAGCCAGCTGTGGAAGACTACGACGCTGGAGCCAACCCTGATGACGATAGTCTAACACACTGACACGGTACTACTGAAAGTAAGCCCCTAACACCTTCGCCGTATAGTTTTGCCTCCTTCCGCCGGTACAACTCAGTTTTCTCAGCCTATAAATGAAACAAATTTGACCCCCGTCTTCATTCGATTACGCAGTTCAAGACAAGTAATCAAGGCAGCCCATGAAACTTCATATCTTACTGAACCTTCAATGTTTCTCAAGGTAATTTGAGAGAATTTTAAAGATACTTGTATTCAAATTTCATTAAGATAACTACACCATTGAGCTTTCTTAAAATGCTGCGAGTTCACGAACGTGCTACAGATCACGCAGTTACAGGCGGAGCAGAAATCGCAGAGCAAGCAGCCGGCAGCGGACAGACACGGATGGGAACGCGAACTCACCGCGAGAGCGTGGTTGCCCAAGCGCCGCGCGACAGACAAGTTCTGTACTGCCCATCCAGAAGAAGGAACCCAGAAGGGACTGCAAGAACCTAATAACCCGTAATGGTGGCTGTACCACGTGACAAACGTACCACACTCGGCCGCAAAATACAAACTGTGCTAAGTATACCTTCTTTGTGATAGGGATAAATCATACCCTTGAACATCTTGGATATTTCGCCTTACATCTTCAAGAATTGAGAGCCACACAGAGTCTGATACAGTGGCGTAGCAACAGGGGGGGCCGGGGGGCCGTGGGCCCCGGGTGCACGGGGCCAATAGGGGGGGGGGGGGGGGGGTGTCATATACGTCTGAAGACACCCGAAAATTGTCGATATCCTGGCCTTCCTCGACTATACCCGGGAGGGGAGGGGGGGTGACAGAAGAGTTAAGGGCCCCGGGTGCCAGACGACCTAGCTACGCCACTGGTCTGATATGCCATAATAGCTGTAATTAAGGTCTATAATAGGAAGAGAATCGCGCTTTTGAAGGTGGAAAAGGGGACTTAGGCGTGTCTGTGGTGAACCAATGAACAAATGGCGACACTTTAAAAAATTTAGCGCAGCACCTGAAATATTTCCCTACTCAGTGAAAATTCGATGGCTACGGGATAAGCTACCTTGACTCCTGAGATACAATGTGAAGTCATCGGGGAAGGCTGTCACCTTCACAACACCGCTACCAGGCAGTGGGAGACCGCACACGTAATGGTCTCTCAGTACTGGGCGCAGAAATGGTTCAAGGCTGAGCACAAAGAGTACTGGGGATAGAGGGCACCCTTGACGAACACCACGAGTAACGGGGAATGGTGCACTTTCACGACCATCAAGACACAATGTACTTCGGATATTTGAATAGGTAGTCCCAATAAGTTCAACAAAATTTGATGAAAAGCCGAACGAGGTCAGTGCATTGAATATGTACCTATGTTCAAGGCGATCGACTGCCTTTTCTTAAAAGGACACTAAAGCGAAACACTAAATCAATGTAGACTAATGAAGCATTGTTTGAGAACCCTGCAGGCAGTCATTTCAAAAAAATAGCTTGATTATTAGATGAGAAAATGAAGATCCAAGTATCAGTATTTGAATTTCGCGCCGAAACCCCAGCGCCGGTACGTCAGCGTGACGTCAGGGATTCCAAAGTATGTTTTCGCATTTGGGCCGCGTTGGCTGAATAAAGGTTCTCGAAACTTGCCGTGTTTAATATTTGGTTCCTTTAGAACACAATGTAGTCAATCTGTACCGCTATATATAATTAGTAGGTCCTAGAAAATGCCATCAAAATCCACGACGTCACAGCCCCCAGGTGCGGGAACTTATGTAGGCGTCGCCACCCGTATTTCGTTCTGGCGCTTTATCTGGCTTACCAAACGTCTCATCGTTGTAAGAGTGGTGTTTTTGGTGTTGTAGAACGGTAATTTACTGATGCAGCAGAAATCATTTTTCACTTTAGTGTCCCTTTAATGTAGTGAAAATAAGAGACCACGTGCTGACCTGGTCAGCGCGTATGTCATTATGTCACGCGTAACGAACGAGAGACTGTGTACCTTTCCGGCAGGGACTGAACATGCCTGATGGTGTCCTATAAATGAAGGCATCAGGCTTCCCGCGCGTCGGGTGACAACAGCTGTGAAGGTTTTGTATCCAACGTTGAGAAGCGTGACTGGCCTCCATTCCTCTGGACGAACTGATGATGTATCGTGCTTAGGTATCAGCACAATGCGACCGTCGCGGAACCTAGACAGGAATTCAAAGTTTTCATAGCAGCGGCTAATAACAGACACGAAAGTGGCACCAATATCTTCCCAGAATGTTAGATGAAACTCTACGGGTAACCCGACCGGCTCGGTGGCCGAGCCACGCTGCATTGAAGGTAATGCTGCTTTCACACAGTCAGCTGACGGTAGTGCGCAAAGACGTTCAGCGACCTCCGGCAGAACCTGCACGAGGCAGCTCACTAAGCATTTCGACGTTACCATGATCCATTCGCATATCCGTACGCGCCATGTGCTCAAAATGCGATACAAAGAGCGAATAATCACGCGCGGGCGGCGACGTGACAGGAAGTGCTTGTGAGGCTGCAGAACCGAATGCATTGGGCTCTCTAAAAAGCGAGTTTCTTGCAAAGCGCAGAACTTCAGGGTGTGCACACGGACTACGTCTGCATCGCCAAGCAGCAGCTGACAAAGACGACGCTGCGATGAGGCGTTGGAAACACCTCCGTAGCTCACCCTGCCATGACCGCATCAGCGGAGTCAGTTGATTGACCCCAAGTGCAACACGGAGCTTCGTGGCAGTATCCGCCAGTTCTTCTTATATACGCCTTCTGAGTGGACGACGTTCAACTGAACAATGCCGAGGCCATTGCACCTTGAGCGCCTCCCGTGACTTTGGGTCAGATCAAGAAAGAGAGGCGCGCAAGACTCTCGAGAAACAACAGCACGAATGCACGTCATGTAGGACGCGGATGTCGAGGCGCCAAGGTTTTGCTTCTGAAGAAGCGGGGAAGCAAACTTCAAGCATAACTGGTCTTTGAAAGGAAATATAAACAGGAGACGAAGGCAAAGCTATCACATCAGATTGGGAGACATACTGAGCTAAATTGCTTGGCACATAGGCACGGTCTAACCTGCTTGACGACACGCCGCGTCGCCATGTCCAGACAAATGAAGAACCATGAGAAACTCGATATGTATCCAGCAACAAGAAGTGCTGGACGAGGCGACGCAACTCCCGTGCGTTCCAGTCAGGGCGACCCCAGCCCGGGCCTTGCACATCGGCTCGCGTGTCTAAAACGCAATCAAAATCCACAACAAGCACCACGTGACGACCGTCCAGGAAATACGCGTCCAGGTCACGAAAAAAATATCATTGGACTTAGTGGCTTGCGCGAGTCCATGGATGCACAAAATACGTAACCTAAATGAGGATAGCACACAATCAAATGCCAATATCCGCCCTGTCCAATCATAAAAGGCATGGTGATTTCGCAGTAAAACTCTACTGAATATAATAATGCTGACTCCACTAGAGCGTGATGTCGCGAAAGAGAAAAAGACAATCTAGGTTGAAAGTGCGTTCGAAAGCAGGAACATGTCCAACGGTGAAAAAAATGTGTTTCTTGCAAACACAGAATGTCACAATTTTTAGCACGGGCCACGCTGACAATTTCGGCTTGTTTTATAGGACTTCGGAACCCCTGTGCGTTTAATGAAAGAATATTCAGTGTCAGCTATATTTAATTAAAAGTGTCACCGAACTGACCTGGTCGTGTTGTTCAAGTCGGCATTCCGGGAACAAGTCCAGGGGACATGCAGTACGCACGTCACTTCTTCCACCATCTCGAAGAAGGCCGACGTTTCTTTGGCCGTTGTAACTCGGCGCTGCAGTCCGGGCTGCCGTCCGAGCCAGAGGCTGACGCATGGGTACGCTTTACGTCTCGACGCGGGACCTACATTTTTACGTCGAGCCCATTCCAGGCTTGGTGAGAGTCCAACGCTACTATGAACTCCGAGGCTGAAGCTATTTTCAGATGATGATGACGTTGGTAGCGGTTGGGCTGCGGGATCGATGTCATCGCCACAGACAACTTCGGCAGCCGGGGGCTCATTCAGATGCAACGGCGCAGTGGATTTTCTAGAAGAGCCACAAATGGGATGTGGCGCCGTAGGCGACGCAACTGGGGCGGACGAAGCTACCGCAGATTCCGTAGGTGCACCGAGCGCAGAAATCGCAGGGCCATGGCAGGCGTTTTAGCCGTGTTTAAAACTTTGGTGCGAGCAGGACTGATGGCAGCCGCCGAAGTGGAGGCGCTATCGGCCACAGCATGAGTGTCCTTCGCTGCTTGGGAGGCCGGCGAACATGGCGTGTTGCGATTGCTCGAGCTGCATGCTCTTTTTTTGCCAGTTGCCGACGCTGGTTGATGCGGCGTCACGCGCAGGCGGTACCGCTCAAGCCCTTTTAGGTACCGCAGCTTGTTCGCTTCTCGGCACTTCATCACCGGTGCAGATGGAGCCGAATAAGCCCGCAGCTCATCGTGCTTCCTACCTTACTCCATTCCATCCTTTTAGATGTGAAAGTTCTCACATTTTGGCACTTCTTGTGTGTGGGGAGAGAGGGGCAAAAGCGAAAATTCCGCATCAAACAAAAATTTCGCTTCGCATCGCATTCAGTTTCCTCAACCAGTAAATGTACTCCTGCAGCTCCTTTAGTGCTGCAGTTGAAACCAAGTGTGTGAGGCCGCGCATCTTGTTTGCTACCTTACTGAACCATAACAGTTTCTTAAAGTAAGCGATAAGATTTTGAAACATGTTTGTATTCAAATTTTACAAAGGTAACTATACGAATAATTTTCTTAAATAACTTCATTTCTGGCTCATTCTTTTTATTCAAGCTGCGCTCAACGGTTGAATAACCTATATAAAAAATGAGATATTTGCTTATAATTTCCCCAAAAAACGGAACGTTTACACGATACACAGGCTGAACACGCCCGTTGTCGCCAGGAAAGTGCCGGTACTCGCTTAGTACGTTTATTAATGCGTAAGCAAATATATTTGGCCGAGTGCCGTCACTCGAAAAGCGTAATGGCTTGTATCTTTACAAAAATGTGTAGTTTGCGAACATTGAATACATTTAATCCTTATATTGCGTAAATGAACATGATTGGCAGCTTTATAAGGAAGAATTTAAACCACCCATCCCTTCCCCCCTCCCCCATAAGAATGACAAGAGAATAGCCATACAAATACACAGGAATCCGTAGAAAATGCATGGGGAAGCTTATAATAGGGTTGGGCCGACTGAAATTTGAGGGTATGCTTCCGCATACTTAGACAACTTCGGTAGAGTTTCTGCATTCTTTTTTCTTGCTTTACATAAGCGCGACCCTGTATGCGTGATGCGTTTACGCTTAAGCATACTTAAATAAAACTTACTTTCGTTCTTCCCTCTGAACTATTTTTCATAGATGCTGCGACATTCTAGAGAAGAAAAAAAAACTTATAGTGACGTTGAACGCGGGTTACGCGCAAGCGCATGGACGCCGCTAACATCCCGCTGCGAACAACACCGCGGCGTCGAAGCGCAAACGGAAAGGATTCTCTTTCGGCGATTCTCTTCTCCACCTCCACGTATTCTCGCCGATTTGACAGAAAGGGCAACTACGCTTGTACGCAAAAAAAAAAAAAAAAAAAAAAAACGGCAGAACCCATATCATGATGACTGTCGACGGTAATGCGTTTAGCATTAAATCAGTAGCCGCGTTTACATGAATGCGACAGTGTCGCATCGTATCGCTTTTCTAGCGCATCGCATTCATGTAAACAGCGGTAATGCGCTAGGAACGCGCATCGCATTAAGGAGTTAGGCAAGGGTAGATTTACGGGCGCGAGTCGACTCTCGCGGAGCATGTAAACCATGGAGGAAGGAAACTGAGGAGAGGCCCTACCCCTCCGCGCGCTAGGAGAAAAGTGTGGAGGAAATGACGTAGTAGGTTCTCCTTTGTTTTGCTGTTTTTTTTATTTCTTTGCTGTAGTGGCCCCGCCTTTCGGGCCACAATGGCGGCTTTATTATTGTTCTGTGCGCTCACACGTGTTGCTCCGTAGGTTTCGTACCGTGGCAAAGGCGCCGTGCGGGCAGGTTTGCGTTGGTCTTCGTGATTTGTTGCGCTACGTTATCTGGACCGTGCTCTACCGGATGTTGCTGTGGCCAAGTGGGACAGGAAGAACTAAAGTTCGTGAAATGAACGCGCATGCAACGCTGTACGTAATGTACCGCGCCACGGCAATGGCTACGGACGAAGGAATAACCGCGGGAAATGTTGCCCTCTTTGGCGGAATCATGCTAACGTGCTAACGATTGCTTAGTATTGCTGCGGAGCGCGAGGGTCCGGGCAGCACGGTTGCGCGCAGCGCGGCGTGGTTTCGCGAGAAATGTAAACAAGAGAGGAGAGCTGGCCCGATAGGCGGAGCAACGCCATGAGCAACGCCAACTTCCGGCTTCACTTTAGCTTCACAAAGAGTGACGTCAGGGCCTCTCCTGAGTTTCCTTCCTCCGTGATGTAAACGCAGGATCGTCGCATTAGGAATTATGGGAAGGAATTACCCGCGGAACTGCCGCGCTGGTGAAGCTGCGAGACAGCAACGCCCGAAGCAGAAGCAAAATGGCGTCCCCCACGGCAACTTCGCTCGCCACAGCGTGCTCTACGCGAAACTATTCCTCGGCACTCAGCCACCAACGTGAACTCGGCCCACTACCGGAAACCAGTTACACCGGAAGTCGGCTGCACTTCCCTTATACGACACCATGTGGCGCTACGTTCTCGCGAGAGTTAATGCGCTGCATGTAAACGGCGTCGCATCGCCTTTCCCAAATGCGCTTGGAAAGACGATGCGCCACCGTCGCATTCATGTAAGCGGGGCTAGAATAGCTATACAACGTATTGTCACCGTCGCAGCGAGCTCTGTATGATGCGTGTACTGCCGGACGGCACTTCTCTTTCGTCCTTCCCAAAGAACACTCAGTGCCATCTAGGGGCGCCATCGCGAGGCCTGCACGTAGACTACGAAATGCGCATCGCGCGCCGATGCGTGCGAACGCTGAGAAACGCGTCGTGCGGCAACCGGGCTCCTCTCTCGCGCTTCGTTCTGGACACGCTGCGTCATCTAGTGGCGTTGCCGAGAACTCCATGCGTAGCCTCCGAGACGAGAAGCGTGGCGCGCCGGTGCGTGCCAAGGAGGTTATATGCTAACTTGGTGCGTGCGAACGCTGAAGACTCTTTCCTTTCGTGCCGCACACTCGGTGACATATTCAGTGACACAACCGTAGAGTTTCATTGAAGAGCGGCAAAATACCCAGTGAAATTGTGGCGCAGCCTGCTTAAGCGTCCGGTTGCGGTCCTTCAGGAACCTTTGTAATGGAGATTCGATTCCACTCGGCATCAGATAAACTTAAGGGATCCTTTTTCGTCATTGTAGAGCGGCACATTCCCAGTGACACATGCCTAGTTGCACAAGTCGTAGTCAAGTACATTCATTGAAGAGCAGTACACACTTACTGGCCCATAACCAGCGACTAAAGTTGGCATTAGAGAGATTCTTTGAAGAGCAGCACAGACCGGGGGGCACACATGTCCAGTGCTCCAAGTCGGCGTCAAAGAGTTTCATTGAAAAGCGCGGCACCTACTCAGTCCCGCACCTACAGTAATGCATGTCGGCCTGACAGCGGTTCCTTGAAGAGCGGCACATATATGTACACACTGCCACATACTCGGTCACCCAAGTTAGCCAGATGGTTGGCCTCGAACTTCAGCACAGCAACTGGGTGCGATACCCATTCGACCGTGGACTTTCCCAGTGACCCATTTAGGTGGGAAAATGGTTAGAGACATACGAACGCTAACGCTAACGCATTAAAATATTATGCGAATCCCACGCACTGCGGGAATCGATTTTATGCGAACCATTTTACAAGTAGCTGGCCATCCAGCATCGTTTGGGGTTTCGCAAAGCATTACTGGGTGTCATTCGGGACACTTTGTGTCTAGGGAGCCTACAAGCAAGCTCTGTAGGCTCCCTAGTTGTGTTATTCATGTCATGCCATGCATGCCATGCATACGTGTCATGAACGCGCGTCATTATTGTCGTGTCATGCATATGCTGCGGTACATCCATTTAAAGGGAGGACCACTACCGCACCACGTCCGCGAGCCCTGGTGACCCAGATTAGTGGACAACTTGTACATTGAGTCGGCGTAAGAGGCTACAGATAGATAGCTATAGACACCAAGTGCCTAAAGTAGGCAAAGAATGAGTATCATTAAAAGAAAAGCAGTGCGATAGCGTAGTGCTTACCGCGCTTAACTTCCAACTGCTCTTGTTGCAAGGGCAGGGACTCGATCACCATTGGTAATGGAGATTTTGTTTGACTTCTCCGTATGTCGATAGCGAGTGTCAGGAGGTGGTTTGATGACGACGACGCACGATAACACGCAACGATGACTTGACGATCATGTCATGACGACGACAGCACACAAATCGACAACTATAGCGTCGGCTGAAAGAGTTTCCCCCTAAAGGGCCCGCGTGGTTTTGCTGAATACGATCCAAAGTTCGTCACAACTATTGCTCTCAATGCATGGCTTTAGATTTCACCAGAAAACCGTTTAGGTGTTTAGTCTCCGTACGTTCACACCTTACTTCTAGTGGTGACTCTGATACGTTGGCGTGGAACGCCACCTGAGGCGACACTGTAGGTGAAGAGGGAGGGCGGCCCACCGAGTCCTCAACCACCGATGGGAGGAAGAAGCAGAGCAGGGCGGTACGTTACAAGCCCAGTCATACCCTGACTGGGTTTTCCTGGGACCGGCCGCACTTCTTGGCGCACTGTATCCTTCGCTAAAATTAAAATTAAATTATTGGGTTTAACGTGCCAAAACCACTATTTGATAATGAGGTACGCCGTAGTGAGGCACTCCGGAATTTGGACCACCTGGGGTTCCTTAACGTGCGCCTAAATCTAAGTGCACGGGTGTTTTCGCATTTCGTCCCCATCGAAATGCTGCCGCCGTGGCCGGAATTCGATCCTGCGAGGCCTGCTGCCTATAGCAGTCAAACACCATAGCCACTGTGGGCAACCGCGACGGCTTATACCCTTCGCTAACTCAGTCGTGGGACCGTGCGAGACTCTCCCACAGGGGTTACGTTATTTTTAAAGCGAAGACTTCTTCGCCCGCCTTGCGTGTGCTGGCGGCGGCTGTCTTGCGATTATGTAACAACTAACTGGGCCACTCGGAATGTGTCCGGATGGGCAACTCTGGCCACTGGATACTTGCAATTGGGCACATGCCACTGAATATGTGTCCGAATAAGCGATTCATTGGGCCCCTGGGCATATGCACTTGGTCAAGTGCACATGCCCAGTTGCACGTCTGTCTGTTTGTGATCATTCTTGTTCAGTCCTCAAGAATGTGCTTGTTCCACTGGGTTGGTGCCAGGGTAGACAAGCTGAGCAAGAGGCAAGAAGTGATTAAGTCGGCAGCGAAAAATTGAAGAAGTCAGCTACAGAGAAGTAGTCGGCATGTCAAAAGCAGCCGAGAGTGGAGCAAGAAACGAAGTGAACAGGATGGGACCAGAGAAGGAGAACCGAAGACATCCCAGCAAACATCAAAGATTCTCTTGTGAGTAGTCTTCCCCATAAACGTGGGATCTGCCGATGTTTCTTTTTTTCTTTCTTATTACTTCCTGCTGTTCTAAGATGCACTAAGGTTGTCTAACTCCTGGTAAGATAACTGTACTTCCTTTCTTTTTCTGTTACAGGTCTGCTGTATCTCTCGACCTCCTCTCTCTTAGAGATTTGCCGTCAGCATGCGGAGAAGGCAGCTTTACAGGCTCCCGTGTATGATACACGGTTGAAAATTTTTCTTCGGGGCAAGTAGACAAAATGAAGGCTAAACTGTGAGCAAACGAAGAAGAGTATAAGCACTGCTTCAAAACCTAAAGTAGTTTTACATATTGTTTCAGCACCACGCGACAGGAGGAAACGTTAGACCACCAGGTATTCTGAAGAGATAGAGAGAACAAAAAAGAACATTGAAAAAGAAAGATGCTAAAAAGAGACTATAATGCCACGCGCTGAAAAAAGACATCAGGCATTTTCAATTCCGACGAGTTCTGCTTGATGACATACATGATGATGATAGCCGAGAGGGAGAACACGAAGAACGGCTGATGTAAATCTACACGATTCGGAACCGCCTTGTGAAATGAATGTGGAATACATGCCGTGACTACTTTTTTTAGGCCTACAGAAAAGCTTCATAAAGAAAGAAAGTCACAAACGAAGAAAAAAAATCTCATGAAAGTAGCAGCATTGTTATGTTATGTATTGATATATGTACCGCTTTTACAGGAAGTGTCACGTTGCAATGATCACCTTTAATCTTTCTTGCTTTCTTTCTTTCTTTCTTTCTTTCTTTCTTTCTTGCTTTCTTTCTTTCTTATGGGGTGACAGCTATTTTCTTTTTTTTCTTCTTAGATATCGCTTGACATCAATTGTAAACCACTGTTTGCGATCACTTTCAGCTGCTGTCTTTTAATTGGCTCTCTCCTGTAGCATTTAGACTTTGTCACGAAAGAACACGCAGTTATCACGCACGCTTTGGTCTGCATGTGTCGACTAGGATGACACATAGAATTCTTCGAATTCATTCTGCACACATTCACAGTTTGCCTTTGCAAAAGCGTATCAAAAGCGTGTCAAGTGTGAGAGACATTCCGGCGTATACGTTCCCATGATTTGCCTCGTCCCAGAAGAGGCTGTTGCGATAAGCCTGGACATCGACCCGTCTGGTGTGAGATGCGCTCAAGCGGGCGTCCCCATGTCGACGTAATTGCACTCTTCTCCGAAACAGCGTCACCCCTTTTATTCCCCGAGCTGACACTAAAGGGATGGGCGAAGGGAAGAAAATCCGAAGGGCAGGAGCTCGTCGACGGTAGAACCTGACGAAAGCACTAATGCTTCCACAGGCTCCCCAAAGAGGCGTCGACGACCACAAGACCGCGAGGGGTTATTTTAAGGCCGTCCTGGCTTACGTGTTAATCAGAACTGCTCGATACTCGGAGGAGAATCACAATCATTGGAGTGAATACATTCTTTTCTACTTTTTTTTCATCATCACGATGTCCGGCTTTGTCGTCGTTTTATGATCCTTGCAGTGAATACCCACTACACACGGTCGAGATCGTATCAGTATCGAAAGCAAGAAATAAACGTACTAGTACGCTGTGCGAGCACCGGCGCATTCCCGACGAGAACGGGCGTGTTGGGCCTGCGCGTCGCATAATCCTGCCGTTTTTGCGTGTGTAAATATAGGCAAATATGTAATTTTCTATAAGTTACTCAATCAGCAAGCACAGTTTAAATAAAAGGAATGAGCCAGGTGTGAAGTTCTTTAATAAAATTATTGGTATAGTTACCTTTATAAAATTTGCATACAAATATGTTTCAAAATCTTGGCACTCACTTTGAGAAACTGTTATGGTTCAGTAAGGTAGCCCACACGATGCGCGGCCGCCTAAGCTCGGCTCCAATTGCGAAGCGGTCGATGGCCATGAATGTTTATGGACTGAGAAAACTGAATGCAGCTGATGCGAAATTTTTGCCTATACCCTTCTCTATCCACAAACAAGAAGTGTCAAAATGTGAGAACTTCCAAATCTAAAAAAGAAGAAAAAAAATCGAATGAAGTAAGATGTGTGCGCATGTGTGGCTTTGCACCGAAAACAGGTTCTGTGATCAACGATAAGATGGTTGCAGGACTGGTACAGTGTCAGCGAGAGTTTCCAGCTGACGAATTAGTGCCATATTTCAGAGTGTTCGATAATGTATCGATTTCTTCCGCTTAGTTGTCGGAATAGGCACAGTTTACAGAACGGCAGTGTCGTCTATATTTAATTGCTGAGTTACAGAGTTGCAAACTTAATATGCTGCTTTCTTTCTGTTGATTGCTACGTTCAACAACAACTTTAAAACAATCACGGGCGTTCACTCTGTGAAATTCCCGAATGGAATCGTATACAAGTGCGTCAGAAAACGGCCTGCGAATAGCGAATCGAATACCGAATATTCGGTTTCTAAACGGCGAGAAGTAATAAGTTGAAGTAAAGTGGTCATGGTAAAAAGAAAGAAAAAAAAAAGTCTGAAAGATTCCTTGAGAATATTTACGTGTCTTATTTACTGGGATACTTAAATGCATCTAATACGCCGTTTGTAAGCCGTCATAGGTAAACTAAGGAGCGTGTGCACCCTGGGTCGGTTTAGAGCTTTTCAAGCAGCAAAGAACTCGTAGATGAAATATGCTGTACGCGCGAGGAGCACTATGAAAGTACCCGATGACTCCCTTTACCTGAACGCAGTCGTTTGTCACGGTACTCACGTCATTCGGACACCACCCCTGGATAAGTGTCTTTATTCTACTCCGATTAGCGTGTCTCGGCACCCTGAGTGGACGGAGTTACCATGTTTCCGTTTTGCAAGTCAATCAGGGGAGAACAGTTGACAAACTTTGACAACAACGTAGCGGAACTGGACGGTATCCAGGGGCGCTAATTTGGATGCTGTCAAACTCTGCCATGTTGTCCAATTCGCTGTATTGTAACTTGTTATTACTGGTTCAATATGCGAACGCGGCGGAATTTCACCTTGCGGAATCGGCGCTTGCCAGGAGGCGCTGCGGGATTGCTTGAGTGTGCAATTACAAAATGCTGACGCAGTCCGGCAGTGATCCTGAATGATAACAGACTCTCGCCCGTATCGACGCTTGCTGCAGTGCGCTCCAGCTAAAACGCGAGTCCGGGAGCCTGCCGAGAAACGCATGCGTTCCCGCGTTCTCAAGCCGCTTTGCTAGGTCTGCATGGGACGTATAAATGTGCCTTAACCTGAGCGGTCAATTCGCCGGTGCAGATTTGCGGCATCATCATCATCATCATCATCATCATCCTATTGTATGTGCACTGCAGGACAGAAAACCGTTTCCTCTGCTCGCCAGACCGCGCTTTAGGGCGCTGTCGTCGGCAAGCGAAGTTTCGGCAGCCCGAAATAGCACCCCTGGTTCGGGAAAGGTGGCCCTCGGTGCCACATCTGACGCTCTCGCCAGTGCTCCAAGAACTTCGTCAGAGTCAGGAAAACGAAAACCGATGACACCGGGGAGACAAAAATTGCTCGTCGGCAACAGCCGACATGTTCTCGGTCGGCTGCTGCCAATCGCGTCGTTGCGATTCGTGACGTCACGCGCTAGCGTGTCCGCAGGCGGCGGGGTCCTGCGAAAAATAAAAAGAAGCAGCCAGCGTCGCGTCGTCCGTCCAGCGCAGATGGGGGCCGCTTGTCCGCCAAGTGCTCGCTCCCCAGGCCGAGGGGCACCGGCGCGAGTCGAAGCGTGGAACGCAGCCACGCAGCGCGATCAAATTGCTACCTTGCGTCTCTCTCTCCGCGCGCGCTCTCCTCCTTGCTCTCCTCCTCTGCGAAATTTCCAGTTCGGAGGCGGGCACCGAGAGAGCACAGTGCGACAAGTCTCGCGCGCCTCCGCAGGGAATGCGAAATGTTTGGTCCCGCCGCAGAGGGCGCTTCTGTCGACAGCGACTAAGGAAGGAATCTGCTTTGCTGAGTTGTCTTCGGACATTTGCTGTAGTCCCACAGCAAAAGTCCGTAGACGACTCGGCGCATAACGCCAAGATATTCACCCAGCCAGGACCGTAGGGGACGTCCGCCTTCCAGAAGCGCTGTGACTCAAAGCACATGGAAGCATTAACTCGTCGGCGGTCGAGATAAGGAATGGGCGCTTAGAGTACTGAAGGTGGCGGGGCGGGGGGCAGGAAATTTAGGAGATAAAGCTTGGGTTGTTAGAGGCATAGATCATTTTGCAGTATAGATGTTTTAATGAAAAGAAAGAACGTAAAACTGAGACACGCAAAATGCTACACTGCAATAGATGTAGTAAAACATGACTACCTCAAGCAGATGTGGTGACTATTTGTCGCCGCCTCCTTTCAAAGGGTATGCCAATAAAAATCGTCATCGTCATAATCGATCATCATAACCATCATAAATTATTATGTATGTCAGGGCGGATGGGAGCGTTATCTGGGGTGCGACCTCATATAACGGTTCGGAAAGCAAACCAAATGCTTGTCCTCTCGTGATTGGTCAGAATCTGGCTTGTACGGACGCAAGCGCGATCCTTGCCAATCACGAGAGCGCAAGCGAACGGTTCGCTGTCCGAAGCGCTACAAGGTCAGCAGAGTTGCAGCTAAGCAAGAGACGACTGGGGTATTGTAGGAAAAAGAAGTGGGAAATTGTAGGCACGGGTTTTTCCGAGGCATAGACAAAATTTGTGAGGTAAAGCAGAGGTAAGCAGAATGCTCGATTACAATATCGTAACAGGTAGGTCCCGTAGGCATTGTGACTATTTGTCGCCATCTCGATTCAATTAGCGATCATCAATCATACGCATGCATCATGGTGCTTCTGCTATTACGGATTGAAGTTCGACATCATCTGTGACGTTCCCTCTGCGGTTCGCAAGTAATCGAATGAAACAAGCCTTAATAGATTGGCTCAGCGGGAAAAAAAAAATCGCCGTAGGTAAAACTTGCGGATCCCCTGGCCATTTGCAATGACTCCATATGAAGACCAGCCTCCTCCCTGTCCTGCTTCCTTTTATTCTTTGAATATTTTCTGTTCCTTGCGAAGCGCTGGAAATGCGCCAGTCATCAATTTACCATCAACATGCACGAAGCTGTATTCGTTAAATTTGCGGAAGCTTCCCGAAATCAGTCGTAATGCAGGAATTGAAACCTCAACCGGTCCAATCTATTAAACCGAAATGGTTGGCATTGGTATATTGGTCTGGTTGCAAATGGATCCCTACTATACTGATTCCAGTCGAGTGTTTTTTTTAATCATGACGCACGAAGATTCAAATTCATTATTCCGTTTGACGATAGATAGATAGATAGATAGATAGATAGATAGATAGATAGATAGATAGATAGATAGATAGATAGATAGATAGATAGATAGATAGATAGATAGATAGATAGATAGATAGATAGATAGATACTCCTTGTGGGCGCTGGGTCAGTGTTTCGTAGCCAAGGAAGTTATAAGCCTCCTTGCTCAGAACCATAAAATATATACTTACTTGTCGCCCTAATCCACCTACTTCATCACCGCATTATACCTGGACAACTTCAACCAGCTTTTTTTATGAATATACCATTTACGCACTAATATCTTCATGGACGCGATTCAAACCGCAGAGGTTCCCGGACCTCACAGCTTTCCCCGTCTATTTGGGGCTGAAAGGAATTACGGCGATAGGAGGCTGTTGTAAGCAGCCTCCTGTCGCACAGCAGTCTCCTATACGATCGAGGCGCCAAGCTACCTGCGGCGGCGCTCTGCGTCCCCACCGTCGCTATTCGCGAGCGTGCACCCACTGCCCCACCGAAACCTCAGGGGCGCCGCGCGGTCGTGACGTTGGTGACGTTTCGGCTCCCCCTCCTGCCCGCTCTCCGCTGCTGCTGCCCTTGCTGGAAGTCCTCTCCGAAGAAATGCGGCGCGCGGCCCCCGTGTGCCCGCCCCCTTGCAGCACCTTTCTACTTTTCTCCTCGAGGAGCAGCAGCAGCCAGCGAGGAGCGGCGAGCAGAGAGGCAGCAGTGCGGCCAGTGCGCCGCTCCTGACGTATTGTCTGTTTTTGTGTGTAATCCGCGCGCGGCGTGTGTGGTGCTGGTGCACGATGACAGAAGACAGCGGGTCGGCGCCGTGGGGAACCGGACCCCGCCCTACCGGCGACGACGTGTCGTCGTTCCCTCATCGGCGTGCGACCGCGTAGTGACTTCTCGCCGCAACTCCGATTTTATGCCCGCAAACATGGCTGCCGCCGAAGTCGTCGTCGTCGCCGACGACGGAGGATCCGCGACCGTGGTGATTCCTGTGATTCTCCGCTCCAGCAGCAGCAGCCGCCGCCGGCAGGACACCTTGGTGTTGTTGTTGTGCGCAGTCGCCGCTGCCGCCGCTGCCTGCGGCGTCGTCCATCGGCGAGCGACGAGCACGACGGAGCGCGACTTCTTAGGCCCAGAATGACGAGCACGTCGCGACTGGGCTTACGTAAACGCGTCTCGGATCCGCGGTTACCACCACCACCACCATGGAGACGCTGTCGCAGCGTGACATCGAGCAGGTGAGTTGTCCGCTGCCACCGCGCGCGCGCACGAGGTCGGCTCACCGCGAGAGCAAAGGCGAACCACCTCCGCACCACACCTGTTGCTCGCGCTGTTCTCGAAGTTTGCGTCCCGAGCTCGCTTGCTCGGTCGCGGCCACGGTGTTAGAGAATGGTCGCGGCGATCGGAGAAAGCAACGGCACCCGCTTCGAGATCGTGCATACTTACTGCACATGCTGTGTGCAGCACAGTTGCGTGTGCTGTGGGCGGCCAATGACCGCCACTAAATAAAGCTTCTGTTTCGCGTGTCTGCGCCGCGCACATTTTCTTTCTTTTTTTTTACCGTAAATGGACGCCGCTCGTGTTACGTAAAAGCTGAGAGGAGCTGAGGATCTGATCTTGCGCTTCACTGCCAGAATAAATTTACACAAAAATGCTTAGAGGTGCCGTCGTCTGCTGCTGCTGCAATGTGGACGCAGACGACATCTTCCTCGGCGTGTATTGATACACACTATTAGTTATTCGTATCCGCTACAAATTAAGCTGTGTTCTTTATGCATGGCGCAAGGACCAACGACCCCGAAGACAGCGCGACACGGGACGGCTTGACAGAAGCGTATAGAACGACTGAAAGTTTGTTCCACCGCCGTTTTTTCTGCGTGTCCGTGTTCGTACGCCTGCATTTCGGCGATACCAGCTAGAAATGAGACGCAAGTCTTCGTGCATCCGTGCACAGCAACTTTTTCCGATGGAAACCGCCGACTGAAAAACCGACGTGCAAGTTCTGGTTAAGCGCTGTGCTATGATCGGGCTGCGCTTAAACAAACGTAAAGAAAGCTGCCGGCGGCGTGTGTTTACGGGTCGCGGAGCGATGATGATGGCGGGGTTGTGTGGCCGTCTCGCGGGCGATCGCATTCCTCGGCAGCCGGGCCGCGCGAGGAGTCGTCTCGGCGGCGACGACGCTCCTCGAAGGTGGTAGGCAAGCAAGCGGGCCGACAGGCAGGCAAGCAAAGCAGGGCCTGTCGGGGAGGAGGTTAAAGAAGGGAGGATGGCTCGGCGGCGGCAGGGCCAGGGGGGGGGGGGGGGGGCACCTTCATTCATACCTGAAATTCCGACTTGATTGCTCGCCGGGCGCGCGATAGGCTTGCCAGGCGCTGCTCCCCGGCGCGATCATTTCGCCTCCTCCTTGACTGACAGCTTGCGGTGGTTTGCCACCTCTCCCATTGTTGCGGCAATGGCTGGGGCTCGCGAAATATGTAACCTGGGCTGGTGTTGGTAGCTGGCTCGGTGCTTTCTCTGCCGAAGCCGAGCTGACCGAGTCGTTTGTGTTGGGCCTTCTTGGCTCGCCGTCTGTTCAGCAGTGAGCGCTTGCGTCGTCTGCTTCGGAGGGGCTGTCGGATCCATGCGTCGCCACAGTGCCGCACTCCTAGCGTTGAAGCAAGTTCAGTTCAGCTTGGTGGTGGCTGACTATAGCTGACATCGCTCGTCTGATGTTTGCAGCGTTACTTGATTTATGTCTTTCTTTTCCCTTTCATTTATCTTTTTTTTTTTTACGTGCGATTACACTTCGAGTCAAATTGATGGCCGCTATCATGGGAGATCGTGTTAGCTGGCCCTACCGCTACTCCTCTTCGACGGAGAGATTGCCCTTTTACTTGAGCTTCTTTAAAGCAGTTCCAAATTTTCTGTTTGCTTTGCCGATTTAGTTACGAGATGCCTCTCGGGATTTCATTTCAGCACTGGGAATCCGTGTTCAAAGATACGTTAATTAAATTCTGGAATTATTTAGAGCATCTGGGGTTCTTTAACGTGCACCCAATGCACGGTACCACGGGCGTTTTTGCATTTCGCCGGCATCGAAATGCGGCCGCCGCGGCCGGGTTTTAATCCCGCCAACTCGTGCTTGGTTAAGCTACCACGGCAGGTTTTTCAAAGGGTTGCAGAACGATGAACAAAATGTCCGTTTTCTCTTACGTAAATCAGTAGAATCATTTCACCGAATTGCCCCTTTGTCTTAGTGTCTGCAAGCTGCAAGCTCTGTGCTTTGATGTCTTAAAGTTTATCCGACTTTCGACACTTATTCGCGAAAAAAAGAAAGATAAAGCAACACAATTACGGACCCGAATAAAATAATTTCCCGACAGCCAGGTATCGACCAAGTCGAGGCTAGGTGGCTACCGAACGCGAACATTATTAGCGCATTTTGCTTTTCTTCAAATACGAAGGACTTCAGGTTAATGAAGGACTCGACGACATTGGAAGAGCTTCGAGTCAGCGAGCGATAATCAACACCGTACTGGGACACGGCAGAACGCCTCCGAGCGAAGGAAGAGGGGAAAAAAAAGAAAAAAAAAACGCCTTGGAATTGGCGCGTACGGCCCCAAGAGTCAAGCGCGTGTGTGCGAGTAATATTTAGGAGTGGGCATGGGGAGAGGGGGGGAGGTAAAAGTAACAAAAATTCAGTCTCCGCGCGATACGACGACCATGACACGCCAAAGGCTTCGCGACAGGTGGGAGACCGACGCAGCAGATTTTCGCGTTCCCGCTCGCAAATTAACTTCGGAGCTGGTAATAAGGTCGCGGACGGTTGACTAAGCCAAGCCACACCTTCGGTACGCAGACGGGAGTAAGGATTCCGTTAACCCGTATCGGTGCTTCTAGATCTTCGAACGAAGCCGCAGAAGGTGCCTGTCTAGCTGACTTAATCGTTTTCTAAGCTGCAAAGCAGGACGTCACAAATTGTTTCGTTTTTTTTTTGTCAGACTCTACCGGCGTGAGATTAATAACACGATTACAAATTAAAAAAAAAAAAAAAAGAGCGATTGCTTCTGTACGCCGAAGCCCCACGTCTCCTTTCTATCCCCGTAAATATTTTACCATTGGGTCTTCTTGCGCGGTATGTGTCAACAAAAGGGAAGCTTAAAGGCGTGCTTTTTTTTTTCTTGCACTGTTGTGCGGAGAAATCGGGGCCTATTTTGTACATCCTTGGCGAGCTCAAAGACGCTCCGCGCATTCGATAAAAAAAAAAAAAAAGAAACGCACTGTGAGAATCGTTTTACCACGCAAACGACAGAGCGGACGAAGTCGCCACTTCTTCTAGCGTGCGACAAACTCCTGAAATGGCGACGACGCGCTCCGCGTTGGGCCCCACCGGTCAGCCGATTAATCGATATTCGGGCAAACAACGAATTGGCGTTGATTTTCGAAGACCGTCGAGAGAGATATCGCAAGCTCGGTATATAGACGCCGTGCGACCTTGCGTCGGTCGCCGATTTTACTCTATAGATTGCGCGCAGATGACGTTCTAATAAAACATTCGAAGGCTGTTCGAATATGTATTCGAAAGCTGCAAATAAAATATTCGAAGGCTGTTCGAATATGTATTCGAAAGTTGCAAATAAAATATTCGAAGGCTGTTCGAATATGTATTCGAAAGTTCCGAATATTCGCGCTCCTGAGCAGCCAGCACCGCTGCCCTTCTTGCAGACGGCAGACGCCGGCGTCTGACGTGCGAAAATAATTCACGCACACCCTTAAAAGTACATAGGGTGGAAATCTGTCTATACAATTCACACCCTCACACCAAAAAAGAGAGTGCAACGTTGCTAATTATCGGCAGATTTGCACCCACGTTCAGTTGTGGAAGTTATTTCGTAGCGCGAGGCCGGCGCTGTGGGCAGGCCGGAACATGGCGTCGGATACAACGGAGAGCACAGAAGTACTATCTATGTAAGCTCGGATATAGCTAAGCGTTTTAAAAGTCTCTCGGATATTTGCGAACCAATTACGCTGGAATAAGTGAAGCGTTTTCAAAGTCTTGGATATATTCCTGCCATTGGCAAAACAGAGGCTATATATATATTGCACCAATATGTGATAACTACCGTACACACAGCTTCGCTCTCTCTGTCTCTGTTGCACGAGTTGCTCGGATTACCATATATATATATATATATATATATATATATATATATATATATATATATATATATATATATATATATATATATATATATATATATATATATATATATATATATGTATATATATATATATATAGGAAGGTTTTTGTGTTCTTTTAAAGGCGGGGAAGAAATTCTTCTCTGCCGTCGTTGCGCAGAAATGCGCAATTCGTTTTACCGTGAGGTGACTTGGAATTCTCTACATGTTATCGGAAATTTAAATTAAACGCCGACTTTCCCCGTACACCCCGTATATTATCTTCTGTTCGATCACTTCAGGTAGTTGCAGCCCGCGTATACTTCATTTGCGCGCTCTGGAGTTGGCCCGTTGCCTGCGTCACGCCCATATATGCACACGCCCGTCTATACGTTTGACTACCTTACCGGAAAGATGGATGCCTCGCAATTGCTTCCCAATCTCGGCGTTCCGAGAAAAGAGCGTGCGAAATTGCGCAGCGTTCCGCAAAGTTTAGATAGCACAACTCGAGAAGCATAGGCAAACAAATTAAGCCTCGCAGTACGTATATTCGTGCTACATCTGAGCGACCGGAATGCGATGGCCGTACGGCGTCGCGTCAACGGACGATTATCTGTCGACATCCGCACGAATTCGCGGCCACCTTAATTCAATGATCGTCCGTAAACGAGGTCGTATAATACGATCTTAAGGCCTACTGGTGCTGCCTATTACGTTCCCCCTTACGACCTCGATCAACAGTGACGCGGACTACCACTCCTCGCGGCCTTACCTTTTGATTCTGTCTATGCTTATGATGCATCGTCTGTATATTATGTATGGCTCTCCCAAAGTCGTTATCACGCACCGCCGTCGAGTAGAACGTCTGTAACGAAACAGACGAAGGCTACAGACGGACGCACTGTGGTCGTGCGTGTGTCTCTGGCGACAGTGTTAATGCTGTCGTATATAGCTATAACAAAAATAAAACACCGTATCGTACGCACTCATCAACTGCAGACCCATTAGCCCGAGTGCGACAAATGCTGCACGTGCTTCACGCATCGACAAAATCGCGGGCTCGCACCCGTGTGCACAGGTTGGTTGGTGACTAGTTGGTGACTCAACTATTCGTTCAGCAGGAGCATTTTGCCCGTTTTAAACTATAGCGATGACGTTATAACTTTTATATATATATATATATATATATATATATATATGTATATATATATATATATATATATATATATATATATATATATATATATATATATATATATATATATATATATATATATATATATATATATATATATATCATACCATGGCGTCGCGACGGTAACAGCGTGTTCGTGGGAACCGTCTCCGCTGCGAGCTTTTATTTAAAGCTATTGAATCCCCGGAGCTCGTCTGTTTTCTCCACTTCACGCTCGATCCATCCTCACTCCATCCATCGTTGTTCAAGCCCCTCCGGGCGACGGCGCCGGGCCAAGCGAAGGTGCGGCCCGCTGACGGACGAATTCGGTCGTCGGTCGCGCCTCGTGGTCGCGCGTGCGGACCCCGGATTCCACGTCCCGCGCGAGGTAGAGCAAGTAGCGACGTACAGGGAACCGCTGAGTGAGGTCTTTATCGTATGTGGCACCGTCAAATAGGGAATCTGCTGCCCGGTGGCCTTTCTTTTGGTATGCGGCAACAACTCGACGGTGATGTTGTGGTTGCCTCGAATCGTGGCTCGTACCGACGAGGGAGATTGCCAATATTGGAGCCAACGGAAAAGTACCCGCAATAAGTCAACAAAAACGCAGCAGGTTCAACCAGTTTGAGTCTTTTTACAGTGAAGCTTAAGGTGTGAGTGCATGAAGAGTCGAAGCACGAGTATACAAGCGCGCGCACACAAATTATACCGAGCATTTTTGTTAAGCGGAGTTGCTGACTACTAGCGAGCACGAGGGACGCTCTGAACGCATCACTGTTTCAAATATATATATATATATATATATATACGGGATAGGAAAGGCACCGAGGTTAACCGGATAAGATTCTGGTTTGCTACATTGCACTGGGGGAAGGGTAAGAAGACATGAGAGACGGAAATAACAGCGAAGAGAAAAAGCAATGAAACGAAAAGGAAAGGTAGCTAGGGAAGGTAGTGAAAGTCTCTCCAATAGACCACTCGAACGTAAAAATTTCGAGAGTGCCTTCACTGACTTCTGGTGTGACGACTGTATAGGTCGGCGTTCCAGGACTGTCTGCTCCGAAGACGACCGGTCGTCAAGACGCGCCAGCGCGGTCGCGAGTGACTCTGTGTGCGCTGTATCGGGGACAGTGACAAAGAATAACGTGTTCGATAGTTTCCTCGTCGCCGCGCAGTGGTCACACGCAGCATTAGCCTCCCATCCGATGCGAAAAATAAACGACTTCGTAAATGCGACGCCAACCCACAATCGGCAAAGTACTTTTTTCTCGGATCGGTATAGTCCAGGTGGAGGATGACGTTGCAGACGGGGGTCCAGTTTATGTAGACGTGTCTAATGGAAGCTATAGGTGTGTTCCACAGCTATTGTAAGGCATCATACGCAAGCACTCGAAGTTGCGCTGCTGCATCTGTTCTTGACAGCGGGATTGGTTACGGAACACCGTCTTCATGAGAAGATCGAGCAGCTTTGTCGACCTGTTCATTACTGGCTAGGGAGCCACTGAAATGTGATGTCATGTCCTTGCTCGGCGAGGCGATGAAGGAGCTCTCGGATTTTTAGCACTAGTTGTTCGTAGGGTCCACGGCGTAAGACGGAGAGCAAACAATGTAGAGCTGCCATTTCTCCGAGAATAAGAATATTTGTGTAGCAGCATGGCGCCTGGTAAACGTTTTTTTTTCTTTTTTCTCATTGAAGAACGGCACATAACCATTGGCATGCGTACCCAGTTACTGAAGTCGGCGTCAATGAGGTTGATTGAAGAGCCGCGGATACCCAACATGCGTCCCATATGCCCAATGACACCTACCCAATAGCTCATACTCAGTGGCACATGTCCGGTGATTCAAGTTGCCGTCAAAGAGGTTCGTGGAAGAGGGGTATGATCGTTGCATTGCTCGTACGGCAAGAGCAACGAAAGTTGCTTGAGGGCTGGTGATGAGAACTAACATCAGTTCACCCGAAACTGCTCAGGCCTGCAGGTACTTAGGGTTTGCCTATAGGGCTGCCACGATGTACGTCGAAATCCGAAACGATTGCAATTGCGCATGACTACCCAGCCGAGATTCTCACATAGTTACGGGAGCGCTCAGAGCGCGCGTCAGGCACCTTGCACGCACCCCTAACTATCCTCTATCTCGCCTCACTGTCGGAAGACCGACCACGTGCCTCTTTGTGTCAGACGATACCGCCTTATCGCGTATACCTTCCACCAGATTACACACCATACGAGCGTTTTGCTTCCCCCTTGGTGCATGGCTCGGCCACAAGTTCGAGTGACAGTACACCGTGGATTCGAACGAAGGTGCGACTCTCATCATGGTTTCAGGGGCAGCATGCGCGTACGCACGTATCACAATTACAATCCGTTCTATCCGCAAGAAGCGCTTACTTCATTACCGTGCAGCCGCGGATGCGCGAAGGCGAGCTTTCTGGTTCTCTTTTGTTTCTGTCCCCCGCACGGCCGGCGCCACCGCAGATGCGCAGATGGATGGATGGATGCTATGAGCGTCCCATTCGTATCGGGGCGGTGGGTTGCGCCACCAAGCTCTTGTCAATATATTGCCTACAGTCCAACGTATGTTAAAAAAAGAAAAAAATAATAATTAAAGGAAAGAAAAAAGGAAAACACGAAGAATTCTCATCACCAAACTTTCTGAACCCTTATTTGGAACATTGTTTTTTGTACTCCTCCGTTGTTTGTCGTTTCCCTACTTACCTTCCACCGATCTTCCAATCGTCGCTTACTTATCTCTATTGCGGACATGTTTACTTTCCCCCTGCTCCCGCTGAACACAAGGGCTTCAAGGAGGCACAAGATGGTGCTCGGGGCGAGCGTCATCTGGTGGTGGTGCAAGGAACCCAGCGGCGCGCGTACACTCCGCTGTGATTGGTTGACCTATTCGGCCAGAGAACACCGATGCCGCAGTTCCCGCGTTCGTGGAACTCGGCGCGGTTCGCAAAGCTTCGCTTTAAGAAAAAAAGCAAGTCAGAAACGTAACACTGCGTAACATAAGGATTTTCTTCGCCAGGAAATGTCTTCTTCTGCTTCCTCCGTATTGTACATTGGAAAGAGATTACATGTCCTCGTGCGAACCCTTGTACATCCTAGTGCGCATTGTCTTCTGTCCTTGCCACGGTTCACGCCGATGCCAATATTACGTGAGATATTTAACGCGGATGTAAAGTCGGGTGCACGCGGAAAACAGTATGTAAAAGTAGTCGAAGCGTATTCTTGTGGCCTTCGCGAAAATTATCACCGATGTAACGCCGACGACGAAAAGCGCAGACAGGAAGTGCGCTTCGAGATAAGCTGGAAATCTGGGGTTGCCAACTCACCACACGCCGCTACTACGCCTTTGTCTCCCGTGTTCAAGCAAATAATTAAAAGCGTTTTTTTTTTCACAACAATAAACAGGAGGGTACCGTTATCTTCTTGAAGTATATACTACATGGAGCCTGCTGTCTTCCTCACCTAATCGTGGTACTTAGGGGGAAAAATAACGGGTTCTTGCACTTTGGTAACTATGCACCAATATCGGCATAATAAGAACCGACTCGTTAAAACGACGTTGTTCCGGGCATGTATTCGTGTCTGATCGGGATGCACAGCTGCACGGTGGCCTTCGCCAGGAACTGCCTTCTTCCGTATTGTCCACGCACAGTTGAGCAGCGGGGTCGTATCATGCGGTATACATGCCGGCTTGGAAGAGGAAGCGCGCGTATGCGGGGCCACGCGACGCCGCTTCGCATTTATGGCGGCGGGGCTTTCGCCCCGACGGTGCCTTCGAGAAACGCTTCCGACGGTTCATCTGTACAGACCGCTGCAGCTACTGCGAAGAAGAAGAAAGGCTTAGCAGGTTGACGATGATAGCCGCGCCACGCGGATTGGCGGCGGCGGCTGCTGTTCCGCGTGCTGCAGCCGTGGCTTCTCTAGAACACGCGCGCGCGCGCACACACGCATATCAAATTAGGATCTCGGGAGCGTTCCGCATCTGCGTGTATACTACGCACAGAGCGCGCGCGCGCGTGTGTTTGTGCGCCGCATACTTACTCTTCTTGTTCCTCGGCGGGCTGTTAGGGAGCCATCAATGCGCTGCTCAGCGCGCGCCAGCCGAGGGTGCCTTATTCGGCGCGCCGTGTGAGGCGCGATTTATCAAGGAAACGCTGACGGATGGCGCCCTCTCGCGAGCTGGCCCCTTTGTTGTTGTTTCTTTTCTGTCTTCTTTTTATTTTATTTTTCGTTCGTTCGTCGGGAGCCCTCCTCCTGCTTCTTTCAGTGGCTGCTGATGGACGTGGCGGGTTGAAGAGGTCGACGAAGCTGCGCCGGCCGCCGTCTGTTTCGTCGACGATGAAGCAGACGACGTCGTGAGCTGCTGCGCGGTTAATTCTCTTCGAGAAGAGGTCGCCAGGGGTCGCTGTGTACGGAGGAAAGACCTTAACGCGCTGCGCGCTGGGCGCATTGGAGGAAGGGGGGGGGGGGGGGGGGGGAGATCGCATCGAAGAGGCGCGGCCTTCCTTTGGACTGTGGCCACTGCGGTTCTCCTCCTTGTGGTCGACTCGATTAATCTCTGTCGCGCTGTCATCATACTACATCACAGAGATAATCCTCTTGATCAGCGTCGGTACGCAACCGCGGTTTTGTTATAATTGACGTCGCACCGTTATCGATATAAATCACGTACAAGACGATAGGCCGTTGTAAGACGTCGGCGACTAGCAATGAAGATCGGCAACGTCGGAGGCTGACAGTGCCCCTGCAAAAAAAAAAAAAAAAGCGTGGATGATATTCTAATGCAGCGCAGCAAAAAGTCAATTGACGTATAATGAAAGTCAATAGAGGCACAACAAAATTTCCATAACATTTCTGAGGGCGCCGCCATTACAAGGACACTAGTGCCCTTACTGCGCGGGACGTTTGGTGAGGTCGATTCCCAGCTATGTACATCAGTATATATGCGAAGTGCATAACACTTACGTTGCTGCCTATCTCATTTCAAAAAAAGATTCTGTAATTTTCGTTTGCACTGGTGCTCTTAAAGCGCAAGAAGTAACAAAGCTGTCCAGAGAGTTTATGTTTTTGTGCACTTCCTCTGGCACGTACAGCTTGTCGATCGAAGTCTTGCAACTTTCCAAGGCATCCTACAGCCTCGGCTAGAGTTAAAGGATTTGAATCTGCCTGTGCCATTGCATCTTCCTCGTCGCACTCTTCTTCTTCGGGACGAACACTGGAAACAATTTCCAGATCTAATATTCGCTATTCAGAAATTCGTTTAACCTGAAGACTTTTCCATAGAAACCATAGGAAAACTGCCGGGCATTTTCTAAAAGTTCGTTATTCTGAAATGTTCGTTAAACCGACGTTCGTACAACTGAGAGCTTACTGTAGTAGTTTTGATTTGTTGTTTAGGTAAATAAATAAACCCATAAATGAAGGAGAAAGAAGGAAAGTAAATTACTGCTGACAGCACAGTAATTGTCTAGCGCAGTCTGCGCGCATTGTGACCTGAACGGCTGTCAGCAGTGGGGCACGGTTGGCTGCAACTCATCTTTTCGGCACGAGTTTCGCGGAGCTTTATTGCTGTTGCTACCGCCCAGTTTCAAAGAGAATGACCCAATGATCATTATCACGATCACCACTGCCATGCACCACCTCACTCCGGCTGGCAAAGAGTGCACGTGCGACAGGCGCGCCTATTCCACCGTAGAGTCTCTTCGTCGGAAGCGTAAAGAAACCGTTGTCGTGTCGCCCTGTCACCCCTTTGCCGACAGCAACGTTTTTTGGTTTTACGTCCGTCCGGTCCTTTCCGTCGCGGTTTGCGCACCGGCGCCAAACACGCACTTATGACACACCGCGGTCGTTCCAAAGGATTCGTCTTCGCATCGTGCTCCACCAAGTGATGGACCGCGGCGTTGTAAACAGATGGCGGAGGCGGCTACCGGAGCGGTCGTCTGTTCTGCGCGTGTTCGCTTTCTTCCTTTCTCGGTGCCATATAGACGAGCCGCCACGCGCTAGTCTCGGGGAGAGGAGGCGTGTCGAACAGAACGCCGGTGAGCAACATCCGCGTGCAACAACGCCGCGAATCTACCTCGCCGGCGCGTCAGTGGCGTCATTTGCCGGCCAAGCAGGCAGCGCTTGTTGATCGTCCCTCGCTTACCGCCGCCGCCGCGTGCTCGGCTTGGCGTCTGTCTCGCGGAGCACGCCTTCTGACGGCTTTATCGCCGCCGTCGTCGCCTTCGTCGTCTGCTCCGCCGGCAAAATGAACGCAAAGAGCAGACGACACTGCGGCGAGGAGGCCGTCGTCTGCTCTTTCTTGGGTTCGAGGCCACGCGCTCTAACCCTTCTCTTCCCTCCCCCCTCCGCTTCTACCTCATCCTCCTCTCTCACCCCAGACCTTCCGACTCTCGAGCTCCGCGTGCGTGTTGTGTAGTATGGACACGTTTGCGTTGGCGGCGGGCCATAACTTGGCCCACAATGACCCTCCCCTTTAACTGCCTTTCGGCTGCGGTCTCTCTTTGCCCTGGCTTCTCTCCTTCCCTTTGAGTTAGGAATGGGAGGTTCAGCGGTGCGCACGTGCGTGTTGGCCGGCGGCTACGTGTTACGATGTGAGCCGGAACTGTATCCAGTCTCACCGGCCACCGCGTCACGACAGGTGGTGTATGTGCGGAACCAGATCGGAAAGATTTCTGTTCGGCCTGTCCTGTCTGTCCAGGGGCGCTCGGAGCTTCCGCCATGATTAACAGGAAGACGGGTGAGACATTCGAGAGTGGCCATCAAGAGGCGGGTGTACGAGCGCTGGGATAAGATCCGAAGGACGGCCCTTCTCTCTCCCTCCCTCCCCGCCATTAATTTCGGGCTGGCTGCGTGTTCCTGTAGGGCTTGCTCTGCATCGGAGCATTGGCGCATTGACGTGAAGCCCGCTTGGCCAAAGTAGCGCACGCGTGCATTGCACGCTGTAGCCGTAAATCATCTCGAGTCGAGCATTGCATAGGTTATGAATTGTGCGCAGTCTTCGTCGTGCGTTTATGTGTATTTAACATCGTGCGTGTATGTTTGGCTGTTGTGCTGGCGGCATTGTCTCGTCTTCGTGCATAGCCACATTCGGATCATCATGCCTTTAAATATTTTTTTTTGAACACTCTATTAAAAAAAAAAAACCATCGTGCCCTCTTCTGTGCAGCGAAATGAGTTTCGTGTTCTAGGCACCTAAAACGACAGGTTCGTCTCAACTCTTTACGTGTGACAGCGCACTTTAAAGTCATGATATGCAGCTGCATGCTATATTGCAATGCATATTTGAACCCGGCATAGCTTAACGAGCAAGCGGACCAAGAACACCCGCATAATTCGAGTTCAGGCTCAGAACGCTTTCCGAAATTATGTCCTGGCTAAGCCGCTACATGGTTGCAGTGGTTTGGACATCAAACAACATCATTTTGGACGGAACCTAAACTGAAGAGAGCTCGTTTCTTGTGTACAGTTAGCTTCGTTTGAGATCCTTCTTTCGATACGAAACTGCTACTCCATCGACGTCACCGGGGCCGCAAGCGGCCCCTTGTGGCGCCCCGATACGTCTCGTGTCAGGGACCTTCGTGAAGCGAGGACCACGTACGATATAGAAGGTCACTTGGCTGTGCGCCTAAGGCGCTAATGCGCCCTTTCTTTGTCACATACTCACGCATATTCCGTTCATTGTAACGCGCGCACTTCCCGTGCGCGAACGGCCACCTTCGTCGCCGACCATTCACACCTCCTATCGGGTGCGGCCACTCCGCTCAGTTCGACTGCGTTGGAGCGTCGAGCGGCTAGTCATTCGTGGCAGTGCGCGGCGTCCGCGAAAGAGCTCAACGAGGGACGTCTCCTCCCTTCGAGATAGGATTTTACCTCCAGCGCTTTGAGCTGTATATATGCAGGCAGCTTCACGTTGTTTCTCGTCGTTGTCGCGTTCGCTACCGTCAAAAAACGTTTATCGCTTCAAAAGCGAACCAGAGGCATTTCGCTTAGAGAGAGAGCGAGAAAGAGAGAGATAAACGAGATGCGAAAGGTCCGCTATGGATCGTTGGGCCCTTATAGAGGTAATGAAAAACAAAAATATACGAAAGCAAAGGATTTGGAGGTAATGGTGTCGTGTGATCGTGGGCGACTGCGAAAGTGATGCAGTACGGCGTACCGCTTAGCTAACGATCGATGGTTCTTTGTGGCGGAAGTACGGGCGATCATCTTGAGATCGGTGTTGTCGATAGAGTGGGAGGGTCTGGATACGAAGCGTATATACTGTCTGTCCGCGCGAACCTGGCGTTGGCGTTCTCTCAGCGTTGTCGAAGTGCCGTGCGTGATCGCTTCATATATGCATATATATATACACCGTTTTATATCACAAGCTGGGTAGCCTCAATCCTCGCTATATATCGTCGCTGTATAGGCGTGTATACTATTCGGGCCACTTGTGTCGGTGCCGATAAGGGGCGATTAGCGTGCGAGCGTGCTCATAAACGTTTTCGGCGCTCGCAACTCTTCCGCGCGTCATCGGGTCGTCGTCGCGTGGTCGTTGAAAAAGCAACGGTGTTCCAGTTTCGTCGCTGTCAGCGTGGATATATTTTGTCGGAGAGAAAAGGACTGGAGGGGGTGTGTGTATGTGTGTGTGTGCGGGGGGGGGGGGGGGGGGGCGTTAAGACACAGCGGACGTAATAACCACCCGCTCGTGGCACACTTCCCTACACGCAACGAGCGTTCGTACGTAAGCGACGTCCAACGTATCGTAACGCGCTCCGTACTATTACGCGAGACGCAGCGCTATATAACGCCGCAGCGCGGGAGATTTCAAAGCGCGATATACCGTGCACTCTTTATGCGTGCGTACTTGGGCCCTCCTGCGAGGATTGCATCTCCGACCTCTAATGTCGCCACATTTCTCGTGCGCCTTAACCGTGGTGCGCGCGTGGTTCCGCGTCAGATAGCGTCCGAGCGTGCGCGCACAGCCTGCGGCGTTCCCCTTTTAAAAACGCGGGTCGCCTCCGAGATCGCCGCTCCACTTGTCCGTGACGCTCGCGTGTGCACTCCGTGGGGCGTCAACGTGTACGGTTATCGCGGAGTAAAATTAGCATAGACGAAGGTTTCAGTTCGGTGCATTTCTGTTTGCGATGACCAACATCACTGAAAGTCACCTGGGCCCTTAGCAATACTGCTGGTTCTGGGCCCATGCAAATGAATACAAAACACCTCCAGGCGTGGTTTTAAATAGAGTAGGCGGCTCTTCTTTTTTTTTTTTCTTTTTTTGTAAGGTGGTATACGGCTGGTGTCTTATAACCTTACCTACTTCCTCTCTGAACTAGGCCGGTACGCTCTTAAGTGGACGCTGAACATAAATGTTACAGGGATACTAAATATTAGCTCTGGTGGCACATTCGGCTGGTGCTTTCAGAGCGCCCGTGCTTATACGCAGGATGTGCAAAACAGCTTTAAAGCTGTGTTATGCGCGAACAACCGCGGGTATGGATCGAAGTGATGACCCTGCTTTCGTGTATCATCAGAGCAGCCTGCTTATGCTAGCAGTAATGCTTAGTTGCTCTATTACGCGACCTTTGTTTTTAGCTCCAGAACGCCCTGAAACGTCCACCCGAATATGCCACAGTACTGTTTAGGCTGATAACGTGTTCTCTCCAAGCCCTATTTTTCCGCTAATTTCGTGGAGCTAGGTTGATTGTTAGAGGAGAAAATGACAGTCAAAGATACATTTTCCCGAATTTCGCCCCGATACCCCAGCGCGCGCACGTTGTATACGTCAGTGTAACGTCATGAACTTCAAAGCATTTCTTCATACTTCGGCCGTTGTGTCTCGGTAATAAGCTCATGAAACTTTCTAAGTTCAGTCTTTGATTCTTTCACAAGGCAGCGTAGTTCGTCCTAAAAACCAACAAAAAGTTAAATAGGATAGAGCAGACAGCGTCGAAATCAATGACCTCATGGCGACGAGCTGGTGCGGAAAGCTCAAGACGGCGGCGCCACCGGCTTTTTACCACTTTCGTCTTTTCCCACCTAATCGAGTCTTCTCCCCACGATAAGATTGGCTATTTTTCGTTTCGTAGATAGGCAACCTACACGCAGGGACGTGTCTGGCGACAACGACAACAATATCAAAAGGAAAATATGAACAGATCCAGCTAATTTAAACGTCTTGCTCGCTGATACCACCAACGTTCCTATACAGACATTGGTTACTGCAGTATGCCCAACGCGATGAAACCACAACGCCCTCTCTCTCGTCCAGTGTCCCCTTTCCTATAACCGTTGTGTCGACAAGAGCCTTCTTCCTTTCAGTGCTCGTACACTCGGCTTGTGTGCCGCGAAAGAAACAGCCTCTCCAAGCGCATTCTTCCCTTGTATCCTCCTTGACTCCTGCGCGGTCGCATGCTACATTCAACGCCGAATTGACAAATGGAGCTCCCTTTGTGTGACTTTTCTATAACCTTGTTCTCAGCAAGCCAACCTCACAGGGGTGCGTGGTGTGCACAATACATCGTTCTCCGCCGTCTCTTTCCCCCGCACAGACTGGGCTTTCCGATCCCGTCGCTATACGACTTTGCCTGTCACATATACCAACGAAAAAGAACGCGCACACGCACAACAGTGGCGATATGCAGACTCGCATCACGGCTCTAAAAAGGCATAACGTAAATAATAAGCGCGAGTGAATTCTTTCCGCATCCAAGTGCCTCCGCGGGACCCATATGCGGTCTGTCTCTGCGAACGGTGCTGTCGAAGCGGCGAGAAATAACGGGAGCGATGTAAGGTCTGCCGTGCTTCGTGTTTGTGTGAGGAAGGTTCAGAAGTGTTCCTTCGCGTCGTCGCTTCCTAGCAGAGAAAGGAGTTCGCGGGGGACTTATTCCGCAAGGGTGCGCGCGCGGTCGTCCGTTTTCCTTTCACTCTCTCCGCCCCCTCCCCCAACCCCCCCCCTCTCCGCCCACTTTAGAAACGGCGATCTTTCGCCTACAGCCATGCATACGCGTGCGAACCACTCGTATTCAGCTTTGCGGCGGCCTCAAATGTATCTATAAGTAGATGTATCTTCTTTCTTTTTTTTAATGGAAATCCTACGGCACACGCTATTTAGCGCTTGTGCGAAATCCTTCGCGCGTCTCCTCAAAAGCATCCGATTGTCGTTCGTTGCGATGACTCGGTGACTGTGGCTTTCAGCTACCAAGCACGATGTCGCGGGTTCAAATACCGACCTCGGCGCCCGCATTCCGACGGGTGGAGGCCGCAGAATACGAAAAGAGACCCGCGAACTTGGAATTAGATTTGGGTGCAGGTTGAAGAACGCGCCCTCCCCACCCCATGCGCGCTGTCAGAATTGGTTCGCATAGGCCCTTCGTACCATTACATACGATGTCCATCATAGAACAGCAGGTGTTGTTTCTTTGGGACTTTTAGAACTTCCATTAGTCATCATAACAGAGCCGGATAGGCCACTCTATAGAGCCACCCGATCTGACATGTATACTATACTCGAGACGGATCGAAGACGCCGATGCGAACACCGAAAGGTACTTTGCGGTATCATCAGTAGCGTCATCGGCGTGTCCTAAGGGTTTCAGCTGTTCGGACAAACCGAGCTTTATCTCGGCGCTTTCTTTAGAGGGCGCTAACCAGACTGCCGAGAACATTATCGAAGAAGAGTCGCGCATAAGTTGAATCCCCCCCCCCCCCCCCCGCCCTCAAATGAAACGAAAGATTTAGTTACACGACGTCATAAATATATATATATAGACTGCAAGTTTACAGAGAGGCAGGCAAACCTACGACGAAGTGATCTCAGAAACGCGTTACCACCGCGTTTATCACCTGGTGGCACTGCAGTACTCTTTTATTCAACCTTACCCTTGAAACATCTCTCTCTCTCTCTCTCTCTATTCTTTTCAGTAGCGCGCCCTGTCGAGCCGCTCCTTCGGGCTGATCAGTGATAAACAGCGTGCCAAAGTTATCTCGGTCGACATAAAGAGAGATTACGCGCGGATTTCTTTCTGTTTCGTGCGGTCCGTTGCGACGCGCCCTTCGTCGATGCCGTCGCGAGCGAGTTGCGAGAGTTCTATGGACGACACGCTGCGACTTTCTGCCCTTTCGCACCTTCCATCCCTCCGTCTCCCTCTCGCGGTTGTACGTGACTCCCAGGGTCCGCACTCGAAACCGCCCTTCATGCAGCGTGCCGTCCCCCCCCCCCCCCCCCCCCCCCCATTTCCGCGACCTCCTGCGTATGTACCACCGCTTTAGCTTTCTTTCTTTTTTCCTCCCTCACCACGACTCGCACGCACGCAACCGCGCATGTTCAAAAGGAAATCGAACATTCGTCATATTCTTTAATGCCACCCCCCCTTTTCCCCCCCACAAACGCAGTTACCTCCATGCCCCACGGGGCGGTTGGACTCGACCCAGCGAAATCTTGTCGCGCCGTCGCCGATATCGTAGGGTTGATTTATTAATATATTTTTTGTTATACGTCTCATGGGAATCCGCGTGCGCGGGGGTCTACGAGTAAAGATGCTTCTAAGCTCTCTCTGCCACTCCTTTACTTATTTATTTTTAACTTGAAGACTTCGACCTCGGTTTTGGTTTTGTCTTCTGCTTCCGTCGGCGTTTGCCATACCCGGTGGTGCCTCGGTGTTGCCAGTATTTTTCTGTTGCTGTAACTCTCTATGTGTCCGTGGTGCATCTTTTTTTGTAGGAAAAGAAAAGAAAAAGAAAGGAGCGAGCAAGGAGCAGAGGGAGATAGTGACGAGAACAGTGGGAAGAAGAAAAAGACAGGCTACCTGATCCTATATCGAATGAAACAAGCGCCCCCTACACACCGAAGTGAAAGGGAGGACGACGGGATCGGGGACAAATGCGACTCGCGCGGATTTTCTCTCTACACAGTTTTTTTTAAATGTTTCTTTCTTCTTATTATTTCTTTAATTTATTTTACCGGATTGAACAGGCGCGCCTTACAGCGTGGAGAACTCGCGGAGGGCTCTGCAGCGTATTACCGCAAAACGTCGCGGTTCTTCGCACGTCGCGCAAAGATATACGCTTCTCGTTTTGCTTCTCGACTCGTATACAGCTCGGCGCACTCGTGAGTACGTCTCTCGCATTGTACGTCACAGTCGTGAGTGTAACTGTATGAATGAGTGATAGGGGGCGCCAGGGCGTACGCGAGTACATAGAACAGGCGCGAGTTCCGGTCACGTGGTTCCGGTGAACGCGCGGTCGTGGGCGCCTGTCGGCGTGCGTGAGTGCACGTGTATATATTCGAACGCAGCGAGTGCACACGAGAGTGAGTTGAGTGCCGGTGATGAGTGTGAGCTGACGTGAATATGTGAGTGCCGAGTGAATGCCAGTGAGTGCGAGCAGACGCAAATGCCAACGAGTGTCGAATGACATACGTGCGTAAACGCGAGTGACTGTCCTGATAAAAAACAAAAAAAAAAGGAAAACTAAAAAATGAACTATTGGTGAATGAATTATCCACCTATTCTGCCGACCTATGAAATGTGTGTCTCGAATCGTCCTTCTCCCGCCTGGCCGATTTCCGCAGAAAACTGACCTGCAGCACACTGTTGGGATAATTTCTCGTTTGTAGCTACAGCCGGCGAAACGGTTGCCAGACGGACTAATAAGGCGCGAACAGACGCACCAGCGGAAGGCGAGGAGAGCATTTTGTACTATACCTGCATTGATATCTCTGCATGTGATCGACAACGGGCGTCCCAACAACACGGGTAGGCAGTCCGGGGCGTTTATCCCGAATCCCGCGGTTCGACAAAGGTACACAAGCTTGTATATCACTCCAGGCGTGGGGCCATTATATGCCCGATGCCGGGCCGGCGTCGTCGGGGTTACGAACAACGTACGCCCAGCGTTGAGTCTACGCTGGAACTCGCTTCCCGGGCATCTTATGGGACTTCGCCAGGGCAGCTCACAACAGCCGGGCAGTGGTTTATCGTCCCCCCCCCCCCCCCCCCCCAACGAAGACAACGGCCCTTTTTCGAAGCACTCAGTCGGCAGTATACAGTGAGATTAACTTTGCGCCTCCCCTGTTCATCAAATCCCCATATTCCCTACGCGTCCTAATATTCCTGCGAAACTATTTGTCTTGCCGACACTGCTCTCTGTGCGTGCGTCGTCTGTCCGCGTCTGTCGTCCGTTAATGGCACGTTCGACCGGTCATTTCAGAGCGCTCTCGACGGCAACAAAGATTGAGTAAAAACAAAAACAAAAGATTTAGTGAGAGCATAAGCGGGGCTCCAGCGGCGATAACTGCGCCTGATTATCGCCATTGTACTCGCTCGTTCTAGTAATACAGATTTAAATGTGGTTACAGCAGTTTTCTTTTTGTCACAGCCAGGGCGCTCTAAAAACGACCGCGTGAATGCGCCATAACGCATTCGCACATCTCAGGGCTTCGTATTATACGCGGGCCGTTGCGGTACATAGGTCGGTCGTGCTTCTTTTCCTTCCTTTCCTTCTTTGCCTTAGCAGCTCTCTCTCTCTCTCTCTCTCTCTCTCTCTCTCTCGTTTATACTATCTGTCCGCGCTCTCTCGCGTTGTATCTCGCAACGCCGTCATTCTCGAAAGCGCCGCTTCTTAGCGTCTTTCGCTACACAGTTCCTTATCGGGCCCGCATGTAAGGCCTACCCCTACTGGAGTGTTGCCCTCCGCGGCACCTGGCGGCCGCTCGCCGCGTCTGGGCGACATTCCTGGCGTATGATACGAGCACTACACGCAGTCCGAAAGGTAGCGCCGGTTGGTTATGGAAAGGGGGAGAGAGAGAGAGAGAGAGATTTCTCTCCGAGCAGCCGGCTTTTAATCATATTAGTCGTCTTCGTCCACTTGCTTGCCCGAAACGTCTCCCGCGATAATGCGGCACAAGCGGCGCGGAGCGTTTTCGCGACCTCTCCTTCTCAATTCTTTTCTGTCTCTTTCTTTCCTTTCTTATAGTTCGTTCGTTCGATAGAGGGACTCTACTTCGTTGTGGACTTATCCTTTTCTTTTTGTTTTCCTTCGAGGGGCGTTCGCGTACTTCTCAACGGCAGCCGCTACGAATTCGCTTATCTCTCTGTTTCGCGTTTGTTACCTTCTTTTTTTTTTTAATCTCTCGCTCGAAAGGAAATCACGAAAAGAGAGAAAGAGTGCCTTAGCGAGAGAAAAAAAAAAAAGAAGACTTTCGATAATCCGCCGAAGAGATCTCGCATTGCGGCGGGCGTTTATAAAAGGCGGGAGGCACGAAGACATTTTTATGTACGCGCCAAGTGACCGTGAAGATTTCTTATTTCTTTTCACCTTCTCACACGTTTTCTTGTATCGTTACTTTTCTTTAATCTCGCTGCCTTCTCACCCTGGAAGTGCGCCGCCATACGTACGCCACGTACTCTTCCTGTCCTTAGCTTCCTTCCCATTTCCACGCCGTGTTACGAAGACGCTGCCTCCCCCCCCTTTTTTTTTCTCTCTCTCTCTTCTTTTTGCTCGCTTGTCTCAACGGAGGCATTTCTCATTTCTGGTGGCCTCCCGTGTATAGCTAAGCGCTCGCAGAGATCATAACACGATGATGGCGGCGTTACGCCGTACACGTACGCCCGAAAGCTGCCATACCTGTACGTACGCGTATTCTCCCACTCGAACTGAGGAGGCAGCGCCACAGAGACTGCAGCGCTTTTCCTTTCCTTTGGCATTCTTTCGCTCTTTCTATTTCTTTTCTCTCTCTCTCTCTCTCTCTCTCTATCGTTATTCGGCCTTTCCTTGATTTTCATTCTCGACCGAGGAATTGACCGCGTCACAAATCGGAAGAAAGAAGCGTGAGTTGTGAAAATACCTTTTAGAACGTACTGGAGTTTGAGCAAGTTCGTAGGAATTCGTGTTGCTTGAAGGGCTGCAGGTATATATATATATATATATATATATATATATATATATAAATATATATATAGCTGTGTTGGCGCCATCACGCCTGCCTTCCAGTCACACAAAAATACTGCTTGATTCGAGACGGAGTATACGTTAACTCCGTAATGCCTTTGAGAAAGTCGTTACATTTAGAGCCCGTCGCACATGTGAGCAAATTCACCAACAGCGCGTGGCGGTCGCATTGATTATGCTTGGGTACGCGATGCAAATCTGGGGTTTTACGTGCAAAAACCACTTTCTGATTATGAGGCAAGCCGTAGTGGAGGACTCCGGAAATTTCGACCACCTGGGGTTCTTTAACGTGCACCTAAATCTAAGTACACGGGTGTTTTCGCATTTCGCTCCCATCAAAATGCGGCCACGGTGGCCGGGATTCGATCCCGCGACCTCGTGCTCAGCAGCCCAACACCATAGCCACTGAGAAACCACGGCGGGTATCGAACACCCTGTATCGAAAATGATCGAATCGTCGGGCTTTCTGAGATTACGTATAGTACTGGTTACCCTTGCTTTATTATTATTATTATTATTATTATTATTATTATTATTATTATTATTATTATTATTATTATTATTATTATTATTTCATTTTATTACCTTAAAGACCCACGAGGAGTATTACATAAGGGGTGGGTGCATATATTTTGGTGAGCAAGTGTGAACACAACGAAACATGACTGGTAACATTATTGGCAAAGTTGGATGAGCACGTGATGGCTGCGATGTCGTTGGGTAGGTCGTTCCAGTCTGCTGCAGTACGGGGAAAAGAATGACGCGGCAAAGGTGGTAGTTCGGGCACGAGGTCGTGAAACTTGAAGCGGATGACGAGTGCGATGAGATATGCGGGCTGGAGGGACGATGTAGGGTGCGCGGCCTAGTGAACTATGGAAAAATTTATGAAACAAGCAAAGGCTGGCAATGCGGCGACGAAGTGATAAGGGCAATAAGTCAGATTCAGCTTTCAAAGCTGACACACTGATGTCGTAAGAATATGATGAATGGATGAATCTGGCTGCTCTGTTTTGGACTGATTCGAGTTCATTTATAAGGTAATTATTATTATTATTATCTCTCTAGGAGTTTGTAGGAGTGTTCGGTGCAACGTGTTCGTTCGCTCTGCTGGATCGCCTCTCCCCTCGAGCGTCTAAATTGCGTCCCACGCGTATTCAGCGAGGACTGTCTGTCTGGCAACGTGCGCGGCGTCAGAAAGTATGGCGGTCGTTCCCTCACCCCCCCCCCCCCCCTTCCCAAGCCCGCCTGACGCCTTGTCGGGCCTTTCTTTATTTCTTTGTTTCTACTTCTGCACCTGTTTCCTACGGTGACGTTATTATATTTTTTTTCCTTCTTGTCTTTCTACTTTATTGTCCTTTCGCGAGAACGTGTTCTTGAACGTCCACTTGAGCGCGCGGGTTTTCGTTTGGAGATGAAAAACGGTCGCAGAACATTTCATTCGTGTATCCATGGCGAAAGCATATATATATATATATATCGCCAGACTTGGGTTCGCGAGATATCGTGCAGCAGTTATCTTGTTATCGTCTTTTCAGAAAGCGTCGGTTCACAGTTGTTTCTTTTTATTTGCTGCCGGATATTCTGGTTATTTTTTCCAAATACTGCTGTCGTAACAAGAGAGAGAGAGATATATATATACCGTGTATCGCGCGGTGTGTGGTCGCGGAAATATGCACAGCGCATATAAAGGAGCGTTCATCCGCAAACTGAATTGCATGTATGTCACGTGTTCTCCTTATTTCTCTTCGTCCCCCTCCCCCCACTCCCTCCTGAAGTCCGATGCTTTGGAGTTATTCGGGAGCACCGAGAAGAAAAGCTCGTCGACGTACGTATGACTGACTCTTGTGGCGATCGAAGGCGTGACGTCAGAATTGCGCATTTGTCAAACGACGGTTCCGTCGTAGCGCGTTATGCGTAGAACTTTTCATGTACAGGGTGTTTCAGCGAACACATTCAATTTTTTTTTTTAATTGCATGTGGTAGGCAGCACAATTGTAGTCCGCGAGGTAGTCTGCTCGAAGAGGCGGACATTACTTGCACACACAAGAAAACGAAATGTATAATCGACTAATTAACAAAAATGCTATTTAAGTTTTTTTGATAATTACTTTATTGCACATATTGCAATTTACAAATTCCATCGGTTGAGACTGCAAGGCATATATATCCCTTTGAAAAGAATTGTGTGGATGACACGAGATATGCGCCGTCAAACTTGCGCTAAGAATGCAACATCCTTCCACTTACTTTCGTAACAAAACGTCGTTTTGTGCATTGGAGGGCAAAGCTAACTGGAACGCCAATGCGTTTCTCCGCAGAGTTCGGAAAATGATATCTCGGAACTGGTGTCATCCTTAGAATTCGTTCCAAGTGGATCCGCCTTGCAAACGCACCGGCTGGAATTTGTAAATTGCAATATCTGCCATAAGGTAATTAGTTAAAAACTAAATTAGCGATATTTTTGTAAAGTAGTCAATTATACATTTAAATTGTTTGTACAAGTGATGTCCGCGCCTCTTCAAGTAGACCAGCTCAGGGACTAGAATTGTGCTCTCTGCAACAGGAAATGTTTTAAAAATCTTGAAAGTGTTCACTGGAAGAACTGGTCTATTTTATATACACTTTATTTATTCGGGGCCGTCGTAATGTAATGCTGTAGGTTGAATTGCCGAGGTGCGCTTCTTTGGAGTGCTGGCCTGCAGAGGCACGAAGCGACAATAAATAGGTGGCTTCCTAAGTGTGGCGTCAGTGACGTGGTTTCGGCTCTACGGTTGCTTCCGGCTCGTGCATTCAGCAAAGGCGTCGCCTTCGAGATCGGTTTCTGTTCTCGGTGGGAGAATTTGGTCGGTCGTAAGGCATTGGGCTGGTTTATGACTAGGGTTGGTATAAGTCACGCAAGGGGTATGAGTGCATGCATAGCATTGGAGCGCAGTATAGCGCAGTTATTCACTCTGGGATTCGTAGTTCGTGTGATCTCTTTTATTCTCTCTCTTTCTCTCTCTCTCTTCCGGAAACTTGCTTTCTGCGCGTGAAAATTCCCTTATTCGTTGGCGTGTGAGGGCAGAGCCGTCTTAGTGACATCACGAGCGCACGCAGTAAAGTCTTGTCCGCAAGAAGGGGAGGTGATGGAACTGAATTACGGGTGGCGGAGGACTAGTTATATGGTATAGCGGTGGATTTCGCAAAAGACAAATACCTCCCAAGTCCCTGGCTTTTCCTTCCTATATATAGGTTCGACCGGTGCTCGGAGGCAGGTAGTCAGGCGGCATTAACGCGGCTTTACCGAGAGAGAGAAAAAAAGAACCTTCTCGTGTGGGATCAATGTCGGCGTCCTCTTTGGAGCAAGGGGTCGGTCTTCGGCCTCCTCGGAGACGACGTACTAATTCCAATGGATTATGATCCTGCTCACGCGCGCATGCGCGTATGAGAGAAAGACGCACGGAGTGGCTGCGAAAGCCGAGAGTATATATATGCCTCGCAGCAACCGAGCACCCGCGGACCAAGCAGACGACGAAAAATCTCGCCAAGCATACGACCGTGCTTGGCTTCCCCGCTGCTTCGCCGTTAGCAGACGACAGCGGCGGTACCTACTGCGAAGACGCTGAACCATGGGCGATGGAGTGGTGTTGCGCGCCGGTACTTTTGTTAGCTTGTGCAAGAGGAGGAAGAGGCGGAGAGAGAGAGGAAGAGACCGGTTACACGCGCGCGAGCATGCAGCAGTCTCGCGGGCGCGCGCACGTTTGCGTGATTCGCAGTCGCTTGCTCGAGGTGGACGCGGCGGAAGCAAAAAGGGTGCCGCCGCCGCTTTCGGTGAAGACGTGGAATGCCTTTTTTTCACCTCGGGGCGGTGCAAGAGGAGGAAGAGAATATGCGCCGGAGGAGGGGAAGAGGAAGACGAAACCGGGCATAGCTAGCTGCGGTCTGCTGTGCAACAACGGGCGCGGGGCCGAATCAAAATCGCGTGGCTGCCGGCGCGCAGCCGCTGCTGCGGCTGTTTCCCTTTTCTTTCTTTCTTTCTTCTTCTTCTTTTTTGCGTGCGTAAGAATGACGACGAACAGTAGGAGGAGGAGGCTGCGGTTCAGAAGGGGAGTCGCTCTTGGAGGAGAGGCGAGGAGAAAAGGAAGCATTTTTTTGGTTGCTTCTGGTGCCGGGGCAGAAACAGGTGAAGCACGCGAGCGAGCTAGCGAACGGGCAGGCGAGCAGGCGGGGTAGTGAAATAGTCGAAGCACGGCGGGCTGCGAGGCGGCGGCTCTCTTGCGCGCCGTCTCGCATCACCGGAGCCGCCGCCGCCACGCGTTTCAGCGGCCGGGCAAGTTCTGCGGCAACAGCAGCAGCAGCAGCAGCCAGCGGGACTGGCTTCTTTTCTCCGCCGGGCGCGCCGCCATGGCCGGCTTGGGGAACACGGGGAGTCGTTCGTCGCTGCCTCGCTCCTCCCTCTCTCTTCCTCAGCCCCGGTCTATCATTCTTTCTTACTCCTTCGTTCCTTTGTTTTTATTTACTTTCCTCTCCGCGCGGCTTGCGTCGGGAGTGTTGTGCTGCTTTTGCAGACGGAGCATGCATCTGGCGCGCGGCAGCTCTCCCACGGGCTTCTGCCGGTGCTACCGTCGTCGGGCGCTGACGGTAGCGCGCCGTCTGTTCTCGCCACTGTCGTTTTTGTTTCGCGCCGCCGCGGACGTATTATATAACGTGCGTCGCCTTCGCCAATAGGGCGCCCTCCTCCCGCCAAAGCTTTCTCTCCTGCTGATGCATTTCGAGAGGAGAGCGGGCCGCTGCTATCCATATCCCACGCTGTCGTCGTCTGCTCCGCTGGGCTTTTTGTAGACGACAGACGGCGCGACCGACCGACTGACGAAAAGAGGGTCGGTTGGTATATGGCCAATACGGCGGCGTCACGCCTGTTTATTTTTTTTTCCTTTCTGTTGTGCACCGTGATGACCCCTTTCCCCATAGCACTTGCGCTCTTTGCGTCGTTTCTCATGCCCTACGTGTGTTCTAAGGCGACAGCGCACCACGCGCACAAAAGAGGCCGAGAAGATGAGGTGCCACCCGTTTTGGCCATCACTTTTGGCACGGTGGTGTCGTCGCCTGCAGCCTTAACGTGCGGCTCATCCGGCACTGCTGCTGTTCACCTTTCTCAAGTTCGGGTCGTTCTTGCTTTCAGTCCTACTGCACTCGCGTCTTAGGCTTCTGCAAAGAGAGATGGAGAAGGAGAGAGAAAGACATTGACAGGCGTTGTTACCACCCTCAGATTTTCTGAAGTCCAGCTGTCAACGCAGCATAGGGTGGTGCCTGTAAAGAATTGTATGACGCACGAGGGCCTGTATCGACTTTTTTTTCCCCTGTAAACTTTCTATCCTTTCTGTGTCTTATTTTTTTTTTCGTTGCTTTTGTTAGTGCTTTGTTGTTGTAGTCTCGCTCTTGTTATGGCGGACCGAGAAGGCCATTTGATGAGGTTGCGATATCTCGACCGTCAAAGGGAGTCTAAGTTATCACTGTAGGGTCGACATGTTTCAATACGATCTTTTCGACTCGACACGCCTGCTTTCATCTAGAGTTGTTAGAACGACAATGTGCGCATCCCACGCGCTGTGAGAAATTAGCTCAAGTGAATCTTTCGCTTGGTGCGTGCGAAGAAAGCAGTTCTTGTTTATAATAAGCTTGTGGCTCTAGAACGTCCAGATCCGACGCCTGACAACGAACAACGCTAGAATGGCTATGAAAGAATGACGACCATAGAACGACCGCGATGAGATGACGAGGAATAACGACAATGGTATGGCAACCGGTTTGCTGGTACTTGCGTTACTTGCGTTCGGAGCACATATAAGCTTCGTGTATATATAACCCCAGGGGAGAGGCAAGGAAAGGCTTTTAGAAGCACTGGTTGGGATTCCTGTGGGCGCAGTTTACTCCCCTGATCTCTGTAGCAGCTTACAAGGAAGGATAGCCAGGCAAAATTCGAGAGATAAACCTGCTGTCCGCCCCTCAAGCTAGGAGTCCGCGCGACCCCCCACCCTCCTCCGCTTTCCCTGGAAGCCCTGCAAGAACGCAGCAGAAAACCGACCGCCTGCCGCCTTCTTCCTCTCTTTCCATTTCGGTTCATTCTCTGTTTCCTCGCTGCTCCGTTCTTTCTTTCTTTCTTTCTTTCTTTCTTTTACCGCAATCGTCGGTGGTGGTTTTCGCGCGTGGGCTTGTGTGGGGGCGTGCTGTCGCGGAGGGCACGTTTCTAGGTCCAGATGCGCTCCGTCCGCTTCTTCTCACACGTGTGTGTGTGGTGTGTGTGTGAGCGCGTTTGCGCGCGCCTTTCTGGGAAGGGGAACATCGCCGCTGCCGGGGAGGCGAGGCGCGTAGTGGGCACCCGTTGCTCTGCGGTGCTTCGTCGCCGAGCCTTTCCTTCCCCGCCGCTTGTTTGCATTCCCTCAAATTAGTTTGCCCGTGCCGCCGACGCGCAGTGCGCCTTTGTCACGAATGCGCGCGCATTGGGGCGTTGAGGGTCGGAACAGTGCGTGGAACGAAATCTCCCGCTGCGCTTCGTACTGCCACTCGCGGTGACACAAACCTGCAGTGAGGGGGGGGGGGGGTGTGAGAGGCCGAGAGCGCTCGGTATACAGTCGGCCCTAAAAAGCCCACCTTCCCAGTAAGCCTATGATCACTGTCACCATGAACAACAACAACAACGCTTCCTGTGCGAACAAATGAATTCTTCGGAAGATCCGCTCGCTTGGGGAAAGCTTCGCCGAGGAGCAATTTGACATAAGTATTATGTACAGAGTGGCGCATAATTAAAGGACACGGACACAAGGAAGAACGATGGGACACACGTACGCCTAGTGTGTCCCACCGTTCTTCCTTGCGTCCGTGTCCTTTAATTACGCGCAACTCTGTACACACTTATGGCGTACCAGCAGGCGCAAATATATATCTTAGCAATTTGACATCCAGCTGGGAGTATAACTCGACGTTGAGGATGTGACGACATCGCGACAGCTGAATTCTAGGCTGCGTGACATGCTTGAGCCACTGTCTGTCGCACAGGCTTACCTGTCGCGCACATTTCTACTTCTGTGTGTCTCAGCTAACATTAGCCAAACTGCTGAAAAAACAAAAAAGAAGAAAAAAAGAAAGAAAACACGGTGCAACTTACAATCACAAGACTTACGATCACAGGTCATCACAGGTCTTACTACCGAACACCGTAGGTATTATAACCATATCTTGCGCCGCGCGTTTCCTTTTCCTTTCTTCCTTTCTTTTATCATATAACAGCTTGGCTACCGTTAGCTGGGACACCCTATACGTAGTGTAACACTCTCCGTGTTGGGCATTGAGCCGCTGTGGCATTCTTGTATGCCCACTTCCAGGTCCGTTTTTTATCCGTTCGCTGCCCACGGCGCAAGTCTGCTGCCCCCGTGGCCGCTTGTTGCGATGCTGCTTGGAAGCAAAGAGCGAAAGAGAGAGAGTTGAAGTGAGAAAGAGGGTGTAATTTACGGGCCGAATGCCCCCGGCTGCTGCTAGAGCGACCGACCGACCGGCCGGCCGGCCGGCTCGGTGGCTGGCCATAGCCGTTCAGTCTGCAGCCGTGCTTCTATGCACTCGCGTGCGGAGCTGCAGGCCGCGGCTGTGTGTGTGTGTGTGCGGGGGGGGGGGGGATTAGTTGCGCAGACAAAAGTGTGCTGAGCTTGCACGCCTCTCCCCGCGCGCACTGCCCCAGCCATCTTCGTCCTCTTCTTTTTAAAGTGCTGGGCTTTCGTCTGTCTGCTTCTGCTTTTCCGAGGCGCCTTGTTGTCTTCCTCTTTAAAACGTCGCGGCGGAAAGCGAGCCCGATGCAGGCGACTGTCCCTCTCTCTCTCTCTCGGTAATGACAGGGTCTATGCCCGTCCGCCCGTTGTACTTCATCGATAGAAGGAAAGAGGCGGGGAAGGAAGGGCGGTTGTGAGGGGGTTGGGGCGTTAATTGGTGCTTCACTTTCGAGGACATCGAACGCGCAAATTTGATCCGGCGTGTGTGTGTGTGTGTGTCCTTACACGTATGCGTATGCAGGGGACGGTGAGAGACCGTCCGAATGGTGCGCGTTGACAATTTCGAGAAATTGTTTTTCGCCGTCTTCGTTGTGCTTTCGCCACTCGGCGAAGACTTCGTAGACCCGCAAGGGCCCTACAACGCGAGGTACGTGAATGCCCCCGGCGAAGTTGCCGCATCGAATCTCCACGTGTGACGTCATCGGCGTCGACCGTCCCGGGCAGACGTTTGACAGCGTCGGCTCGCGGTTCGTCAAAGAAAGGCTTCGTTGCATTCTCAAGGAACCAGACGAGACTCAGCCGATCGAGCTTTTTATGCTTTTCCTGTTTCAGAAATGCCCAAAGTCTCGAAGAATACTCCAAAGACGATCCTGACGTGACTTCCACCGACATAGCGGAACTGTGGTTTCGATGCGAATTTCAATGTTCCCGTTGTTTGTTGTGCCACCTACGCGCTGCCTACGCGTTCTTGTCGTTAACGTTCCTTTCAGTCGGTGTTCTTTCTCTCTCTCTCTCTCTCTCTCTCTCTTTTAGTGCCCTGGTGGCCTTTATTTTTCCTGCCGTATTAATGGATCCCCTTTCGGGCAAGTAAACGCCAATGCTCTTCGGAGAGAACGAGTTTACCTGTTTTTCAAATGACTTTGTGCCAGTATTTAATGTCCCTCGAAGAAAAAAAATGACCCGCGCGCTGATCGAGTGTCCGCGCGCGTGGTTGGTCGATCTGTCCAGGAGACGTTCGCTCGGAATGTAGGCCGCGCCGATTCCGAGAGCCCTCGCCCACGTATACCTCGGTGCGGAGGAATCGGGTTTCCAAATTAGGAACCCCAGCGACGGCTTTCTCTCGGAGTAACGAAATCCAATCTCGAAGGAATCGCACGTTGTGTGCGCAGCGCAACAACAAACTGCAGAAGAAACAGACGACGTTTCTTCTCTACAGTGTCCGCGTTTGTTGTCGCGCTGCACTGTTCACGTGCCGTTGGCCGCGACGATCGACTCAACAAGCCCACACGTCGCCACCCTCGTTTGCGGGTCTCGAAGAAGGCCTCGTGCTCTCATCTGCGTAGCCCGCCGGGATCGAGTTTTGGGAGCCGGAAACACGTCATAGACGCCATGTTTCGGGACACGAAGCCGCGCGCGCGAGTTTCCCTTCTTTTCGGGCGACGAACGCGCGCATTCTTGGGCGTCCCGCCGGCGGCCGTTCACTTCCTGCGAGCAGCGGAATGCTAATGGGAGCGCGCGACGCCGCTGCCGCCGCCGAGCGAGAATCTTCTCCGAGAAGCAGCTGCATGCATGCAGCCTGCGCGCGCCCACCCCCCTCGCGAGCCCCACCCCCCTCGCGTAAGTAAGTGAGCGCGTGATGAGCATCCGTCTCGCACGGTTTCTGTAAAGGTGGGATCGTGTGTGTGTGTGTGTGTGTGTGTGTGTGTGTGTGTGTGTGTGTGTGTGTGTGTGTGTGTGTGTGTGTGTCGGCGTGAAGCGCGAAACACGCGTGCCTAAATAAAAAGAAACAGAAAAAAAAGGAAAAAGAGAAAGAAAGGAGGAAGCAAAGACGGATTCCTTCGCAGATGTATGTCAACCCAAGCAACTGGTGCATGGGAGAAGCTGCAATCGGAGAAGACGGAGAAGCCGCATAAGCGAGTTCTCGATCACAGCATTCGCAAGTCCTATAGAAGTCTGTTTTGCCACTGCGCCAAGTGTGTACCCGAGACCTTCTTTTTTTTTTTTTTTTTTGTTCGTACGATTAACGCATATGTCCGAAGCCAATTCCTTGGTTATGCAGGGTGGTTCAGCGAACACTTCCAAAAGTCTTTAAAAGTTGCCTGTGGCAGGTACCTCAATTCTAGTTTGTGAGCCGGTCTACTCGAAGCGGCGGACAATACTTGCACAAAAAAAATGATATGCAAAATCGGGTAATTAACAAGCATTCACTATTTAACTTCATAACTAATTATATTATGGCCCGTATTGCAATTTGCAAATTCTAGCCGTGGACTTCTCAAGGGGGATCCGCTTGGAACGAATTTTCAAGACGACTCCATTTTCGATATATAAATTCCCGAACTTTGCGGAGAAATGCATTGGCGTTCCAGTTAATTTGTAAACAAAACGCCGTTTCGTGCACTGAAGCACGCAAGTAACTTTCAAGTAATTTCAAGTAACAAGTAAATTCCGTCACGTTCGGGCACTCGAAGCAGCCATTTCTTTATTTTTCTTTTCTTTTATTATTATTATTTTTTTGTTCGACGCATCGTCAGATGGATAGGACAGTCTTGTCGCGCGCGTGATTAATTATACCGCACAAAGTACGCAACAGGTGCGTAACAACCACATGTCTCGCTCGCTATATACGACTACAGTCGCACCAACGAAAAGTTCCTGCGAACATTATGCAACAGGTGCTATCGGGGGGGTGTAGATAGCGTATTCACTTGTGTAAGGCCCGCATACTTGTTTTCTTTCGGCATTTCTAAACGGGTGCGGGTCTTATGGCAGGCTTGTATATGGCGATACTCGCTGAAGCCTCGAATTGCGCTTCCCGGACCGATATAGACGCAAATAAATACGACCATTGGCGGTCGACTATGAACAACCGGTCTTTTGGACACGTATACTATAGTACCACCTTATAGCGGCTTGCGGGAATTAACCGGCACCCGAGTATGTATGGGACGATTGGCGAAACCTTCCTTTCCCCAAATTTTTGCACTTGCGGGCCTTACACGAGTAACTGCAGCAAGAACCTCTTCTCTGGACTATTGCCCGAGGCTACAAAGGCACACGCGCTGCGTCTTCCGCGGTGCTTTTTCCGGGGGTAGTTCGCGCGAAATTACAACACTCCGGAGGGCATACGGCGACGCTCGCATTGAGCCCTCGATAGAAAGGTCTTAGCTTTCCCACGCGGTCCTCCGTCAGATCGCACGGTTTTGACGCGCGTCCCTTAACTTGTTGCCAACCGTCGACGCGCAGCAAGACATGTTTTTTCACGTAAGGCGAGCTTAAATACGGGTGCAAGAGTGAAATGTCGTCCGCTCTATATGGAAAGTGTACTGCGTGAAGAGATTGTCTATACAGGCGATTTGGTTATAGGCTGTCTTTTGACTGCAGGGTTATGCTCCTGCGGAAGCAACTCCTGCGTATATATATATATATATATATATATATATATATATATATATATATATATATATATATATATATATATATATATATATATATATATATATATATATATAGGGACCTTACTCCAACGCCGACAAGCACGCCTTCTACGATCGCACTTTTGAAATAGCGGCTGCTGGAAGCGTTGACGTTTGGGCATCGTCGTTCAGTTTCTGCCCCGTTTCACGCGTGTCTCACCCATCGCGGGAGCACTGTCACGTGGTTGGCTGCGACTATGTATACGCCTATATATACCCGTATTCGCGCGACGAAATGTTTCACCGCCTCACAAAGAAGGAATGCGAAATAAAATGAGGCGAGTGATTGGATTCGCGGCTACATAGAATAACAGCTTGGGCTTTTCCGTCCTGGTGTTAACAGCGCAAAACGTATAGACGCGGCACGAGACGAGAAGACGACACCACAAGCGCTGACTTTCAACAACGTTTATTTGTAAGAAACACGGAATAAGGGGTGCTTCATTCTTCTTATTTCTTCTCTCGAAATTTCTTGCGGTGTGTGTCTTGAACGTACCAGAATCGCTTTGCGACACAGTAACACGTATGATGTCGTCACACTTGAGAGCGCTCGGCGTTCCGATCTACACTCGTATCGCGTTTCGATTCGCGTACTGCTTTTTGTCGTGCGCGGATATAGTATGGGTGTGAGCGCTTGGCGAGGGCCTGATCGCGATGAGGGCATCGCTGTAGGAGCTACCGCGAACGAAACGCCGCCTTCATCGGGAAGGTCCGGCAACCGTGGAGGACCTGTTTCCCCAATAGTCAACGCGCACGTAGGCCCCGAATTAGGATACGACAGGCGTGGCGTCGGAAGAGGAGGAGGTGGTTGCCTTGCCGATTACATACCTGGCGCGTATTGGTGCCTGCTAATCATTTTACGTGCTCCCTGCCCGACGCGGTGACTTGTAACATTCTGACGCGGAGCGCGAGGGTCGCGGTTTCGATTCCCGACCGCATCTTGATGGGGCACGCTCGTAGGGGCACCAATATAGACACTGTGAAATAATTTGCGTCCTTGAAAAAAAAAAAAAAGAAAAGTGAATAAGGGTACCAGAAGAGAAACTTCGGCGAGTTGTTGGTGATTGACGTTTCGGAAATTAACAGCGCAAGACGACAGTCAAGGATGAAGGAAAACAGCGCCAGTGTCGCGTTCTTCTTCTTTTCCTTTGTCCTTGTTTGTTTTGCGCTGCTAATTTCCGAAACGGGAATAAGGGTGTAAACAGGTCTATAACTCACAGGCTTCCCACTCTTACCAAAAAAAAAAAAAAAAGACTGGCACACTCTGGGGGTTTCAATTATCTCGTCCCACGACGATAATCGTCGTCTGCTATCGCTTGCGTTTCCTTTCGTGAATGCTCTGCGCTCGCAATACTTTCCTGTCGAGAATTAATGTACTGTCACGTTGATATGACGCCCGCGGCCTGGAAGTATACGGGGCGCGCAGCGTTAAAGAAAGGAAACGCGCAAGACAGACGACACAGACGGAGACAAAAAAATTAATCCAGGGCTTTTCTTTTTCTCCTTTTTTTTTTTTTTTTTTTTTTTTTTTGCTCCGGCACGGCTCTCATGAACTCCGTGGCGTCATGGATTTCGAAGGCCGTCTACTCGGGCCTACAGTTAACTACTAATTATTGGTGAAGGTATATGGACTGCGCTGTGTTCTAAAGGACCCAAAGATTGAGCGTGGCGAATTTTGGCAACTTTATTTGCTGAGCCAACGCGCTTCAAACACAAACACACAAAAAATTTTAAAAAATTAAAAACACACACGAAATTAAAAAAAGAACGGAGGTCTGTGCTTCGTTTTTTCCTTACCGACATTACCGAGAAAAGAGTTTTTAAAGAATACTTTATATGTCTTAAACTGATATCCTGTTTCGCCTCACTGTACCTGTAGGCCCTCACAATTCAATTTTTCTTTTACGCTGTAATACGAAACTGTCGGGGGACAAGTATGCGCAGCTTTCCCACCGAACACCTGCTTTCGCAGGTGATGCATACCGCTGCCCACCTTGAGAACCGGGGACGGAGTGGGGTGGGGCGCTAAAATAAGAACGTGAACAAATAATAAAAGAAAAAAGCAAGTTGCTTATACGTAATTGTCGCCGCATGCAGAGCTCGTAAACACTGCGTGACTCATCGTCGTGAAGGAGGAGGCAGCAGTTTTTTGGAGTCCACCTCGTTTTAAATCTCAGCGCGCGCCCGTACATAGCATTTGCGTAACTTGGGACACACACACACACGCACACACACACACACACACACACACACGCACACACACACACACACACACACACACACACACACACACACACACACACACACACACACACACACAACACACACACACACACACAACACACACGCACGCACGCGCGCGCACACACACACACAGCGAAGAAGATAATGACAAACAATTGGCACCCCGCGAGCCTGTGAAGCGTACGTCTTCGCGGGCACAGCGTATAATATTTCATTCGAAATTCCACGCCGAGCTTCTGTTTCCTCGCATCCGCGCACAAAAGGAACGCGAAATGCCATACGGCCGGGGTCAACGAGGCGGCGGCGTCCCATTAAAAGGAGGCTCGCGCTGTCACAAGAATGCGGTTGTATTCATATGCGCGCACCGCTTATTTCCTTCCCGGCTTTGCTAAGTGGAAGCCGCTGTGGCTAGCGCTGGCGTTTTAGCTACACTTTTCTTTTTCGTTGGAATAACGTCGCGGTGTTTGGCGACACGACACGACAGACACACGCTCGTTCAACTCTCTCTCTCTCTCTCTCTGTCTCTCTCTCTCCACTGTCGGATGCAGGCACAAGGTTTGGAATGCGTTCTCACGGCTGCTCAGCGCGAATGACACTCACACACACACACACAAAGCGAAGAGCAGGCTGCACGCGGTATCCTTCGTTGCTGTTCGCCTCGGTAGTAGCGTACAGTGCAGTCAAAGCCTGTCGGAGCTGGCTGGTCGAGTCACGTGCCCAAATACATCACTGGAAGCTGGAGTACTGTACACAAATTGCAAGGCCCGCGTTTGCCTTAGTAACGCCACCGTGCACCGACGTTGACCAACGGTGCCGGCCAACGGACAAGGTTTACGGGGCGCGGGAAAGGTAACGCTAAACCAACGGAAGCCCAATGCTGGCGAGCTTCTAACAACGCGATATATTGGCGCGCCAATGTTGGCATGTAACCGCGTCCAATGTGGACGCGGTTTGTGTGCTGTCAAGGACGGAAAGCGACCTTTCGTTCCGGCGGGTGATACGGATGGATCTGCAGGTGGAGCCGCATGGCGATCGCTTTGCTGACGTTCTTTGTACTCGGCGTCGTCGTTGCGTCCGTACTTCGCGCGTGGCGTTGTAAAACGCGGTCGAGAAGCCGAGCGCGAAAGAACGGGCAGAAGCCAAACGGGACCACTTGCATGCCAGACGCCTTTAGTCCGGACCGGCACGAGCTGCGGACAGAGAAGTGATTTAGAAGGCATGTTTGGGGAATTCCCGTCGTTACAGAGAGGCTCGCATAGCCGTATACCGCAAGAAGAGTGGAGCTCTGCGCTGCGGAGCTCCGAGCTTTCACGTCAAGTATCCAAATAGCCCACGATGCCGCGGTGAGGCTTGGCCTTCCCGTCCCAACGTGGGAGCGGCCCGCGGCTTCATCAACCCCCTGAAAATGGGGCATCGGAACCTCTCGGGAACGTCAATAAACTTCCTTGTCTGTCTGTCTGTGTGTCAGGCGGCACGATATCGACATCTGATGAGGTGGCGCGATTCCAACTCTAGGCGATTTTTTTCTGCTTCGTTTTTTCTTTTCTCTCTTTTTCTATGCCCGACTCTGTGCACAGGTTCGCCGCCCGCGCTGATGTACGTCATGGTTGCGTCATCACGGGAGCTCGCGCCGCGCGGTGGTGGAGCGAGGAAACTCGACCCTCACTATAATGTCCCCATAATTCCCGAGCTTGGAAAGCAAAGGCTGTAATCGCGCGGTGTGACACGTACCCACTGGCGCCGAAGATACTAGAGAGCTTTAGCCTGCCCGTAAACTCATTGCACTTTACGAAATACGAAACACCGCAGACCCAGCGGCGGCGGCGCCGTCTTGTGGAGCTGACGTCAACACCACGGACGCACATGTTGTGCAAGGGCGTTGTCAGCGTTCACGCGTCCGGCGGCCGAGTATGTTGACCGGGTATGTTGTACTGTGATTGTCAGATTCCGCCATGGCGGCGTTCTGAACCAATCCGGGCGTATACGTATACCAGCTGCGTGAGCCAATCTGAGCTGACAGTATAAGGCGAATTCAACAATGGAGAGTTTTAGGTTAGGAGACGCGAGCGACTTGCGTCCCCTTATCTAAAGCTCTCCAGTATGGCGGAATGTGACAGTTCTCCGTACTAATTTCATTGCGCTTCGTCACTTTCCATACTTCTCAACGATGCACCTATAGTATAACTGGCGTGGAAGGCGGGTCGGCTGTGTTCGAGCGACGAAGATGATTGCTCCCTCAGGCCCTCGCGTGCCGAGGCACGCTTTTATTTTCGGAGACCCCGCAATGCGCGCTGTCCGCACGTCCTCGCACCCCTACTGCACGGTACTACGCGTGGGTCGGCGGCCGTGTCGCTGGCGGCGAGATACCGCGCGAGAGAACAAAAGGCGCCGGCACGTGACCGCGGCGCTTCTGTCGCATGCGCATCGCACTCCGCTTGTGACGATGATGACTCTGCTGATGATGCCGCTGCTGCTGCTTCTGCTGGTCGTGGTGGTGGTGGTGGCGGCATGCGCCGAGCGCGGCTCGGAATTCCTGCACGCTCCAGTGCGTGTTTGTCGCCTCGGCGCCGCTCTTCGCTCTGCATTCTTTGAGAGAGAGAGGGGGGGAGCCGTCTCATTATTTCTATTTTCATTGTTTCCCGGTTTAGAGGTTGGAATTTCGCACCGCTCGCAGCCCGCCTACCTCCGCCCCCTATACCCTGTAAGAAGAGGGAGAGAGAGAGAGAAGCAGAATAAGGCCGTTTATTCTCTTGTAGAAAGCATTCGCGTGCGTCGGTTGTCACTGCCTGAGTGACCGCAGTGGCTCGTGATAACGTATGCTCACGTGACGCTTATACTTTGTGCGCGCACATTGGTTTAGACTGTCTTCTGAAAAAAAAAAAGGAAAGAACAAAGAATGCTTATGAAAATAAGGACTAAACGGACAGGTACTATAGGAATGAATGAAGGTAACAGGAGACACTGAAAAAACAGCGCAGACGACAGGACTACGGGATCGAAGACGACAACACGATCTCTGACAGGGGCACTGCGCACGGTGACGGTCCCCCATAGTGGGTATGCGCCACTGTGTGGAATACAAGACAAGACAAGACAAGACGGTCGACGCTGGACGCGGGAAACGAGAGGTGCGAAAAGGCCCGGTGTAGAATTAAATTACGCTGTACGAGAGTGCTAATTCGGCCTATAAGCTTGCTTGAACATCGACATGATCATCTCCGTGGGCCCGTGTTGTCTGCACTGCTCTGTTGAATACGCCGACGTCCAACCAAGCGAGTCCGAATTAGTACTCTTGTACAAAACAGGACACGCAGAGAAACGGCCAGCGCTTTCGGCATTTACAATCAGTCACCGATATACGCCTGTTCATTTATGGTATACAGCAACAAGGCGTTAATGCGCGCGTCTGTCGGAAGCGCTCGAGCTCTGTGTGATTGCGTGTCTCTTCTCCTTGTGCATGCCAGAGATGCCCTGCACGAACGACATCACTACACAGCGTCACATCACATCACACGCACGCACGGTTTATAGTGTCATTCATTATCGATCTCCACCAACTCTTCTGCGTGTTTCATTGGTGGCCGCAGTCACGTGGAAGCGAGCGACTTGGGGGGGGGGGGGGGGGGGGGTATTCTGGAAGAGTCCACCTAATGCACTGTCCATGTCGGCCGCTACTGATTGAATGCAGCTTTACGAGAGAGGAGGAGACGAGTGGCCCTAGCCAATTAGCAGCGGCCGACATGGACAGTCCACTAGGTAGACTCTTACAGAATAACCCCCCCCCCCCCCCCCCCCTGTTTAACGCCCGTTAAAGAATCACAGATGGTCAGATTAATCCGTTGTCCTTTACTCGGCGTCTCTCGTGGCTCCAGTGTTGCTTTGGGACGTCATGCACGAATCAATCAATCAATCAATCAATCAATCAATCAATCAATCAATCAATCAATCAATCAATCAATCAATCAACACTGAAGGCGACTATAACAACAGAACGAAAACACGGAAACTGCGCGACTAGACGGAAACTAGACGAACACTCAAAAGCATAGACAATCACTCTGGCTTGACCTCTTGACGTCGCCCCGCGCCGGTTCACGCATGTTTCGTTTTGCACGCTTCAGTAAAGCACGGACTGCCAGCCAACCCCTTCAGTGCCATTCGCCAGTGCAGTCGACAACAACGAAGCGTGATAAAAAATGGCAAGTCGGATATATGTTTAATGGCCGCATAGGGCGGCTGCGCAGACGACCCCCGAAATTCCGTAGCGGGGAGTCGGTGGGGGCATTCACGAACTGCGGCGCGGGCCGGGAGTGGCCGGGCGGGCGGACGGACGAACGGACGGCGACCCGGAATATCACCGCGCTCGCTGCCGCCAGCACCACCTGCGTCGTGGTCGGGGGCGCGTGTGCCGTTCCGTGGTGGGCGCCGCATTCCTCCACGCGGGCTCGCGCCGCCACTTTGCCGCACGGGTCGTCGTCGTCGCTTTGTTCGCGCAACTAGCGTATAGCGCAACCGCATGCGGCTCCGCCGTCTCCTCCTCCTCCCCTTAATGTCTCCGCGGCCACAAAAGGCATCAAGAGGGTTTCGAGGCGGGGGAGGAGGTGTATTAGTGGCGGCAGTGCTGCTATGAAAGGGGGAGCTGGCTGTTGTCGGTTGTTTTAAAGGCGCGGCTAGGCCGCGTGGCGTACTGCGTTTCACGCGTGATGACCGCGGATGCCTTGTAGGCCGCATCGCGCTTGTCTGTACGCGCGCGCCACTCACGCGTCGTCTGCTCCGTGGCACGGCGTCGTCTGCTCCGTGCCGCGCGGTCAGAATGTACTACGCTGAATGCTCTGCGTTTCATACTCTTTCTTTTTTTCTGAGAGCTTAATAGCAAAAAGCAAGCCTTACCACCCACGCACGCAAGGGCTTTGGTATACTGCCATGGTAATAAATCATAAACCAAAACTAAACAAAAGACAACGCTTTTTGTCCGGCATTGCTGAGTGGCGAAACGTAATTTAGAAGGCTGGTTGGGCTGGTCCGTATGTTGCTCTGCTGCAGGTGGCCCGCAGACAGGGGTTGTATACTAGGCACCGAGTGCGCACGAAACCACCAGGTTCCTTTTGTACGCTAATGTCCCAGCTCAATCGTGAACAAGGCGGAACGGGCTCAAGCCCTTAGAGGTAGCTAAAGGCACGAAGCCACTATTGTGACGACGGTCGCATTGCACACAAACAACATGAAAACCAAACAAAGAAATTGAATTTGGGTGAACGAAAAGCAGGATTGACCGACTCGCTGCAAACCCTACTTACAAAGGTATAGTCTCTTGCTTCGCCTTGCGTCAAGATTTTAAATGCGTAAGCATTTATATGCTTACCCAACGAGGAAAAGTCGTCCGTCCGTCACGTGAGACGATGGCTTTCAAGATAGGGCCCGCAGCAGCGAGTGAATTCACCTTCTTGCTGCCTGGATCGCTTCAACGCGAACTGAGCGGTGACAACGCAGCGCGCGCGAAGCTGCCGGTACTCGGCGCTCTGTCTCCATCGCAGATCGCCTTCAAGATATAGGGCCTGCGCGGCCGCACCATACGCAGCCGCCGTCGCAGTATACACGATTGATCACGATTCATAATGGTTTGACGCGGATGGATAAGTCGCTGAAGAGCGACGCACGACTTGTAATGATCGGAATGTCATCGGCGCACCTGGCGCCGCCACCTGCGGTTGTTTGCTTACGTCATCGATTCACCTTGCGCCGCCGTCCGCAGCAGTTCGTGTCGCCGCAGCGCATTGGTTTGTGTTGGTCGGATAAAGTTTCAGTTTCAGTGTTGGTCGGATAAAGAATAAGTGGCGCAATGCTTACACTCTAAGAAGAGATTACACCCTTTGGCGTGCCCCTTCTGCCACACAACAATAATCGTCATCTGCCTTGATGCGTTTCCTTTCGTTATCGCTGCGAGCCCGGAACTTTCCGGTAACGAACGGCACGCGCGTTATCAGAAGGGGCACTCCAAAGGGTGTAAACTGTTCTATGCTGATAACGCGCGTGCCGTTCGTTACCGGAAAGTTCCGGGCTCGCAGCGATAACGAAAGGAAACGCATCAAGCAGATGACGATTATTGTTGTGTGGCAGAAGGGGCACGCCAAAGGGTGTAATCTCTTCTTAGAGTGTACGCATACTCAGACAACTCCCAAAATAGTTTCTGCTTGACTCTTTTCTCGTCGTCATCAGGAATTGAAGTTTAGCTTTCCGATTCCTCCACGGTGCCGCCGCGATCGCCTAGCCATATGATACTCTAATATAGTGCGGAGCTTACACAGTGTGGCTAAATTTGTGGCTCAAAGCTGCAAACCTCCTCGACAGTCACGCTCCCGGTTAGGTAGCGCTGCTGTCGCGTTCTCCTACCAAGTCCCTTTTCGACGAGATGTTGTAAGCGCTCGCTGTGCAGAGCCTTCGGGTCGCGTCAGCTTGAAGGAACCCCAGGAGGTCGAAATGTGGTCCACTATAGAATGTGATGTGATGTGTGTGTGTGTGTGTGTGTGTGTGTGTGTGTGTGTGTGTGTGTGTGTGTGTGTGTGTGTGTGTGTGTGTGTGTGTGTGTGTGTGTGTGTGTCCGACACGTTAAAACCAATCTATCAGTCAGTCAGTCAGTCACTCTGCAGAGACAGGAAGCTTCTCAGGTGCACCAAGCCTGATGCAGCGGATGGTGGTTGCGTCGAACCATCATTCAGCCAGTATTTTGTTTGCCTGCTGTATGTTCATCGTGTTAGAAGCAAAAAAGAGAGCAACAAGAGACAGAGTTCGACTTAATGGTGGTAAAACTGCTGCTTCCTTTGCTCCCGAAGTCATGGGAGGCACATACAGCGTATCGAGCCGAGAGTCCTCCAGGCGCATTCGACAGCTAGCAGCGCCCATCTTATGATTACAGGACGCGGGGAGAGACGATCGAGACGCCCTGCCTGTCGAATTGATGATTGATCGAACGAACGTTTACCGACGCTGGCTTCTTCGACCGGGGGACCTCGGCCGAGCGAGGACTCGGCAGCGCACACGTATAATCGATGCCAACCGGATTGGTCTTGAAAAAAGAAAAAAAACAAGGTGGATGGGGGGATGGTTTGCCCTTGTGACGAGTCCCGCGAGTATACCCTTAAGTTATGGCATCGAAGATGCTTACTCCTTTCCGCCTTGCCGATGATGTATGAATGGATATGTTAGCAGCCGTGATGTCTGACATCTGCTGCCCTTCGGCGGCGCGCAAGTCCCCAGTGTGCTAACAACAAGACCCACATCCATCGCTGCGTGGTCGCTCTATATATAGTCTTTCTCGCGCAATCCGCAGCAGGCTCATCTATCTCTTGGTCAGTCGTTCGCGCGCCCTCTCCGACTAGCTGTGGCATAGTGCGGCGTTTTGACTGTCCGAGCGGCCGCCGCCGCCGTCGTTCGCGAAGGTCGTGTTTATAATCACATTTGCGTGGTCTGACGGCAAGCTATGACATAACGGTCCGTGCGTGTGTGTGTCGCGGGCCACGCCTCCTCCCCCCTTCAACCCGTCTAGTTTTCCCGAGAAGTCACGGGGCAACGTGCATAAACCAAGTTCGGCGCGGAACGACCCCCTGCCGTAACTGGGACAACGCGAGAGCCCCGTGATCGCCGAGAGAGTCTCTCGCCCGCAATCGACTGCTCGGACGACCCGGCGGATTCCCCCGAGGCGGAAAGTCCCGAATGGCGGCGCGGTCTCTAAACCGGGCGCGGTTAGCACAATTGCTATGCGCGAGTGCGGGTTATAAGCTCACGAGAGAAGGCGCGTGACCTTTCATTCCTCGTTGTTTTATTTCTTTCGTCTGTTTCTTCTTCGTCTTCTTCTGCTGCTGCTGCTTCCTCGTCTGCACATGCGTCCGATGCTTCTTCTGCTGGCGCATCGTCTGCACGTTCCGTCTGGTTAATCGTCCGCTAATTCTGTGCACTTATGGGCATGCCGGGCGTACAGCTGTGCCATCCTCCACAAGTGTCATAAAACCTTTCTATCTCTCCCGAGTGAAAGAAAGAAAGAAAGAAAGAAAGAAAGAACAACCAATCGTACAAGTCACTCTGTAAAGCAACCGAATAAGTCAACCAGATGCAAGTCCTGCTTGCTAATATATATATATATATATATATATATATATATATATATATATATATATATATATATATATATATATATATATATATATAGAGAGAGAGAGAGAGAGAGAGAGAGAGGGAGAGGGAGGGAGGGAGGGAGGGAGGGAGGGAGAGGGATAGGAACGATAGGGTTAGAGATACATTATGTATGTAGAACCTATACCACCTCCGCGGAAATCGAAACGCACTTCACTGAAACAACCCCCTTCTGCCACTTGAGGAAAGAAGACAGTCAATCGTTCAAGTCACCTTAAGTCAGTCAAACATTTCGCTCAATATATCATAACCAGCGTTGTTCTACTTAACCACTTGCACGGAAGGAGCAGGGAAGTTAACAAGAAGCGCGGTCAGGTTTGCTACCCCGCACGACATTCTTTAGAACCTATGTAACACACGGCCTCCGTAGAAATTCAAAGCAACACAGGCCACGTTCACCTATCTCTCTGTCGATTACTTCCTTTCTACTGCGAGGCCTGTCTAAACAGCGCGGTTACCGATAACGATAAGCGCGTCGCGTTTTCGACCTTATAGAAGACATTCTTTAGAACCTGTACAAACACAACCTCCGTAAAAAAAGAAGCTCAACCCACGTTCCTGTCTTTCTGTCAATCTTTTCTTTTCTTCGTCGGGGCCGACAACGACGCTGCGCTCTTCAAGCATGCGTCTGGTTCACCGCATGCAGTATGTACGTTCGTGTAAGATATACACGCGAGACTTTCGCTTCTCCTCCAGCCAGTCCTGCAGCCTGCTTTCGGCACTGCGGCACCAGCTCGCCACGTATACCGTGTATATCGACGGGGGCCGCTCCTAGACAGCAGCGAAGACCGAACGGCGGGCGCCCACGGGCCACGTGATTCATTGTGCTGTCCGCGCTGGTTTTCTGCGCTAACGACGGTCGCCCCTGACAGCTGGCTCGCGCTTTTTGGCAAAGAGAGACCTCTTCGCTAACTAATAATATGCGGGCCTGCTCACGGCGTCGCGCGCGTACCTATGCAAATTGGGCGCGCGAACGCCCCCGTGCTGCCGTGTGTACGTGGCTGGCTCACCGCAGGCGAAGGTTCGGCTATTGCTGGCTCACCCCCCCCCCCCCCCCCCCCCCACCAACCCCTTTTTTTCCCTTGCGCCTTCTGTCATTTATATGCTTCCCCTGCGCGTTTCGGTTTCGTTTTTAACGGCGCGTTACCGTGTTTCCTCGAACGTAGGGAGCACTCCCGGCTTCTCGTCGTTCGTGCCTGCGCCGTGATGTCCAACGACGTTTCCATTTTTTTTAAATATATATATTTCTGTCGACTTGAGAAAGCACGATGATATCAATGTCGGCGATGGACGCGCCTCGAAAGCTGGAGAAAGTACACTCCATGGCTTTGATGGCTATCGCGAGATAAAGCCGCTTCGGCGGCTATACGATCTCTGACTGTTACAAATAGCGGATGCGGTAGCAAAGGCAAAATTATAATTTTCCATTGCCAGTTAGTTTCGTAGCAACGGCGGACATCAGCATCTGCACGATGATCGCCAGTGCTACAACTAAATAGATTTCGCGAATTAACTGTTAATTACTTTACTGGTCGCGTTGTAATTGCGCAATACCTGGTCAGCCAGTACACTATATATAGAGCGTAGACTTTTTCTTAAGAAATTCGACTTGCGCCAGGTTCAAGAAATACACGCGCTCAAAATCGACAGCGAGATGTACTGTACTGTTGAATTACGAGAAAAAAAAAAAAATCTGTAAAACCAAGAACTGGGAATTCGAACAGCAATGCGTATCACGGCACATTTTGTTAATAAGCAAAGGGAGGGGGGTGTTGCTTAGATTTGCGAAAACACGGTAACTTCGTTCCGCGTGCTCTGTGTGCTACGAGCGATGACAGACGACCACCATCGAATGTGTGCGTGTGTCTGTGTGTGCGTGTGCGTGCGCGCGGACTTCCAACTCCGCCATGATTACCCTTTCTCGTTCATTGGTTGAGCTCTTTTTCGACGCACCTTCTACCTCTTTCTTTTCTTTTTTTTTTTATCGTCTTGTTGCGGCTTGGCGATCGGTCAAGATTTATGAACTAAGTTTCAAGCCGTCGGCGCGGGTGGTGAAACTCGCTACCACACAACTGCGAAGTTGCGCAGGGCTCAGGATGAAGCAGCGCGAGCAACGCTTCTTCGATTCTGTCGTGGCTTCCCTCACCCGTACCCACTGTTCGGGAAAGGTATATAGTTACGTACAGCCGCTGCCGAGTGCACGTTTTCAAAAAAAAAAAAAACAGCGAAGCATGCGTTGCGTCGACGCCGTCTTGAGATGTATTGTATAGGAACGTTTTCTCTGCAGCTTCGCTTCCAGGCTAGTTTGAATGATGAGATGCATCTTGAGAGCAGCGCTACCGTGTGTTTGTTTGTTTGTTTGTTCGTTCGCCGTTAAAATTACCGTCTCGTGATTACGTCTCCGACACGGACCGCTGCTCATGCGCCTGGCTTGGCTTGGCTTTGCTAGCGCGCGCTAAGCTGGCATATAGTTTGGAAACAGTACTAGTATAGTGGCTAGAAAGTTACTTTCTAGCCTCTTTAGCACTAGGCTATAAAGGTAGTTGGGAAGCGGTAGACCTAATTGATGAGGTATGGGCATAGCGAAGAACGCTGAAGCGGTACCTCTCGTTGTCCTCTTCTGCGATGCGTTTGAGCACAGGCCGAAACACTCCACAAACGCGCTGCTGCGTTTTCTATAACACCGGATTGCGCGGCCAATTGTGACGGTACACTGTGTGGCGTTTTATGTCTCAAGAGGACGTTCGCATTGTGTATGACTATTTGGTGCCTTCACAGACTGTGTGATGACAGCGCCCACGCAAACATTTCTACATTGTTCATTCTTTCCTTTTTTTTCTTTCGTTTTTTTTTTTTCTCTCCTCTCTTATACCCCCTTTTCCCTTGTTCACTACAGAGCAGCCAACGGGAGATTTCCTCTGGTTGAATTTCCTGTCTCTCCTTTGCTTTTATGCCTATCTTCCTTCTTGACATGTATAGTCGCTTCTTTAGTTCAACTGAAAGACTTTCGACTCTTCCGGTTGTTTTCTTTTTCTTTTCTTTTTATTTTGGTGCTATCGTTCTAGGTTCTAGCCACAGGAACGCTTGCGGTGCCGTTGTCGATTTCCCTCGGCCAGACAAGAAGAATTACGTGCTAATACGTCTCCACTCTCTTCCCAGAGAAGAATAGGTGGCGTCCAAAACCCCGACATGTCTGTGACGTGTTTCCGGCTCCCGAGATCGCTTCCGCCGCATTCAGGCAACAAGATCATAGCCTTTAAGACCCGCATTTTAAATACCGAGGGTGCCATCTTATGAGCCGTGGATTTGGACACCGCCCATTGCAGTACGTTTACTATACGGACATGGACTCTCTCCTCTCACATCTTCGAATAATTCCGTAAGCATGTCGAACGAAACCAACTATGAAGCGACGGGCGCTCCCCCCCCCCCCCCCCCCCCCCGCTCCCTTCACCTAAACGGTGCTAATCACAAACGCTACGCGAAGGCGTGGGGGGATGGGGAGGAGAGGGGGTGCTGTACGTTACTGGCACAGCGCCTTATCGAAGCGACGGTGCTGCCCCCTATACGTTCGCGCGGTCGATAGAGAGCGATATGGAAGTGAAGCGCCTAATTATCGTCCAGACGTTATAATTACTGCTTCGCGTTATGCTATTCGAGGCCTTTGCGAGGTGGTTTCTGTTTGATGCGTATCTCCTTAACGACGTCGTACTTACTGTGCTAGACGCTTTTCCTTATTATTTGCAACTCTACGGATTTGGGATTAGTATAGACTGGAACGTTGGTTTCACCTGACCGGCAATTAGGCGCTCCCTGCCAGATAGATAGCTAGCACTTACATGGGAGCTCCTTAGTGTTTGGCAGTCAGTCTGTAATGCACAGTTTACGTGACACTAAAAAGCTCGAAAATTAATCATTGAAATGTAATGATGAACGGCTTTTTAAACTGACACTCCAGATCGGTGGCTGCTGACATTACCCCCATAGAAAAATATTCTCGGTATACTTTTTTATGAACACATACATACATTTAAATTATGTCTGGCGTTTACATATACGTATTTTTTATAAAAGAGTTGTCTATCTGATGGTACGACTCCTTGAAAATCGGCTGGGTTACGTGAAGAGACCGAAGTTGCATGCGTGAAAACGTTCAATGTCCTATTAGTTAACGAACACAGAAATCAGTTGTTTAAAATTTAATGACTTTGGCGGATATGTTGAAATAGCGGGTTGAAACTAGAATGAGCACTCGATGCACCGAATGTGTATAACGTTTTGGCGTTAATTATACCGTTCGAGCCGAATACCAGGACACAAATGCGAGGACGACTGTGCTGGCGAGGCCATAGCTGATGAGACGTGTCTTAGAATGTGTTGGAACGCTTTTCTGCCGTTTGACACTTCCCGCTGTATTGCAGTGCGATAGTGCGAAGCATGCATGGTATTATTAAAAGTTAGCCTGTGGCACCTAAGTTCTTTTAACGGTATGCACGTGACACCAATGCAATGACGCCAATGCCAACGCACATTTGCGGGCGAGTAACTGTGCCACCGCGAATTCGCCCTATACGACTAAGGCGTCCTTTGCGGCGACGACGTTTCCTTCTCCATTTAATTGTGCTTGTAGCGACAAGACGCGCCGCATAATAGTGCGAACGACAAACGCCAGGTGGCAATTCGTAGCTCGCGAAAGCGGACAGACTAGACCAGAAGAAAGTAATGAAGCAGACGTACTGAAACAAGAGCGGCCAGAAGAAAAAAAAATAATTGAGGCAGACGGACAGAAACAAGAGCAGACGAACTCAAACAAGAAAGACGAGAAGAAGAAATAAATTAATAAAGAGGGACAAATAGAGAGCCCCGCTCCCACGAGGATTTTCGGGTTCTCTCGCCCGCTATAATTAGCGACACTGTGCGCGCGCGCGCTTACGAGGAAACAAATTAAGAACGGGACCGGGGGAAATGGAGGGGCGACCTTAAATGATATTTCCTTCGTGCAAAAAGCAGAGCAGGGGCTGCTGTGCTACATGTGTTTTCGAAATGGGAACAACCAAACGGTGTGTATGCGTGCTTTTATATGTGTGCGAGAGCCGGCGGAAGGTCTTGCGCGTCAGTTTTTCCTTTTCGACTTCTTTCTTTAAATCCCCGCTTTCTTCCACTCGCTCCCGGCGCTGGCTGAGCGACGAGGCCAATCGCTCCTGTCACGTAAGCGTCCCTTTTTCGTGAGAGAGTAACATTTTAACGGTGGCGCGACCGAGAATTCGTTTAAGGCCATTGAAGGGGGCGCGGCTTGGCGACGTCTGCTGGGCGCACGCTGCTGTCGTCTGTTCGTTCGCGACGTCGACAGATCCGGGCCGTCTGCAACTCTCTCGCTCGCCCACATTGCGGCCCCATTCGTTCAGAGGTGCCAACGGCGGTTGTAGTGGGCCGGCGTAGTTAGCTCCGTATATAGTTATACGCGGTTATGCCCGGTTAGGTGCGAGGCTTATGACGCGCACAAACGGTGTGCCTGTCACTGTGTGCACACCCGCAGTACCTAAGCTTGTACAAGTGTGGTGTGACTAATGCAAGACGTAACGGTGATGACGTCACGGAGCCCGAGCAAGTTGAACGTGAAAGAAACCTGAAAGGTAGCCAGGCACTGTGCAACGCATCTGAGAGGCAGTGTCTACATGGAAGGAAATTCACTCCAGTACAGCTTGTCGATGATTATACTACTACTACTACTACTACTACTACTACTACTACTACTACTACTACTAATAATAATAATAATAATAATAATAATAATAATACTGCTTTTTTCTTGCCCACAAACGGAATGTGACGGCAGCGCCGCCGCCTCATTGTGACGTCACGTTCTGTTGAAACAAGCGCGTTTGTAAGAAAACTCCGTGGACATCTCAGTTTCTGAGCTAGCAAGCGTCCTCTAGCCATAGTCACGCATATATGTACTACATTCTTTATGTTACGTCTTGTGTAACACGCTGGCAAACTCGCGGCCTAGATGTGTGCGCGATTACCCGCAGCCAACGCATTGCCATATACGTGCGTTAGCAGTCGCACACACGCTTGCGTGTGGTGCAGACGGCATTCACGGATGAACGTCACAAAGCCCCACTAGCAGACGTAGCATATCTCCATGCATAAACGAACTGACAACTGACCTCTTTTCTCGAATCGCGGCGCGTAAAAAGAAATTCCGCTGCAGACGTGCGCATACGCAGTGGCCGCGTTATAACTGGATATCTCTTGCATGGTTCCACACTCCCATCTCCTGACACCCTCCTCTGTCTTCTTTTCCCTAACGACTTGACGGCGCCACGCGGTTCGAGGCTAGACTCGCTGTCTGCGTATTCGGGTGCGCTAGCAGCAGTCATGCCTCTGTCGGGCACCATTGCAAGAACAAAACATCGGTTCGCACTCGGCCATGGGAAAGAATAAAAAAAGTTCCTCGGACAGTGACCCAATTGAGCAGACTGGACTCTCGTACAGTCGCTCGAGCAACACACGATCGCCGTTAAATGCCGCTCAAACAGAAGTATCGGCCGCCAAGGAGCTTCTTTATATAGTACACGTATATGCACATAAGGAAGCGCCCTGACCCTTTCACCATTACTCTCTCCTCTCTCTCTCTCATTTTAATTCGTTGACCACGAAGTCGAAGCTCACATAAGACACTCGTTCGAGTGAGGAAAGCAAGTCGAGGGTGCCTGCATCGTCCTTTCCTTTCTTTTTATTTTTTTCTCTCTTTTTTGTTCGCTGTTTTTGTCTGTCGCTTCGTGCTTATTGGCGAATGTGCGAACACTGAGCTAGGATGCTATTCTGGACGCGTGTCAAATTTCGCCGTCTTGCCATCTCTGATTGGATCACAGGACGGCTATACGCTTTCTTCGACTGGTTTGAAAACGTCGACATGGCGGAATTCGACGTTATATCCTCAGGGTTGCTATTTTGGAAACTCGAATTCCGTCACTCGAATGTCAAATTCGGCATCTTGTCAGCTCTGATTGGCTCGCAGCGCGCGGCTACGGGCTCCCTGATTGGCTGACAAATGCCAACATGGCGGAATCGGGCAGTCTACAGAATGGCACTCCCATGCATGTCCCGACTATCACGTACGCGCGGCATATTTTGCAGAGCGCCTACAGACGGCGTCGTCTGCTTTGTGTACTTTGCTGTGACCGTCTGTACAACTTACTTGGCTTGTTTGCGTGCGTTCGGCGCTCTTCTGCATCACACTGCTTTGGGGAAAGAACCACAGTTCCATTGTTAAAGCCAGCGAGTGCGTTTGTCCTGGCTCACAAACAAAGATAACGCACAGCGCACGCGGCTGTCAGGGCAGACGAAGTAAAATAACGGACGAACGAAATCGGGGAGCTGCGTGTGTCTGTGTTGCGGAAACGAGGTCCCTGCGGTGAAGTATCGCGTGCCGCTCTGGCACACGATCCCAAAACTTGCGTGCGCTGTTTCGAACGATCTGAAATCCCGACTTTCTCGTGCACGTCTGTCGTTGCCGTTACACGCTCTTCTGCTCGGATGGAGACAACAACAAAATAATAATAATAGCGAAAGCCTCTTCGTAAAGTGCGATTTGCACGAGTAGACAAATACGTTTCGCGTTTTTTTCGCCGGATGTCTTAAACACGACTCGGCTCTTTCTTTTTTTTCTCCCCCTGGGCGGAAACACTGCAGTCGGCCGGCGCCACGGTCTCTCGTCTTAAGAGATACGCCCGCTCCCTCCGTGCGCATGTAGTTAAGGGGGAAGAAGTGTTACCGCCGCGTTATAATTCGCATGCGCGAAAGAGAGAAAGAAGCCCGCGGCTCACGCAGACGCCACTGCGCAGACAGCCTTGCGCTGGGAGGATCGCCGCAGTCGCCACCGCCCTGCCTTGTACTACACCGCCGCACAGCCTGGAAGAAACACCTGGGCGCCTGCAGAATCGTGCTCTTCGCGTCCCTGAAGGCTCGCGCGCTGTCTTTACTCCAGCGCGCCGAGAATTCCCGTCCCACTTGCGGAGAAGGCGTGCGTTCTTCTTGTACGCGTCCTTCGTTCACCTTTCTTTCTTTCTTTTCCTGCCCCGCGGAGCCTCTGCCGGCTATGCAGAAAGCGAGAACCCGCTCTCCACACCGTGTGCTGACTTTCTTGCCCGCCTTTGTCTCGCGACTACTAGGCGAGCGTCAAAACTGGCCTATATATATACATGTATAATCCAACGCAACAGGTTGTATACGCACGAACGTGGCGGGGTACGACTCATATATGTTTCTGCGTCTCAAAAAGCGGCAACAACGGTATTATATATACGCATCACCCCGTCGTTGTCTCTCGTATATCCCTTGGGGCATGACCTTGTGTGGAGAGGTGAACTGCGGCGGCAGCATTCAGCCAGCAGCGACGAATGCAGAAACGAATTCGTGTGTAGATTGTACTGCACACGCTGAATTGCGAATCGGAAGGGACGGCAGGACGCAGTGTGACCACGCCGCGTGGCCGATTTCGCTGTGATTGAGCACTGTAAACTACTGCCTACTAACTTTTTTTTCTTTCATACGCGTTGGTACTACTTTCACTTAGCGCATTCGCGTATGCGCAACGTCAATTGCGCTGGTACTTGATCATCATTAATAAACTGTGTGTATTATAGCCAACCTTCGCAATATATTGTCCAGTCGAAACTCTCTCTCTCTCTCTCTATCAGCCTTGTTTGTGGTGAGCAAAGAGGGAACAGGTGCATCAAAGCAAACAAGAGTGACCACGGAATCCGCAATGCGAACACAGCCTCTCGTTTTTGTTTGCTTGGTAGCTCGCGCAATAGTTAAAACTGGACCCGAGTAAGTTTCCAATATTAAGGTCACGCGCGGCCGTCCAACGTCATGGTCTGGGCAAAAGCGCGCAGTCGGTGCCAAGCCGATGTCACGTCAGTCGTGCGGTTTCTCGAGGCGTCAGCGGCCCTGCCGCAGGTAGTAGCGACGTCGTCTATACGCTGCCGACGCAGCCCGTCTGCTTTTGCACGCGTCGTCTGCTTCTGCCTCGGTCGGTCTTTTCTTTTTTTTCTTTTTTTTTTTTTCTCTCGTTCGTCGCTGTCAACTCTCCCCGCTTTAGAAGCTTCGCGAATTGTATATGGCGTGAGGCGGCGAAGCGACGCGGCAGTAAAGCTGTAAAAGCATTCTTTAAAAAGCACTCCGAGTCGTTACCGGGGAGAAAACAAACTGTGCGGGGTGTAGCGAAAAATAAAAAAATAAGGTAGAAAGCTTTCGACCGTGGCCCTGAAAGAGACGGCGTGCTCTTCTCTCATTCTCCTTTGGTCGCGCCGGTGGGAAAGCGTCTGTAAAACGGGCGGGCAGGCAGCAGGCCGCCTTATCTACGCGGCGGTGGGACGGAGCCGCTCTTAATTGAAATCTGAGATAAGCTGGGCGTTCGGGCGGCCTTATTTTGCGGCGCCTGAACGCCGGCACCCGCACGGCCGGCATTGGTAGGCAGGAGTTTTGCTGCGCATGCGCCGTCTGTTTGCGTGTGCGCGCCGCTTTTCTGTGGACCGTAACGTCGGCGGGTTTCTCTTTTTCTTTGTTTTTTTTTCTTTCGTGTTTTTTTTTTCTCCACTACTGGGGCTCTTATCAAGGAGGTTTTTATAACCTCCATAGATGACTTTAGCGGGCCAAAAGTCCCTAATTTTCGTGTTATTCCTTCTGTTCCGCGTATTCTATTGTTGCTCTTGTCGTCTGCTCCGTCTGGCAATCGTTTTGCGCTACTCCTGTGATCTATCGCGCTGACTGTCTCGGTGCCTTCTGCTTCCGGCACCCTAAGTGCACGATATATCGTATCAATGTCCCGCAATGTCCTGCGCACTTATTTCAGACGGGTAAATAACTACATAACGGTATATCGACGCTCGGGCGCGGGTTCACGGGCTTCCTATATGCTTCCCCTGTCCGCGTTTCATGCTTATCGAGTTTCCCACTAGATTTACTGGAGACAGTTTTGGCCTTGCGATCGTCATAACGGTAATAATGGGCAGTACTTCGTGCTTTTGGCTTCGTACTTTCGGCTTCAGACGTTCTTGTGGCGTTATTGCGCTCTATCTTTCTAAATTTCCAAGCAACTACGCATGGTTACAAACACAACAGGGGCTCTGCGCGGCCGCATAATTATTTGCCAACTATTGCAATTATAACGCGATATTTTCCCGTCATATCCACGCTGCAGGCTGAACCGCCGTGCTTGCAGCTCAGTGCCAGAGTTTACTCTAGCAATTTTCGTTGGAAACTGTGGTTTCACCGTGGCCCCTGAATTTCAGCGTAGCCCCCGAGACTGACAGTTGCCTCTCGGAGGCCACGGTTTCGCACATCCTCCTACATTTAGTACTACTTGTTACTGCAACGACTATCTCATTATTAAGGAAATAAGGGCGGCAGGCAAACCAATAATGAATCCTTGCTGATCAAGCCTTATCACAGTGGCAGACATCAGTATGAGTGCAATAATTGCCTATAGTAATCATAGCCAACGAGGGTTCGCTGGTGAACTTTCAGATCAATTACTTTGGTTGGGGGGGGGGGGGGGGGGGGGGAGGGGTATGTTGGAGAACTGAAGTGAGCCGGTACCCAAAGCATGACGTTCTGCTAGAAAAAATTTTTTTACGTACAGCAGGAGTTCGAGAAACTCTATATGTGCCGGGAAATATTGCCGCAGTGTGGAAACATAACATATATAGAATATCGTGAGATTGGTACCGACTTTCCGGCACTGACGGTGTGCATAGTAGCAATGGGTCGCATTAAGGTTGTCCTTGGGGCCCGTCCCAATCCTTTTGCCGCCTGAGCATTGAACCAGCGACTTAGACGAATCGTTGCCTTTCATTTATTGTTCGTGGCGCCAAGTGAAAATGCCGTGTCCAAGGAAAAAAAGAAAAGAAAACATACAGTGGCAAGAGGTTATCGTCTGTCCACTTTTCTTTCAGGTGCCGCCCTCGAATGCCATGAAACCAGACTGCTGGACTTGTGCCTTTAGTTGGTGCTGCTTTTATCCTGCCCCCCCCCCCCCCCCCCCCCTTTCTTTTTCTTTTAATGTTCGGGACCAATTGACCAGCCCGTTTCTTTGGGAGTGCAAATTTGCAGATTTACAAGAATGCAGAAAAAAAGAAAGGGGAAAAAGAAATGTTCGGGGCATAATAAAGCGGCCGATTGATCGGTCGGTGGTGCTCAGACACTTTCCTCATACATCATAGAGATACGATGTCGCGCGGCCAGGGTCCGATCGTAAAAAAGAAAAAAGAAAAAAAAAAACCCCGCGAATTAGCGTCTCTCCTTGGCGGCCAGTTTGGCGAAGTGCGTATGGGGCCCACCTCGTAAAAATGAGAAGCAAGTAAAAAGAAAACTGTATAGGCTACCGATACACACCGGGTGGAGTTAGTCGTTCGTCGGCCTATATATATATATGCGTCCGTTGGCACTGCCTCGGTTTTTATAGCGCGAACAAAAGAGGCCTTTGGAGATGCTGGTCACGTATTAAAAATGAGGGAGAGGAGGATCGCGACGGTGGCGAACGCTGAGCCGGCTAATAAGCGAGTTTCGCACTACATACCCTGCCATCGAACAAAGACGAATAAAACGTCCACGTGATGTGTGTGTGTGTGTGTGTGTGTGTGTGTGTGTGTGTGTGTGTGTGTGTGTGTGTGTGTGTGTGTGTGTGTGTGTGTGTGTGTGTGTGTGTGTGTGTGTGTGTGTGTGTGTGTGTGTGTGTGTGTGTGTGTGTGTGTGTGTGTGTGTGTGTGTGTGTTTGTGTGTGTGTGTGTGTGTGCAAATGTGTTACGCACATTCCCACGGGGCACTTTCGATCGTGGTTGAGCCCGATCCGGATCCAATGGCTCGATTGCGATTGACTTCCTCCCGCAGCTCGCGCAGAGGAACCGCAGAGGGATCGATAAATTCGATCCCGATCGGACTCGATCGCCGTCGATAGTGCCCTGCGATACATCGGCGTTTTGTAAAGCCTCCGTCGTACTTAACCCGAACACCTCTTGAGCAACTTCTTTCGATGCGGGCGTTGCTAAAGGTTTCTTGTCAGAGTGCGCCTCGATACTGCTTCTGAGCTTTAGAATACATTTGTTCCTCACAACTGTAGCGTTCGTTAGAGTTAAGCCGCTGAAGATGTGTCTTGTTTGTTCGGGTTAAGTCTGATGTCTACTATATTTACGTGCGCCTGTGTACGTGCGTGTGCGTTGAGGATGGCGACGTACGAAACCGGTCAGGTGTCGTGCGCGTTGAGTGCACAGGTAACGCGATACCCCGGACGCGGCGCGGTATGCATACATATGCACCTCTCGCCAAAACTAAAACCAGCCGGGATCGGCGGTGAAAGTAATGGTGCCGAAGTTAACGCCCCAAGTGTGGAGTAGTTTGATATCAAACCCGTCCGGTTTTCTGCGATGTTCTACTGTAGCGCCAGCGAAACCTGCTGCAAGAGTTATATAAGGAGAAGATGACTCACAGGGTGGGGGCGATGACATGAGGTCGTGAAAACGCTCTTCCATCCAAAAAGGATGGTCGGTGACACTGTTGAAATGTCGAAAGTCGTCGGTTGTTATACGCAACGCGGCTTTTCGCGGTTTGTGAGACGCTCGTGCAGATCTGCAAGTCACAAACGCGATCGCTGACATGCCATCACGTGCTTTCCCTAGATGCCCATCGGTGGGCAAGTGAGGGATGTTGTCGTACGGAGGAGAAATGCCAAACTCGGACGCGAGGCGAATTTTTTCGCCAAGTCGGTGAATGTATACGACAACTTCGAGTACATTTTTCTTTTTTGTCACGTTAATTTTCGGGAGTCTTGCAGATCGATTTCTCGGCACATATACCGTGCGAACGGCGGGAGACCAGACGACAGAAGGCACGCCGCTGTGTCCTCTCGCGAAAGTTTACACTTAAGCCTGTTTTCAGACATGTTTTGAAGCGTTTGTGGAACATTTTCTGCGGATAAAGGCGTTCAAACGTCGTCCTTTGTTCGGAGCGCCTCTCGACGGCTGCTCGAGAAACTTGTCACGGGACAGCCCCGAGCTCTGGCGGGCGCGCGCTATGGAAAAAAGACACCCAGCTGCCTGTCATATAGCTTCCCTGGCCTCACTGTAAGGTGGTCAAACCTCGGCTGTTTGTGGTCTCGGAGAGAGAGAGAGAGAGAGAGAGAGAGAGAGAGAGAGAGAGAGAGAGAGGTTATTTCACCAAGGGATTCGGGCACGTAGGTCCCACGGTCCCCGCACGACCTCACTGCACTACACGTCTGTAAGCATTCAGGTTATAAGTACACCAACTGAGACTATCGCATGACCATTCACATGCATTGTTATCATCTTGTTTATCTCCGAACACTGTCAACCCTTAAACACTTACCACCTCATACTTTTATTGCATAGTTTTTAGACATTTCGCGGTAATTTTAGGTCCACTCGCAGCCATGTTACATAAATCACGTCACATAGCACCATGTCACAGCATTATTAACATTGTTCTGGTGCTCTATGGCCCTAATTGGCCCTTGCGCCATTAAACACCACATATCATCATCATCAAGTTCATGGAGTTCCATGACGTGGGCGGCCCAGTCAGTGGCGAGCTTCTGACTGGCCGTCGAGTGTGGTCTCGGAGTGTTTCTTGGGGCCCGCGCTGCTGAGTGGGGGAACACGTGACCCTGCGCCCTGGCACTCAACGTGGACCCGCATTTGTTAGGCTTCTTTACGTGTTATATGTAGGGAAAACTTTGATGACGACATAGCTAAAGATGACCTGTATAATGGTTCCGCAATTAAAGCAAAAAAAAAAGAATATAAAAAAATTTCGCCGTGACTTACAGCAGCGGCAGACGCCGTGTAAACTGACCTGATACGCGCGGACGCTGACAGCTTGACCTTTTTTTTTTCATAAAGCAGAAAGAACGCGTAGCCGCCGACCACCATCCAAAATTTATTCGGCTGAACGAAGCGCTGTAGCTGTACTCTGCATCCAACTGTACCACCGGAGACGGCACCCCTTTTGACACACGGTATACATCCGGTGTAGATCGAACAACCGCGTATAGCTATATCGACCAATCCAGCGTGCCGTAGGCACACGGCTGGCTTTCCCGACGCGGATGCGTCTTCCCGACCACGTGATCCCGGCACAGCCGAGGAATGAACGTTTCTCGTCGTGTGCACATAGCTGGCACGCCGTGGCAGCAAGTATCATGTGAAAAAAAAAAGAAAAAGATGAGCGGTGCGCCTTCAGTGACAGTCGCTGCGCAGCTGCCACAGATGACGCGAGCACGTGTCGTGTCAAGAAGACGAGATTGAGCCGGCATGCCGAGAGGCAGCGGAAGAAAGAGACGAGACTTGGCTCGCGTCGGGCAGAGAAGACATGCGCGCTGACAACGGCTGAGCTTCTTCGAGCCCTGGCCCGTATGCAACGGGAGAGAAGGCACGTGTTGGATCCGCCTGGAGTCTGGTGGGGGGGTGGTGACGAGCGCCGCGTGACGGCAGCCGCCGAACCGCTCACGCCCTCATCGACGCTACTACTACCGCCGCCTACGGTAGTCGTCCACCCGAGGCGGGCAAGAGGGAAGGACCGGCGGCGAAATGTTTGCCTTTGACCCGGCGCGCGGCCAATGAGGATATACGCGTCCTTACCATCCCACCCGCTGCGTGCGAGCACGAGGAGCTAGACCGCTTCGCAGGAGCGAGTTTCTTTTAAGCACGGCGTCGTCTTATGTAAGGACGGCGTGCTGCAGAATAGAAAGGCGCGGGGGACGGGGAGGGTGGGTAGTCGCGAAACCACCGCGCCGTGCCGGGCGAGAGCCTAACGTCCGGGCCGATCGAGCACACTAGCCGGCCGCATCGGAGTTCTCATCTGCGCGCGCGCGCGCGCGTTCGTACGTGTGTTACGTACAGGCATTCTTGTTGCTCGTCTCCTTCCCCCCCCCCCCTTCTCCCGTCGTCGTCATCGTCGTTACTATTGTCGTGATTGTTTTCTCGGCAGAGCGAAGGGAGAGCGCGCCCGTCTACAAGGCAGGCGGTGGGGGAAGGAGGAGGAAGTAAAAGCAGAGGGGGGCCCACGGCCGTCTGCTTCGGTCCGGCGAGGGAGAAAAATCGTGACTCGGGGTCGACACGGTTCCGATCTCGAGCCGGCCGCGAAGGGTAGAGAGATGGTGAGAGAGTGGGGAAGAGGGGATGTTGGGCGGCGGGCAATTTTCCTTCGAAGGGCCCCGCGGGCTTCTTCGTCTTCCTTCTCCTTTGCATCCGCGCGCGCGCTGGCCTCGTCATAACGAGCTGCGCCGCCGCCGCCGCCGCGGCATGTCTCGTTCCCGGTTCTTTTTTGTTCTGCGCGCGCGTTGAGGCCCCGCGGATGACCGGTCAGCGACGGAGTTAGGCCGGCTGGCCGGCCCGGCCTGGCAGGCGCGATAAATTGGACATTGTGCCCCGGCTCGGGGACGGATACCCCTGCCGCTATACGCTGTTCGGGTTGGCAACATTGTGCGTGTCCACGCAGCAGACGACCATCGGGACGCATCAGACGGGGCAGACGGTTGGGCACCGTAGCAGACGGCAACGCACCGCGACGTTGTATAGCTTCGTCGCCTTCGTATAGAGCTACCTTACCATTTTCCCCTTCTCAAAAAAAAAAAAGAAAAAGGAAAGAAAAATTAAGCCGTTGAAAAGAAGACACGTCGTCCGCACATCGTCGACGAAGATGCTCGAATTAACTCCGCACTACGACGAAATAATCGTATCCGAGAAGAACAGGAAGGCGTGCTTCGTCGGGGGCTAAGAGCGGGTGGGGTAAAAAAAGGAGGGAGGGCTGTAGCTGCACCGGAGGGAGGACCGCCGGCGGCGAATGCACCGGTCTGCGCGCAACCGACGCAACGCTCGGCTTGCACGATCATCCACGGTACCGAGCAATCTCGTCTCGCAAGAGCTCGCCACTTCCATTGGCAGCAACGGCGGCGGCGGCGTGAGAAAGGCCGGATAGGTAGAATAGAGGAGGCGCGCGGGAGAGGCGGACGAGGTATTGGCCGGCGAACGATTTGCGCTGGTGGCGGAGACGGGACGATTTGTTCGCGCAGGATGCAGCGCGCGCATTGATCTCTTCTCGGAGGGGAGGGCTCATCGCAAAACGCACGCATATCGATGGCCGCGCGCGCGCCTCGAAAATGGTGCGCGCGGAGGCGTTCCTTTCTTTTTGGTGGCACCGACGCCGAATGCGCCTCCGCCGCCGCTCCTGCGTTGCAGAACAAAAGGGAAACTCGCGCAGCGCGCGATCCAAAGAAAATCCGGCCGAAACGGCCGCGTCGGACGATGCGCGCCGCTATGCAGTGTGAACGCGCCTGTGCGCGGAGAATCGAGATGGTCTTTTCCGTGGATTCTTCGGATGGCCGGGGCCCTCGCAATGCGAAGAAATCTTACGGCCAATGACCCTATCGAGAAGCGATCGCCGATACTTCAAAGAGAGAGAGAGAAAAAGAAAGATAAAGTAATAAAGTACGCACTCGGCAATGGTCCATTGTGTACGCTTATGCGGCGGCGCCTTCTGGTGTACGCCGGACAAGCGAATGTACGCTGGTAGAAGGAAGGCACACGCGGTCGTCTTGTGACGGGGTCGCGCGAATTCGCAGAAAGCAATAATCGCACGCAGTATAAACACGGAAGAGACGGCTCGCATTCGATGCCCAGCCAAAGTGCACGTACAGGGCGACGCTTAAGCGTATAAGGCGCGGCGGAATGGCGATCACGCCTTTCAAAAGATCCGTGAGCGAGAATCCCTCGAAACCCTTACAAAAACCGGGACGGTGACGGAACGCGCACTGTCGATTGTATACTTCCGGGCACTTCGATCTTTCCGTCACGTGCGGAGGAAGTAGGAAAGAAATCGCTCTCGGGAGCGCCCTCGTTGCATCGGCTTCTCACTGTCACCCTCACGCGAGAGAGCGCGTCCCGCAGCGCGTCGTGCTTCTGTCGACCTCGCTTGCGACAAGCACGGCGAAGCCGCCCGATTGTCGGAAAGACAGGTGTCGCCGTCGGCACAGTGTCGCACATTAGGCGCGGCGTGTAATGTTTTGTCCGCTGGTCAGGTGAGGGGAGGGGGGGGGGCGTCCTTGTGTTACCTTGCAGATAGCCCTGCGGACATGCCTCCTGTGCCCTGCGGCACGCACACACACACACACACACACACACTCAAAATCGTGCAGAAAATCACGCACACAACAATCGCACGCGTACACACGCACCGTCCCCGGTCCACGTACAGCACGTGCACGCGTTCGACGAATCTCGGCATCGTTATCGCGTGCGGTGCCGTGTGCTGGGCGCGCCAACGCGGAGGACTTGGCTAATTGTCCGCCGCCGTCGCCGGCAGCGACGGCAGCGCCAGATTGCAGCGCGCGTTCGATCGCGCTGGTATACGTACTGCGAACCGTCGTCGTGGTCGTCGTCGCCTGCGCACGATGTCGTGATCCCGGCTCGCTGGCGCAGTTCCTCTCCTCCGGGCTATCACGTTCTCTCTTTTCTTCGTCTTCTTCTGTTTTTTCTTTCTCTTCTTTTTTTTTTTTGCGCGCGTCTTTGAGAAGCGCCGTGCCGCGTTCGCGCGCCTGCATAGCGCGCGCGCGCGCTCTCTCTCTCCTCCCCACGCGGCCCAGGGAGGAAGGCCACGGAGCGGACGGTTTCCTCCTCTCCCTCACGTCCTCGGATCTGGATGAAATACGAGACAGAGGGAAAGGGGGGGGGGGAGTGGTGCCTTGGTGGTTTCAACGTTGCGCTGGTCATGGCGTGTCGGTGCGCTGGGTGGTGGCACCGTGCTCCACGCATCCGCGTCATGACGAAGCGCGCGCATGTGCGTGTGTGCGCGTGTTTGTGCGGGCCCCTAGCCGTATAATAAATGTGTGTAAAGCCCGTCGTTTCTCTCGCGAAGGCTGCGCGCGTAATTAGCGTCTCACGATCTCTAATGAGACGAGCGTCCTGTCCCTGCCGTTATTGCCACCTCCCTCGCTTCCTCTGCGTCTGGCGACCGCGTCGCGCGCGTGCGTTTAGTTCCTTTCGCACGTCCAGAGGTGGCGCGCCGATCGGGGCCTTGGTGGAAAGAAAAAAAAGCCTCGAAAGACGTGACGTTATAAGACGTTATAAGGGTGATGCCCGAAATCCGACTTTTAACGAAATTAACAAAATTTACAAATAACAAGTCAACAAAAACTGCTAGAGGTAATGCTGGCGCTAATGCTTCGCCTATTATTTGCGTAAATGCAACAGTATTGAGTATCTGCGTGCCCTGCATGCGTCTAGTGGCAAGCGCATGACCAGTTTGTGACATACAGGAAACTCTGTGGTGTCCAAAAGATGGCGGCAAGGTTGTCATCGTTTTTTTTTTTTTTTTTTGACTGCCCGCGGTACTTCAAAGGCGTGGTCTTCGAAATGTATCTTTATTGAAGGGACCCTGAAACGATTTCGACGATTTTGTACAAACGTACTGAGTCGTTATAGACTATAGTCCTTCTGATCATTGAGTGACGCATTTAAGCGCTCCGCGTAAAGCGTGTAATTCAGTATAACGTTTAAAAAATGTGCATCGCTACCAATCGCAGCGGCGCCGCTCCCCTGTGTTTTCAGAGCCGCCCCATCCTGACTGACGTAGTTATCCAAATTGACGTCAGTTCGGCGAGCTATCCAATTGGCTGCCCAGGTCGTGTCATCGATAATTATTTCCAACTTTATGGTGAACAAATGTTGCTCGTAATAGTTAAGAATGTTGGTAAATTTGTTTCTATTAAAAAATTTAACAGAAAGGGAATACACAACGACAGTTTATCACTAACACTCACGCACTTCTGGCACACGGCAAGTGTCGTCTGCTTGCGTTACAACGGGCTCCATTTTGACTGGAGCTCCGCGGTCAGTGCTGGTCTGTAGCTTTCATTTCGCGAGCACCATGGATCGCTTTTTTTTTTTTTTTTACGTTGTGGGCTGCAAACGTAGCGATCGGCGTCCTCGACGTCGTGTCCCTCTGCTAGGCAGCGGACGAGCGGAGTGATCGGACTGTCGGTATCCAATCGGCGCCATGATGTACGCGTTTGCGGCCATCACTTTACGCCGGAGGATTACTACCACAATAGAGAGTTTTATGGCGCGTCCGGTATTCACTTACACGCAAGCGGTCTGGGCGGTTCACCGGATGAGTGGAGGTGCAGAACGTGAACGGCCTGCACGACGCAGCCACATAGTGGCACAGGGCTCAACCAGACAAACACTGTGCTAATATAGCAGCAACCAATTATATTCTACTTTGCTGCTGGTGTAAATTTTCGACAGGAGCTTAATCGTGAACCCATCGTCTATTTAAATGTTTATAATGTTTTACACTTGGTTACAGCAGTATTAGGTTTAGCTTTGTCCGGTATTGGGTTTAACGCAAGCGGACGGGGGGGGGGGGGGGGCGGAGGCGTAGACGGGAGCGACCTGCATGGTGCAGCCACCTTGTGGGGCGGAGCTCAGACAGACAAAAACAGCTTATATATGCAGTAACCAAGCGTATCTTTCTTTGCTGGGGGTGTAAATTTTTGGCAGCAACACGATTACGCCAGTGCCGAAAATTTGCACCAGCAGCGAAGTAGAATACACTTGGTTAAGGCAATAGTAGCTGTTTTCGTCCCTTTGAGCTCTGCGCCACCAGGTGGCTGCACCATGCAGGCCGCTCACGTTTACGCTAACGCCGCTTAATCACGGTGGCAGTAACATGGAGGGGCTTTTAGTTTACGCCTCCACCCATCCGTCGAAACTCCCAGCTCGCCTGCGGTTACCGGAACACTGGACATACTCGGCGCTGCCACGGAAGTCTCGCAGCGCACGCTGCTTGCATAGCTCTGGGGGGTGGGGTGGGGTGGGGGAGGGATCGACGACGGCCAGGCGGCTAGCGGAGACGTTGGAGAGGCTTCGTCATGACCCGACCACGGAGGGGAGACGCGCCTCTAGTCCGGTTGTGGCTTCGCGCGCTGGCTCCAAGGCAACACGACGTCACATCACGACGCAGAGCCAGTGAAGGCGGAGCTTAGCCCCGATCACTCGGCGAACGAGTTGAGGAGAAAAAAATCATGGCCGTAGGAAGGAGCGTACCTAACTTGTAATCGTCCGCAGCTCTCTTGTTACGAGACGATCCACTTAAATTCCGTGGCGCTAATGTTTTACTGTAGCTGCACCCTATACGAGTCTGCAAAATTTGTCCGATTAGTTTTGCTGTCGAAGAACATAACGGCACGCAGCGCTTGAACCCGTAGAATCAATTATCGATTGATCGACGATGCTTAACGTCCCAATGTATAACGGGGGTATATGAGAGTCGCCGCGCATGGTACAGGGCTCCGGGTGCTTTTTCTTCTTCTTTTTGCCACGTGAGGTTCTTTTCAGTCGTGCGCTCAAAACTTCGACACACGAGTGCTTTTGCCTTCTGTCCTTATAAAAATGCGTCTGCGGACTCGAACCAGCGACCTCGTGCTTAGTATAGCAGGTATATTGCAGAGAGCCCGCGCGAGAAAGGCCGACCGAAACGTTCACACGCCGCACAAAAGTGCCGCACGCCGAAGTACAGCTGACGCAGCGTTGCTTCCTAAAGGTTTCGTTCCGAGCGTACTCGAATATCCCAGTACACTCTATACTTCCAAGCTTGCTTTCGTGCGTCCCTCCGATACGCTCCTCGCGCGCGCGCCGAGCAACAGCACTGGCTCGCACTAAATTACGTCACGGAGCTTGCGTCACAAAAATGGGGGAGCGGCGCTGCGCGAGGGGCCAATCGGTTGTCCGCGCGTTGGCGTGCGTTCGTGCGCGCGCGCGCACTTGACCGCGTTTTCGTCGAGCCGCTCGTACGTGCCCCTGCAGTATACCTGTATGTCTATTATATGTACATACAGCATACCAGCCCAAACGCTGTCTCGTGCCCCCCAACGTGCACGAAACGATCGCACGAAGCGCGACAACCTTCCTCCGCGATGCGCGACGCCCGAATTTCTCGAAACGGGAGCGGCGCTCCTTTGCATAGAGTCTCACGCGGATGGGCCTGGCCGTCACTGCGGCACCATCGCCCGGAGGAGCGCGTTCCTCCCCCCACCCCCCTTTTTTGCATCACCCGGCCATGCGAGGTCTCGTTCGATCCGCGGCCCCGAGAAGTGATTCTTGTGCTCACGAGGCCGCCATGCGTTTACCCTATGTATGATTTCATGCGCGCTTGCTTGCTTGCTTCCGTCCTTCCACCTTCAGTGGACAAAGAAAGAAAGAAAGAAAGAAAGAAAGAAAGAAAGAAAGAAAGAAAGGAAGGAAGGAAGGAAGGTAGGAAGGATCTGGGTGGGGAGCACGGATGACGTGCAATAGAAAGGAGGCGACGATGCTGAGAGTTGAGGCACTGCATTTTCGGTTGAAAATCCGGCTGAGTCGCGAAACGCGCTCTGGCGTGTGTCCGCGGTCAGCAATGCAGGAACGCACGAGGTTGGGAACGCAACAGCTGCAGGACCGGCGTGTTGTGCACCGAGCACGGCGAGGCCATCGTCGTCAGTGTCACATATATGCTGCTACTCCAGGGCACGCGGCGCTTCTCGCCATGTCGGAGTGGTCGGGCGGAGGGGGGGGGGGGGGGGGAGCGTTGGGCGGTAGCGATCCGGTTACCCGTATTGATTGGTAACAACATTCGAAACCAAAGCCGCAGGGGAAGGAGGGGCGATCGAGGTCTCCGGGTCATACTTGCCCCGTCGCGTGCCCGCCGCGGCAAGGAGTCGAACCGGTGACCTTGCGGTTGTCGAGTTAGGGAAAGCACAGCAGCCACACACACTGCTGATGTGCAGTGACCACGCAATGGCTTACGCACGCGCGCACACACGCACGCACGCAACAATCACTCAAACACGAACACAGCAGCAGCAGCACGCCTACACAAGTGCAGTGACCATGAAATGGCTTCCGCGGTCGTCCTCGGCAATGACCCGGTGGCAAACGGACACACACAGCAGCGAGGACGAGCAATTGTTCTGCGAGTTCGATTAGGCGAACCCTCGGCGGCGCGGTCCCTGGGGAAAATTGGAGGCTTTGGCCCTCGGCACGGGAGCAGCAGCTGGCCGGGCCTGTTTGTTTTCCCAGAGGGTCGCGGGGAGGCGACGGCGCGTGCTACGCGTACTACGGCGCCGCCCATGCGCGCACGGCGCTTCTTTTCCGAGTCCGTCGTCGGGGTCGCGCGTTTCTGTGCTCACCAAGAGACGCACGTGACTCTGCGCGCGCTGTGTAGTAGTGCGCCCGTCGACTCGTTACATTGCACTGATGGGCTGCCTATCCGGCCTCGTACATTCTCGTTGTTGTTGTTGTTGTTTAGCCATGTTCAGTACATTTCTGTTGTTGTTGTTGTTGCATGGCCCGAACCTCCCTGTTCGGGTCGGGCCATGCGGCGCCGGATACACAGGATGGCATCAAGTGTAAAGCATCGAGTGGTGCGGGCGGTGTCTCATACGAAACAAAACGGGAGAACGGCGGCGTTAATTGTGCTTTCACTGTATACTCTGTGGCACGCCTCACCTCACGCCCAGTTCTGTCAGCTCATGCCAAGACCAAGTGAAGACGACAGAAGCGCCCCCTGCGATTGATCACTGCGTCGCGAGGAGCCGCGTCCGATCCGCTGCTGTTCCCGCGGACGCTGGCACACGTCTAAGTTACGCATGTACAAAGTGCGTCTCCGTTGTGTTTTAAACCTCTTTTGGCTATTCGCCCCGGCTGGTATGACCTGGTACGAAGGGCACCGCAAGAAGCAGCGTCGCCCGGAAGCGACTGACGACTCGCGCGCGCGACTCGAACCGATCGGCCGGTCGGTCGGGCGGTGCCGTGCGCAGCACGGCGGTAGCCCGTTAGTATTTTCTTTTTTACTTTGCCCCCTAACAGTGCTCGCCATGCACTGGATGTAAAAAAAAAAAGAAGAGAAGGTTTGGCGAGCGTGCGCGCCACTTCGCGGTCGCTCAATCGTCAGCGTTTGCCTGCGTGATTGGCGCGTGACAAGGTCGCGCCGGAGAGCGTAGCGCCACGCGCGCTCCCCTTTTGTTGTGCAAACACGGCGGCCGATGATGAACGGATCCGGCGACCCGTGCTGCCCGAGATGGCCGATTGCGGAGGACCGCGCGTGCGTGCGTGCCAGCCGCGGCTCGGCCCATTCTGCGCGGACGCTTTTTCTGCACGCCAGGTCTTTTGACCTCGTGCAACAAGTTCCCTGCACCGAGTTCGACAGGGGCGTCGGAAGTGCTTGGCGGGAAGGAGAGAGAGAGAGAAAGGGCGTGGGTGATGACTTGGGCAACACGAGAGTAACGCAAACAATGCGTATACATGCAGGACGCGCTGCAAGGCTGAATAACAACTCAACGCGCTGTTCAGTGATACGCTCGTGTTGGTGGTACGTTCCGTTATAACTTAACCAGGGCGGCACGGACTTCGCTGTACTTGACGACCTAGCGATTCAGTTCAGTATACGCAAGCACGACTTCAGCGGGGCAGGCACAGTAATAACGCGACACTCGAAACGATAGGTCCGTTCGATTAGCCTGCACCATGCACTGTAAACCGGTTCACGGTGGTTCACGAGATGTTGGGAAATTGCGCAGCTCGATTTCTGCAGTGCAGTTACAATAACGCAGCACTCGAAACGAATGCCGCGGTGCAGGGGCGACAGTGCGTACATAACTGGGGAGGTCCCCGAACCGCGGTCCTGGGAGGTCCTGAACTGGGATGGGAACAGAGTCTAGGTGCGCCGAGGGCTGATAGCTTCGTGTGCGCTGGGTTCTCGCCGCTTGGTTTTGCGTTGAAGCGAGAGGCAGCGCGAAGGTCACTTCGCTCGCTGCTGCTGCCGCGCTTCCTCACGCCAGCGCTTTGACGGCGAGTGTCCGCGGTCGTCGAGTGAGGTGCGTTCACGTTTGCATCTGCGCGTGTGGCAGCACGCTTTTGAATATAGTTAATAAGCGAACGTTTACAAGTTTACAATGCCGATGAAACTACTATCCTTACTTCGTATCCTGTCTAATAATTTGCTGTCGCAATCGATGCTTCGCCTTTCGCGCGGAACTGCAGCACTTGTAGTTTCATCGGCGGGTTATTCCTATCCTGTCTGCGATATACCTGGCTAACTCCCTCCAACGTGTATACACAGTATCGCCAACGCGCCCAGCCTGTTCATCCTGTTGCGAAGTGAACGCGCTGAAATCGACACGCGTACTTACTGCGCGTCGTGGTTAACTATCTACACGTGCTTCGATCGTCGTCTGTGCTTCGCTGCGCTGCGCGCGCGCAAGACGCGTGGTCAACTAACTATACTATAACCAAGCTATGCCACGAACGAGCGGCGGAGCGTATACCTCGCGCAGCAGATCCGAGCCACGCTGCCCGAATAGTATACGACGCGAAACGGAACCGACGTGAGTTGTGCGGCCAACAGAACGGCGCGGCCCGCGCAATTCTGCAGGAAGGTCACGGGTTCGCGGCCGTTCCCCTCCTGCCCTTGTATTGCCGATTCTCACGATCGCGAGCGCAGCTGACGTGTATGTGCGGCGTGCGCACGTATCCTACGCGCAGGGAGACAGAAAGAAGCCGCCCCGCCCACCTGAGTGCCCGCCGCCGTCCCGATGGTCTCTCGCATATAACTGCTCCACTTGGCAAACTTGTTGCGCGGGACCATGCACTGTGCGCTGGCTTTCCCGGCATGACTGTCTTTATGTGCGCGCTCTAGGGCGAGGGATGGGGTAGAGGTGAGGGTTGTTGTGGTGCACACATATTGTGCGTAGAGTTCTCCGTGTCCGTGAAAACAATAAGAACGCGATACTTGGCCGGGGAAGGTCGACGTCTGAAATAGTACTTTAGTGTGTGTGCGTGCGCGAGAGGTTTGCTATTTAGATTGACGCGAAGTTCTCGGCAGCCATTATACTTTAGTGGTTTGTTTGTTTGTTTGTTTGTTTGTTCCTCACGGTGTTCGCGTTGCCCACCCCTAGGATCTAGTTTCTTTATACGTAGGATGACGCTTGAAGCGAGGAGAGCTGACAGGTAGGCGACGCACGGGAGGTCGTGCTTGACAGCAGCGCACGCCCTCGAAAATGTGACAGTAGAGATCCGCGCGAACTGCGGACGTTGTTTCGAAAGTGTCTGCACGTGTGTGTCACCCGCCTTGAAAGGTTGCTTCGCCACGGCAAAAGAGAGCGCAGGGGAGAAGCCCGCTTCTGCGGCGCAACCTTTGACGTTCCCGCGCTAGCTCACTGTGGCGACGCCTTGGCCGACGGTAACCGATTAGTCACGCGTTAAAACACACACACACACACGATTACGTACCACATTGCGTTCAGAACTAAATGAAAACCCAGCGTGGCAGCTTTTGCATTCCAAATTTTTATGGAACAAATATAGCGAAAATCCTCGACGTCACCACAACGTCGTAATTTATGCGACTTGGGCGGGAAATTCAAGAACAACTTCTTCTTCTGCGTAGCGAAAGCCATCATCCTCCCGCGGAACGAATGCAGAGTGTGCGCTGAAAGAGTGGCCTGCTAGTCTTGCCTGATGTGCTTTTTGTCGTGTGCCTGCGACGACACGTGGCGCGAGCTTGCTTGTGCTTGCAATGAAACAATCGCAGCGAGTATTCAGAGTCAATTACGTATACGAAGAATCTACGTCCTCTGGGACTTATCATATTTCCACAAATAGTAGTCATCTATCTTGAGCGAGTTTCTTTTCCTCAACGCTGCTATCCCGGCACTTTCGGGTCACAAACGACACGCGGGTATTTGTTTTACCTATACCCTCAGTGCCAAAATTTATAAACGTGTCTCAATGTCGTATGCGTCCTCGTGATCTGACAGACGACGATTATTGTTTGAGGACGAGGTAAGCCCCAGAGAGTCAAAAACGTTGTTAGAGATGTACTTTCAGTCGATCAGTTCGTTCTTCTATAGCTGACGCTCTGTTCCTTTATCTGGCCGGCCCGGCTTGTTTCTTCCTTTCTATGTTGCGCTGTACCAGTTTTAGAATGCAATACCAAGTCGCCCACTCCTCAACCCTAGTGATCGATCTAAAATGTGGCCCCGCGTTCATCAGCCGCGGCCTCACCGCAACCTCCCCCGATCTGTCCACAACGCGCAGCTCGAGGTGGACGTGGAGTGCTGCGACCAGGGCAGCAGCAGCGCGGCCTCCTCGTCGGCCGGCGGCAGCAGCAGCGGCGGCGCGGCCAGCGCCCTGGGCGGCGCGGCCAGCACGAGCAGCAGCCAGCGGGCCGCCTTCCTCGACCTGGTGCGCCAGTCGACGGCCGCCTGCCAGGCCGGGGACTTCGGGCTCGCCGCCCAGCTCTACACGGAGGCCCTGGCCCTGGACCCGGCCAACCACGTGCTCTACAGCAACCGGTCGGCCGCCTACGTGCGCCTCGGGAAGTACACGCAGGCCCTCCAGGACGCAGCCAAAGCCAGGGAGCTCAACCCTCGATGGGCCAAGGTGCGTGTCGTCCGCCTCAGCGATTTAGGTTGTTTTCTCGATTTTGGTTGTTTTGTGCCTTAGGAGGGTGAAAGGGAGGGGGGTGCATTAGCTGTGTCCTGCCATGGGGTTATATTGTTGTGTGGAGGAAGGAAAAAAAGATAAAGTTCAGGCAGAACCCGTCTCACAATGACCGTCGACGTTAATGCGATTAACATTCAAGCAATCTGGCGATGCACCGTATTGCCACCGCTGAAACGGGCCGTGTATGCATGATGCAATACTGGGGTTACTGCACTGAGACACACGGACAATAGAAGAAGAAAAGTACAGGAAGCGCGCAGACTCTCCTTTTCTTCTTCTGTTGTCCATGTGTCTTAGCGCAGTAACCCCAGTATTACAAGATGAACTTCCCCCAACTAGCCCAACTTGCCGCTCTAATGTATGCACGAGCTGTCTCCTGCAGCCGGGCTCCTCTCTTGCGCTTTCCTTTGGACACGCTGCGCCACCTGGCGTCGCGAGCGCCAAGTCTCCCCTTTCTTTTTGCATAGCTTCCGAGATTGCACCGGTGATGCACAGGTGCGTGCTAATGCTGAGAATTAATCCCTCGTTGTCCGCATGCATTTGTGGTGCAGTGCTAAAGCGTCGGGCTCCTGTGTTCGACACACTGCACTATCTAATGGCACGCGCGTGAAGGCCTGCCTCCTTTTGCGTGGCCTCCGAGATTGCACAGGTGGCACGCCGGTGCGCGTTAACGTTAATGAAGAGTTTTAGGTTAGGGGATGTAAGCGGCTTGCGTACTCAAGAACTAGGGGCGACGGTACTGCGCATGCGTATACCCAGACATAGGGGTCTGCAGATGCGCAGTACTGTGGCCCCTAGTTCTTGAATATGCAAGCCGCTTGCATCCCCTAATCTAAATCTCTGTAATAATTAATCCCCAAACTTAACCACTGGTCATTGGCCCACGTGACCACATGACTGCACAGGTGAAGTGAAGACCACAGTTTGGTCATAGACTGGCTGGTGTGCATGCATTGATGATGACTACAATCCAACTGCAACCCAACTGACAAAAGTACCGACCCATGTTGTTGCGCACTACACGAGCACTGCACTCTCTGCAGACTTGTGCTTCTTTGTTGATTTGTTGACCTGCGTCTGGTTTCCATTTTTCTGTTCTCTAATGGTGCTTTCAACTGGGCGAGCAGGTGAACACTTTGAATTGCTCCAGAAGGGCTTCTGCTTGCACCTTGGCCCACATTGCCCCAGGTAGATCCAAGTGCTGGTTTGCACCAGAGCACTTCCAAAGCAGCAGTAAATTCTCTGGTTTGCTTAGCAGAAAGCAGCATAAGATGGCAGTTTGGGCGAGCTGGTTGACATTCTTTCCTGCAAAGAAGCATGAAAAGATATAATGAGGAATTTGTGTTTTATGCACTGCTTTGAAATCATAAATTCCTATTCTTTGTCCCTGCACAGGCCTACTATCGACAAGGAGTTGCACTCCAGTGCCTGGGCAGGCATGCTGATGCCCTGGCTGCATTTGCCTCGGGGCTCAATCAGGATTCAAAATCAGTCCAGCTACTAGCTGGATTGGTTGAAGCAGCGATGAAGTCACCCCTTAGAGGTGAGCAACGACTCCATGTCATATTTATTGGCTGAGAGTATGTGTGTTGCCTCTACAGCTTATTGTAGTTTGCCATATTTAATCTTTTAAACATGACAAATAGTGAAACTGAGCACAATGGGCCCTAGTGTCTGATGTGGCTGAATATACCTTGACGAGAAAGGACACCTCTGCCAAAAATGTTATATTGAAGTTAAGTTCGCTATAAACCACATATTAAGTAGTTAAATGCCGAGCCGTACATCTATTCTTGGCTGTGCAGCCACTGCGATGATGCATTTGCTTTACTTTGTAATTTCTTGTAATTTGCTTTACTTTGTGAATTCTGAACAAAGACTTGCATTTTCATTCAGAATTGGCTGCTTGTTTTTCTTTATGGATTGTGAAAAGTATTGACGTCAATCTTTGAATTGATGCCTGGTGCAGCCACCCTGGAGCCCACGTATCGGCAGCTGCAGTCGATGCGCCTGGACAAGTCGCCCTTTGTGATGACGTCGGTGATCGGGCAGGAACTGTTGGCTACAGGGCAGCACGCTGCTGCCGTGGTGCTGCTGGAGACAGCCCTGCACATAGGCACATGCAGCCTCAAGCTGCGAGGTTCCGTTTTCTCTGCGCTTAGCTCAGCCTACTGGGCACTGAACAGCATCGACCGCGCCATCGCCTACATGCAGCAGGACCTGGCAGTTGCCAAGTCTCTTAGTAAGTCGGCCAGTGTGCACTTTGGCTTGACATTGCTCCTGGTATGTCTAAAAATGTAATTCTGTCTAGGATATTGCAACGTTATAGAGATGGGTTGTGTGTGTCCTTCAACTTATCTTCGCCGAGCTTCTTTTATTAGTGAGAAAGAGAATATTATAGGTTTATTTAGGCCCTTTATTTGTTCCCTTTTGTGGCAGGGTGCCTCACACTGAGTCATGTTTTACTTCATTAAATGTTTTATGCACTCGATACCAAGTTGTCATAACCTTTAGCGCACTTTTAAATATACATACTGCCTATTTCACTCTTGAGAGTGAGAGGAATGTTATTGCAAGCATTTGCACAACAAAGCTAAGTTTTCTGTTTTGCAAAAGTAAAAAAAAAAAGTGAATGCTACACTCATCAACGTGAACATATTATTCATCTCCTCACCTTCACCATGCATAATTCCTCTCTCTCTAATTTGCTCTCTCATCCATTGCGCTTAGAATGCCATTGATTGCTGTTCTTTATTTGTTGAATTGTGAAATACCACATCGCACCAAGAAGACTGAATCCTTATTTGATTGTTGACAAACAGCCTTAAAAGATGTCCTTGCAATCGTTGTTGCAACAGTGCCACACTCTGCATTGTGCAACAGTACCAGGCATGCTCGTACTAACTACAGTCACTTCTTGCTTCTCAAATATACTACTGCCCATTCTTGCCATTATTTATCTCTCCAAAAGTAAACTTCTATGTACATGTCTCTCAACAATAAAAGCAGCCTTCTCATTGAGCAGTTGCAAGCTCGAAGTGTGAGAACCGTTGTTGAGAATATCAACGCAACTGTGCCTGTTCTGCAGACGACCAGGCAGGGGAGTGCCGCGCCCATGGCAACTTGGGGTCGGCGCACTTCTCCAAGGGCAACCTGAAGGAGGCCCTGTCCAGCCACCGCTACCAGCTAGTCTTGGCCATGAAGTGCAAAGACAGTCAGGCGGCCGCACTGGCCCTCACCAGCCTGGGCCACGTGTACACGGCCATAGGCGACTACCCGAATGCACTGGCCAGCCACAAGCAGTGTGTCCAGCTGGTCCGCCAGATGGGTGACCGACTTCAAGAGGCACGTGAGGTATGTGTGCAACAGTTGTCGTCTTGCGTTTTCCTGTTTCCTCCGTGTGCCCACTCTCTGCAGCTTGGCCAGCCACTTTTCGAGGTGCATTGCAGTTAGAAGCTACGCATAGCTAGATCCTTGCTAGCCACAATAGTTTGTAGCTTCTGTGGTCATTCTGTCATTGGGATGCTCAATGAGTAATTTGCTGGTGTGAAAAAGTATGGTTAAAAGTTCTTTTAAAAGAAACTGCAGGCAGTAAGTCCTATGTTTCATTATCAGTGTAGCACAGTAGTGATTGGTGAAGTTGTGTATGCAGGATGCGAAGCTTCTGGACTCTTTCTTTTAAATTTCTTTCTTCTACTTGCTTAGGTGATGCCTTCAGTGTTTCATGCTTGATTCTTCTCTGAATAATATTGTGACTGGTAAAAAGTCAACAAGCTACACAGAATGCTTGAAGCCAAGGATCATGTTATACAGCCGAGGATGGCTGAATGGTTAGTCAAGTATAAATGGTAGAGACAAAAGAGGAAAACAGGCAGTGTCATCGTCTGGTTTTGATGTTCTTTCTTCTTATATTGGTGATGGCCTTCTTTATTTCTGACCCCATAGCAACCTCTTTTTCCATGGAAACATAGCTAGGCAGATGGTATTTGCCTACAAGGTGCTAAAAAGCATTGTTTCGGCTTGCAAATCTGTGCTAGCTAGGCAACATGCGTGTGTGCGACTTGTCGCAGTACAGTGGTCACTTAACACTGCAGTCAATGTGCTGTAAGCTGTTGGTAGCACTCATATTGCCAGTGCGACAGACAGTGGAGATCCAGTAGACAGTAGAGAGATTTAGCATGTCTGAGTACACATTGCATGTTACAAAATATTGAAGTACTGCAGAAACGAATGGCAGCGACAGAGCTGGCAGGGACATCTTGTAGCAGCCTTTTCAACCAAGAAGCATTGGAAACGTTTATTTTCTTTCATGCTATTGTCGTTCACGGAAAATTTAATAAAAGCTGCTCATACTTGGCTACTTATATGCTTTTACACCAGTAACACGTAGCCCATCATTGCAGTAACAATTTTGTACACTCTGGTTGAATTCAACATCATGAGATGGTGCAATCTGGCATTCCGTAAACGATAACAGTATGCGCAGAAACAAGCTAAAACTCTATAATGAGTACCTGAATAGGTAAGTAGCTGGGGCACGTTCTGATTTCTTTTGCGTTGTGAAACATTCCAGGTGGGCAATGTGGGAGCGGTGTACCTGGCCATGGGCGATTTTGAGAGTGCCGTGGAGTGCCACACCGAGCACCTGCGACTCGCCAAGCAGCTGGGGAACAAGGTGGAAGAGGCTCGAGCTTACTCGAACCTGGGCTCCTCCCACCACTACCGACGCTGCTTCGACCAAGCTCGCTCCTACCACGAGCAAGTGCTGAGGATCGCACGTGAGCTCGGTGATCGGGTCATCGAAGCGCGGGCCTACGCCGGGCTGGGCCACGCTGCCCGCTGCATGGGCGACGGGCAGCAGGCTCGTCGTTGGCACGAGAAGCAGCTGGACATGGCACTTGCTGCCAGGGACAAGGTACGCGAAGCTTGTGCCACTTTAATCCGGCCAATCGTAGTGCCTAAACAAGACGGAAGCGGCGCAAGAAATTCGGATGAATAAAAGGAGGCGACAGGAGAGTGTGCTAACTCTTTTATTCTTGCTACGTTTTGCGCTACTTTCGTCAGGTCAGTTCACCAAATCACCCGGCAGAGAATTCTGACAGCACTCGGCTAAGCAAATCAGTGGTAGTCGGCAAGCGACTACTCCCTCACCCCTTTGCCTCCCCGACCACTGAGCACTCTCATTTCTGCGAGCCCAGGTTAATGGTTTATTCATTTGTTTATACTAGTGCAATATCAATTAAAGGATCTAAAACTTGGTTTTCTATGTCAGTCCACCTAACCATCCATTCTGTGATGCTGTCATCATCATGTTGTCAGCATCAATACTTCGTCATATCATCTCGTCGTAAGACCACCTCATCAATCTTGGCTTCACCCTTGCCACATGGCAAAGAAAAAAAACGAAACTATGCCCACCATCACCACTTGGGTTCGAACTCAGGCCCCTGTGGCAGTCTGCAGTTGAAAGACAGGTGCACTAGCTAGGTAATTTGTGTGGCGTGCTGTGCATCACCAGACATTGAGAGTGGTGGCATCTATACGCGCATCTTGGAGGCCACAGTAGACAATATTGTAGCTGACGAGGATGACACTGTGTACATAGCAAAAATATTCACTTGTTCTTGTAAAGATGGCAGTGTCTGCTGCAAAAGCCCGCTGCTGTCACAGTGAAAGACCTCGGTGCAGGAGGAATCGGTGAAATCTGCAGGCATTTCTATTATTATTTTGCAGCCACCTTGGGAATTCGGTAGTGGGATACCTCATGCCGGACTATCTCGACTTTCGGAATGCAGGTGGCTGAAGGACGTGCCTGCTCCAACCTGGGCATTGTGTACCAGCTGGCGGGCCACTACGAGGCGGCCCTGAAGCTGCACCAAGCACACCTCAATATAGCGCGGTCCTTGGGAGACCGGGCGGGCATGGGCCGGGCCTACGGTAACATGGGAAATGCTCAGAGTGCCATGGGCAACTACGAGCAGGCCGTTCAGCTCCACAAGCAGGAACTCACCATCTCCAAGGTACAGAGGAGAGAAAGAGAGAGCGATGGTTGCAAGGGGCTGTTTTAACCACATCTGCGGAACGTAACGGCACGCTAAAGTTGCTAGCAACTGGTGACAAGTCCTGAAGAGAATGATTACCCAGTGTCCTTTTGTTTTGACAAAATCTGGTGGGACATTGGGAGTTGAACGGGCTATCTAAAGTTGTCATTTTAAGCCAGCTCCTACTGTTAAAAAATAGGAGAAGTGATGCTTCATTGGGATACTTGGTAAACATGTAATGTGCACTATGTGACCTGAACCCATTTTAGATGCTTCGGCACTTGTTAAATGCATTGCACTCTTGTTCATGAAAAATATATTCAAGACCATGCTAAAGCTTTAAACAAAATCTTGCTGTGATTTCGGTTGTACCGAGCTAGTTGTACCAGTGATTTCTGCTTATTAAGCAAGCATGTGGCTCAGTATAACATGCTACTTTGAATACTGCATAAAGTAGATGTTGTTACTCGTTTATTTGTTTAGTGGCACCTCACTTTTCATTTCACAAATGCAATTTGCAGGAGGTCAACGACCGCAGTGCGGAGGCTTCAACGCATGGCAATTTGGCGGTGGCATACCAAGCCTTGGGGCGCCACGAAATGGCCCTCCTCCACTACCACAGGTTAGCTAAGTTCTTTTGTTTTTCACGCCCATGTTAGTAGTGGGTCGATGGTCATTTTACGGAGCTCATTCACTTTGCAGAGTTTGTGTGGTTTACACGGTAAAAATTGTTTGGCTCATAGGCACCTCAAAAGCACGCAGACCTCTTAATGAAATATAGCAAATTACTACATTCAGCACCTTGTTTCATTTACTTCATTTTCTATGATTTAGCTGTTTGGCGTTTGCCACTGGGTATGTGTGCCCATTATTGTATAGTACTCCAAAATGGGTATGCAGCACTTCAGAACGGTTATATGTCTCATAGTGAGACAACAAATGGTACCTGAATATCTTCAGTGGAACATATTATTCAAGAGCATAATTGTTTTGTTAAACCAAACATGTTCTGCACAGAGTAAGGTGGGCCAGTCCTGGAGATAGTGCAGTATTAAACTGGGCTGGTCCCAGAGGTGGAACCATGAAATATGGGCCGATCCCAGAGAAAGCATCTTCTATGTCACGTGGATCCCCGCGTGGTGGGGGCTTCCGCATCTCGCTGATTTGCCGAGCAAGCATGTGTAATCGCTATGCTGCAAATTGTTTTGTACAGAAGATTAACAGCTTTATATTACAGTGTTTGATTAACAACTGCTTCATGAAAGATTCACAGAGATATTACGAACTTGTGCATTGGATCTGTGTGATATTATTTGTCCGTTTATTTAATAAATGTTTTCGTCTCCCTGTCTTTTCCCAGCCACTTGAACATAGCACGGGAGCTAAAGGATGCGGCAGGCGAGGCGTGTGCCCTGTGCAACCTGGGCAACTGCTACAGTTCTCGTGGGGAGTTTGGTCAGGCTGTGCCGTACTACGAGAACTACCTGCGCCTATCAGAGGAGATGGGCGACACTGAGGCCCAGGCGCGGGCCTGCCACTTCCTGGGTTATGCCCACTATTGCCTGGGAAACTACAAGGTATGCGTTCGTTTGTGGCAAGGGTGCCCAACAACCCACGGTTTCGATGTGTGTTTGTGTACTATCGATGGGCAAATGAAATGTGAACAAATTAATTAGGGCTAAACAGGATACATTCTTTTGCTTCCACTTTCACCGCTTCATGTGATTTCTTCATGATTTAAGCTTGTATGCTTCAATTTTAGCCTACATATTATAGTCGCCAAAGTGTCTTTAGCGACTGGATACGTAACAGTCCTGAATCACGCTTGAGCATATCAAGCATAGGGGAAATTATTTGTTGGTGTAATTGAAATCTAGAAATGGTAAGATAAAGGGAAATGAAAGTGGCAAAAACCTGTCATTGGCGGGAGCCAAACTTCCATCTTCTGCATTACATCTTCGATGCTCTACCAATTCAGCTGCGGTGACGACTGTTCTTCCATCCACTTTATTGGGTATATGCGTGTTTACAAAATCTGACGCTAAGAGTTGTAGCCAGCGCCGCTTATGGCCATAGCGGAAGATGTAGAACATCCTTCTGAACTGCAGGCATTACGTAGTACGTGCTTTATTAAGAGCGGGCAAACTGATCTTCGGCCACCAGTGTGAAGTTGTTTTTTTTTTTTGCCTCTTTTATTTCCCTTTATTGTTTCAACATTTAGAATAAAAATAACAAATTATTTTCTCCCATGCTTTCCTTGACTTCTTTGTCTGTGGCTTTCAAGTGGTTCACACGCATCGAAAAACCGGGCCCTTTGCTTCCCCTTGTTCTCGTTCGCTCCCAAGTTATTACAAATAAGAGGTGTAGTTTCACAGTGTTCAGAAATTGTTCTGTATAAGGAATAATTCATTTTAACCACATTCTACATAATCGAATTTGATTGTATAACAAGAGGGACAGCTGCAGCAAATGGAATGCACACAGTGCAAATGTTGCTGCTCCTCTTTCTAGGATGCCATCGATTACTATGAGAAGGACCTCACCCTGGCCAAGAACCTGCACGACCGCATCAACATGGGACGAGCATACTGCAACTTGGGCCTCTCGCACCTCGCTCTGGGGAACCTGGATGCAGCGTACGAGTGCCAAAAGTACTTCCTAGCACTCTCCCAAGTCTCACGGAACTTGCAGGTATGTACAGCACCTCCGCTGCGAGAGTTGCCCAGCTGTGTAAGGGCATCTCACCTAATATGTGAGGACCACGCTGGCTTTAAATCTTGTGTAAGTTCATGCACGGATGCGAAGTGAGACGGGCGTCCAACACTCTATTATGGACGCAAGCATAGAAGGACGCCAGCTACGCCTTCGATTGCCGCAAATAATCGCTCGGGGCCTTCGGGTTCCGCATGTCACCTGCGTGCACACTCTCAGGCCACCCCGAATGTGAGGACCTTGATGAGGAAGTGCAACTTCGTTGCCTTCACCCGTTGTGTCGCAGCTCGCCACTAGTTGCTGATATTTGCGTGTACTGTTACGACCTTCACCGTCTGCAACATATTCATACCTAGCTGCATGTGAACTCAAGTCAGCGTGGCAGAATTATCAGTGCAGATTGTGACATACAGTTGCCAGCCAAGTTCTTGTTTAGCATGCCAGTTTTCACTATGCTTTCTTCAAGTTCTTGCTATTAGTCGTAAGATTTTACCTAACTATGAAGATGTAAACTGAGCTGATCAGCAATTTTTCAGCATAATGCTTTTTTGTGTTTGCACACAGTAGACATTCTTTTCCTCGGCCACTTGACCTCGAAAGAGACGACGCAATCAGTGTTTTGCACAGGCACACCAGAGAGCATTTTTAACGTGTTTGATTAGTTTATTACCCTGCGGTATGTATGTGTTATTACAGGTACCTAAAATGTCATGGTCTCTGTAAAAATTCTGTACCTGGATAATGCAGTGGCAAGTGCACCCCTGTTCAATTCAAAGAAATTGTACAGACTGGATTTATTCTGATGAAATCAGAAATGTTAATTTGCATAGATGGCACACCAGTTTTGCGGAAGCCTGCCAGGTGTAGGAAGGGGAACCTGGCTCCATGCTACACTCGGGTGGATCGCAAATTTCCCTTTCATGATTTGCATAGATACGCCAGCTCATTATGTCCACTCATTTCCATATGACTTCATGATGGAAGTGAACTTCTTTCAATATCAATATCTCCCGGGAACTAAGTTTTTTGAGCGGTGAGGTATACAGACAGCTGGTGCAGTGTGGTTTCGTGGGCAGCGCTCCAACTGAATTCTTAGGTTGTTGCGGAGTAGAGGTGCCTTGTGTAGCATGCCACAATGACTGTATCACATTGTTCCACTTATGTATATATCCTCCTTCCTTGCACGCAGGGCAAGTTTCGTGCACTGGGCAATATGGGTGACGTGCTGATGAAGATGGGAAAAAGCGAGGAAGCCGTGCAGATGTACCAGAAGCAGCTGATGTTGGTGCGGCAGTCCAAGGAGCGTCACCTCGAGGCCGCAGCCTACGGTGCCCTGGGCCTGTGTCACCGACAGTTGAAGTGTTACGAAAAGGCCCTTGGCTATCACACGCAGGTAGGTGCTTCTTAAAGAAAGACTTGAAAGCTGAAAGAAAGACATCCCGTCCGATTGTGCACATCGGAATGGGTAGAACCAGTATGTTTGTTGGGTTAAGTCTACCTGGAACATAAAGTTATGCTTAAGCAACAAGAATGTGGTGATCGTAGTTGGCAGTTGTGGAATACACAGACACTCCTCGAGCCCACGTGCTATTTATGGATATGTGTCATCATACACAACCAGGGAACTGAAACAAGCTGCAGTGAGCCTAAGTTGTAGAAAGTGGCTGTTTGTGATCTGGAGTGTAAGGCCTGCACACACGAAGCCTAGATGTATAGCTCCGTGGAGGAAAAGTGCAAGGAAAAGTATTCATCATGAATGTTTGCCAATTTGTTTTGCCAGCTATGAGTGAAGTGTGCATGTGGGCAGAAGATTTACTTCGAGGAAAAGTTCATTGTTGAGGTCTTCTCTCACTTTCTATGTAAGCTGCATCACGTGAAAAACAGCACGAACACACAAGGATGAGAAAGAAGGCAACGAAAACAGCGTTGACTCAAAACTGAAGGTTTGCTTCAGAATCAAACAGATTAAATAAGGAAAGCAGGAAAAAAGATAACATATATAACTGTGCTGTTTCACAGTGCTGTTTTTCACATAATATGGAACGACACTGACTATTCCAGCTTGCAGTATGTACACTGCATTTTAAAACACTTGATGAGCGGAGCTCACCGCTGGTTGTGTTGAAACTGCCGTGACGAGTGTTCTGGCTCATCTACGTGCGGTGACCTGCGTTTATATTCTAACAACCTTGAAGGATTTAGAACATACTGCTGCCTTGTTTTCACTCGAGTTTCGCAAGTAAATTGCATATCGGAGTCTGCATTGTTCACTATAACAAATGGCATTGATGATTGCCTAGCTTGTCTTGGCCTTTCCTTGCCGACAAGCAGCTGAAGTCACTGCACATACCTACAGCAGCTCACACTTTTGACAGCAAAGCGCACACACAACTGTGGTGTTTTTGATTTCTCGTGGGCAAGCAGGCGAGCAACAAAGCCAAGTGTTTTAGTGAACGATGCAGACCAAAAAAAAGTGTGATCTGATATTGCAACATTCGAGCAAAAGCAGAACAGTAACAAGTGCAAAATATTCTTACAAAGCTGTTAGAGTAGAAACCCAGGGTCACTGTACGGCACAAAAAAAAGTGTTAACGAGGCAATCTGAACAACTAAGTTGACCGTCCTAATTCATAATGAACCTTAGTGCAAACAGGACAATACAAGAAGGAGACAAGACAAGGCATGCGTCGTCCTCTTTGCACTAAGGTTCGTTATGAATATGCACCAATTAGCCTACGAATGCATTTTCTCTGACCATCCTAACGCTGCCTCTCTGCAATGTGGCCTCCTCCTCAGGAGCTGGCTCTGCAGCAGGAGCTGGGTGACGTGCGTGGCGAGTGCCTGGCCCAAGGTCGGCTTGGGGCGGTGCATCTCTCCCTGGGTCAGCTGGGCCTGGCCCTGCGCTGCTACCAGGCCCAGCTGGAGCGGGCGCGCCAACTGCGCGACTGCCCGCTCGAGACGCAGGCCCTGGGCAACCTGGGCCTAGCCCGCCTCGGTCTGGCCCACTATGAGGACGCCATTGGGTACTTCGAGCAACAGCTGGCACTCCTCGAACAGGTGAGTGCTCGCTGCTTGGCTGCGCCGCATGGTGCCACAAGGCCACACCAGGCAGTTTTATCGTTCGGGTTTTGTCAGCTGCTGACATACATACACAAAAATATGACTGGTTCTGGCTTATTAGTCGATTCCTTAGAATACTTGGTTTCCACCTAAAATCTTAGGTGCTAAGCAGTGGCAGGTGGATCTTGACTAACAGTTCAGTTAATTAGTTGATTCCGCTGAGGAATACAGTCACTGTGGCTACAGTTGTTGTGACTTCCCATTTCCTTAAGGTGACAGCCCCTGTCTTGCCTTACTAAATATTATAGGTGGAAGTTGGTGCCTAAAATAGAGGTTCCTTTATTTAATGGTCTGCTTGTAGCAGTGCTGTTGTCCTTTTAGGACTGTGTGTTAATGTGCACATTGTACAGTGACCTGACCCCTCACCGCTACTCTTTTTTTTCTTCTCAGCTTGGAAGCAGCAGCACCACTCTGCTGGACAAAGGCCGTGCATATGGTAGCCTTGGCGAGTGCTACGATGCCCTCGGTGACCCCGAGGAAGCGGTCAAGTGCCATGACCAGTACCTGAGCATCGCCATCAAGGCACAGTCTCCCCGCGACCAAGAGCGAGCCTACAGGGGCCTCGGAAGCTCCTACCGGAGCCTTGGGAACTTGCAACAGGCCCTGGTAAGCAGCTTCTGTTTGCCGGCAACGTGCATTGTTTTGTGAGCATCCTTGTTGCATGACCATGGGACGTCTTAAGTTCTGGGCCTTTTCCTTTTAGCAGCCAAGATTGAGCTTTCTAAGCCATTCACAGGGAGGCTGTGATGTTCTCAGAGCCCCGCCAAGAGCTAGTGAAAACTTCCAAGCAGTGCTTGTTGCCAGAGGTCAGGTTTCAGAAGCCGTTGGACGTTTAAGAGGCCAGTAACACAAAATGGTGTGAACATATCATGATGATGTCATCCGTTGCCATCTACGGCAATAGAAAAATGCCCGCTGTAGTAGCGCTGTGACGAACGTGTTGGCGCTAGCTATATCATTATAAGCTTGATTTCAAGCCTTAGTGTCTTCGTTTTGGTGCCGTAATGCAAGTTTTAGTGCAAAATAAGAAATAGCAGGTGGCTGCTACTGATTCAAGGTAGCCTTCCATTATGGCACCTGCTATAGCCTAGGCACAAACCTTGTGATGTTGAAAACAAAACCAATGAATTGGCCTGCTAGGTGGGTTCTTCAACCATGGTGTACTAGTGTGTGTCCCCAGAGGTGCTAAGAGGCTGTTCTTACCTTTGATGCAGGTTTGCCTGGAGAAGCGGCTGGTCGTGGCTCACGAGCAGACGGCGGAAAGTGCGGTGCCGGGGAAGGCAGCAGCTTATGGTGAACTTGGGGCTCTGCATCGACAGCTGGGCAACTACGAACAAGCCCTGGCCTGCCTTGAGCGACAGATGGCGCTCGCAGAAGATGACCCATCCCTTCGAGGAGATGCAGCCTGCGGCATGGGTGCTGTTTACCAGGTGAAACTCCTTGGCACTACCTTATATCCATGCCACGAGGGCGATGTTGACGCCATTAAATATTTCGGACCTTAAGTTTCTTCCGTTATAGCCAAGGGCTCTTCCCACACCTTTTTAATGACATGAAATGCCACGATGATGATAATAATAATGCCACTGAATGTGACAAGTTCATTTACAATCCTAGTGTTATCAAAATTATTATTTTTTAGGTAAATGTGCAAGAAATGCCACTAGAAACACAGGCACATTTTATGTAGAAAAATTTTAGTATAGTACTTCAAAAATATGTTTTTGTGTAACTGCTAACGCAACTATACTAACATTGTGAGTGAGAGTACATATAGTGTGCACATTCAATGGCAAGATGAGTTGTGAGAGTGCACAATTTCATGCTGCCATCAATTTTTAATGCCCTTAAGTATAGTATGTTCGTGTGAAACTGTACGAATGGCAATAACCTTCAAAGCATTAAGCATTTAATGTTGTTCTTTGTGCCTGTGTTTGGCATGTGCATAATTGTGCTCTACTGTAATTTTTCTAACAGAATTGAGGGCCATGTGGACTCTGATTTGACATTTGCGATCTCATAATTCTTGCAGGCTATGGGTGCTTATGACCGGGCTCTTCACTGGCACCAAGTTGACTTGGAGATTTCCGAAGAGACGAACAACATGGCTGCCCAGGGACGAGCTTATGGAAACCTGGGCATGACGCACGAAGCACTGGGCAACTACGACAAGGCAGTCTCGTTACAGGAACAGCATCTGAGCATTGCTGCCCAACTGGGTGACAAAGCAGCAAAAGCAGAAGCCTACAGCAGCCTTGGTGAGTGAGCGCATCATAGCTGGCTAGCTCAGAGGGTTGCTCAAAAGTTAACTAGAACCTATGTCTCGTAGTTTGTATAGTATGTTTTTGCTTATATTTCTTGCCTGTCTGCTTTCAGCTCTGGTGGATGGATCATGGTTTTCATTTTACACTTGTCCTGCACAATCTTTTACTTGCAGTTCATCACTGTTCTGCCTTTATATAAGATACAAGGAGCTGGGTATTATTCTAAGAGGACTAGGATCGAATTGGAGATTAAGTCATGGTGCCCATCCAATGTATCTACATCCCTAAGTATACATAAATATTAAATTAGGGACACTGTTTTGCTCACACAGAAACATACCTAAGTAGCACTGTATTTTATTTGGACAGTTCACTTAAAACAAGTTGGAAAGTTCTATTGGCAAAGGCTAGCACTATGGCATGCTAGGGGAGATATGAGTACGGAGGTGACTGTTGCCTCAAGTAAGGTGAGATATAGTGTCATGGAAGCCTGCATGTGTCACCAGCAGAAAATCCAACATTGTTTGTTGGAGTAAAGGCAGAATGCGTAACAATGGTCATTAGCTTCCTTTCCAGCTTCTGTGCTACCCTCTCAAAGTTTAGGCCTTATGAGGTTGTACTCACAGAATCAATGCGCAATTAGTGCTTGACAGTACTCTTGCCCATGGGCTCCGTAAACGTGCTCTTCGCATATCTGCACATCTGCAGGTCGTGTGCATCATGCCCTGGGTCACGTGAGCCAGGCATGTAGCTACCTGCAGCAGGCCCTGCAGGCATGCGAGCAGCTCGGAGGCGGCAAGCGGGAGGAAGAGGCTCGCGTCCGGCACCGGCTCGGCTTGGTGTTGTGGCTCCAGGGCGACTTGGACGGCGCGCAGCAGCAGCTGGCTCGTGCTCACGACCTCCTGGAGGCGCTGATGGCAGCCGTCACCCTGGGAGAGCATCGCGGCACCGATCCGGTTGTCGCAGAATTCCTGGGCGACACGGCGCAGGCTCTGCAGGCGAGTTGACACCACTCTTGCATTTCACATTGGCCTTTGGTTTTCAAAGCAGGAAGAGCTGGCAGCATGTGCTACTATGAAGAGGAGCAAATGATAAGCAATATGGTTGCCCGACTTTTTGGTCTCAGGTGGGACAGCTCTGCCAGCTTTCGAAGGGTGCTGTCTAAGCGGACTGATTGTGGATATTAGAAGCATTTATTGTGCAATGATCGCCTAAATATATCTTCAGTTGCTTACCAGTGACATCTGCTCTTAGTGGTGAAACGAGGACCTTATTTGCATGGTGTTTTCTCTCTCTCACATTTTAAAAGATTTCAGTAGCTCTTCCAATGGATCAATGGTTCCATACAAACATGTGGGCTATTAACAGCAAGACACATCAGGGGATTAAAGCAGGTGCCCTTGGCATGGCATATTTGCCACGCAAGCTATGCAAGCCAGCAGACCATGCAAAGGCCACAACATCAAATCCGAAACACGGCAGGCGTATGTCTTAATCTGCTGAGCTTCTTGTTATGTTCTGTGCGTGCATAATTTATAAGTAAAACTGTCTATTTTTTCATTGTCTCCGCATGCAGCGTGTGCTGGTGTCCCTGGGCAGGCAAGACGAGGCCCTGTTGGTGGCAGAGCGCAGCCGTACGCGCTCCTTTGCAGAGCACGCCCTCGAGACTCGCAGGAGCGCACTGACGGCCAGCGCCTGCGTGCCCAACAGCCTGGCCCTACTGCTGGAAGTGGTCAACCGGCAAAAGGCCACCATCCTCTACTTCAGCCTGGCTGCAGGGCACCTGCTCATCTGGCTCATGGTCCCACACAAAGGTACACCCGTCGCACACTGGCAGCCACTGTCCCAACTTGATTCGCTCGCTTGCCGTCTACGCTGTGCAGTCAATCGAGCACCAATTGCATGTCTGATGAAAGTGGAATGCAAATGCACCCTCTTGTAAGGCTTAAAACTTGGGCAATTTCCAAGTGCTGAGGCTGGAACGCCCCCATAAATACATTGCACTTTGAACACACTACCGGTGACTGCCGGTGTTCTCATAGTTCCCGAGTATGGCTTTTTGGCCATTAACTTATGTAAAGCTAACAGGTTCCTTCTTTATGTGTGAACAGAGGAAGCCATTTCTTTGACAATGAACAGCTGTCTTTGCTGCACTCGGAGCCTTTCCTTCGTGTCCCTTCCTTGAAAATGCTCCCTCAACATTGCTTCTCACCTCTCACACAAGGCATCCTCAAGTGCCAGTAGGCAAAAACTTCTTGTCGTTCACTGACATTGGCATAGTGAAAGTAGAGGAGCAGTATGTAGTGTCTGATTTTCATGTGCAGAGGTTCTAAACCTTGTTGGGATGACAGCACATGCTGCTATACTTTCAGCCGTTGTGCCGTTTTTCACTAGAACAATGTTTGGTCTCACGCAGAAGCAACTAGCCTAGGCTTTTCACTCTTCCAAGTGCTGGTTGTCATTGACTGTTTGTTCTTACTTTTCTTTTTATTGCATTCTCATGGCAGTCATGCTAAATGTAAGTGAAAGCTCACACAGTAGACGATACATGCTTTAGCGTGACAGTGATGCCCTCCTACATTAATGCCTTTCTATTACGCATCCCTCTGACAGGTATTGTCAAGTTCACCGAGACACCCTTGAGTGAAAACCAGTCCGAACCCCTTCTGCCAGACAAGGATGGCAAACTTCCAAAGAAAGCTTCTCTCTTAGAGCGCCACCTGTCGGCACTTCGAGAATCACTCGGGGTCGATCCTGACACTGAGGACGCGTGCCAGAGCCACTGGGACGAAGCTAGTGACCGCTTTGGCCAGGTGAGCAACCCTGTCTTTGCCTTTATGAAAAAAATTCTGGTGCATTGCTGTCATGAGATTCACGTTTGAATAGCAGCAGATCAACCTGTGCAAATCTAGCTACATAGGTACTGCTTCTATAGCAATCACGGTTACTATCACGTAATGGCAGTTATGCAGAGACTGATTCAAACTTTAAATCCAGAAGCAGAGTTTTGCACTGATTTTGCACTGCGCATGCGACGTTGGTATGTTCGTGACATTCCAGCATACACCGAAAATTAATACTCCTGTGTGATCACTACATGATGCTGCACTCCTCTTTCCATTTTTTCTCTTTTGTCATTTAGTTTAGTAGTTTGCCCCATGGCAGAAGTTAGTGTTGCACAGCATACCTGCACATACAGCTGCTTCTCATTAGCAAAGTCCAGCTGAGTTCTGTCGTGAAGTACATCACCACTTTCCTATAGTGTTGTATAAGTTGCGCTTCGGAAAAATACAGCACACGTCAGCATGCAGTGACTGACAAAGTGAAGTAGCGCATGCTAGATGTATCCACAGCACTCTTTCTTGTCAGTAGGTTTTTATGGTACTAGTACTATCTGTTAGCGTAGTAGCTGTCTGCAACGACAGGGTAAGTAGGGTGTGTTGTAGTAGCTTCTCGGATAGTATATAGCTCTCTAACTGCTGACATTCAGTTAGCCTGTCTATAGATACGTGGCCACTATTGCATCAGAGAAACTGCCAGTGTCGTAACATATGAAAACGCAACATGTGCAAGAAACATGCTCAATATAACTTTTTTTGAAAAAAAAAATTGTTTGTTTGAACGAAGTAAATGCAGTATGCAAGTTCACCTGTTTATGGTAACCAATTGTATTTAATATTTACGTTGGTTATATTTTTAGCACCTGTCTTCCAATGACGATAACTGTGCAATGAATTTTCGTTGGCATTGCCCCAACACGAATCATTCACGGCTATCAACTTGCGAAAACTTGTGCAGGATCCGGAACGGCGAAGCAGTGCAGGCTTCAGCCGCCTGGGCAATCGCAACCACCTCCTCAACAGCTCCAACTACAGCTTGAGCAGCCTGTTTAGCGTCGGCAGCGTCAGTGTCACCTCCGGTCCCGCAAGCCGTGCAGGCAGCATGCGCGCACCGCGACCCCACTGGCCTGGACCCCCCTCCCTCCATGCGCTCTATGAGTTGCTCATTGGCCATGCGGAAGAGGAGCTCAGCCGGTTCGCGGGCCGGGACCTTCTCATCGTGCCCGACGGCGACCTCTACCTAGTGCCGTTTGCAATGTTGCGTGGAAACGGATCGACCGAATACCTATGCGAGAGGTTCAGCCTGACAGTGCTGCCTTCACTGTCAGTGCTGCGGGCGGGCCAGCGAGCCAAGGCGGCAAGGCAGCAGCAGCAGCATGGACAGCAGCGAGCAGCGGCATTTTCGTCGGCGGCGGCAGGGGAGCAGCTCATCTCCTTGATTGTTGGCAATCCTAAGGTAGGCACAGCAGCAGTTCTTTCGTGTTCCTTTTTATTTTCTAAAAGAAACACATTGCACTGGTTCCATCCTACACCTAGGAAATTTAAAAGCAGTTGAACTTTGGTTCTACAAACAGTGGAACCTCATTAATATAAGGAATGTGCAAATAATAAAGTATATATCTAAGATGTTTCTTTCTTTATCAGCACGTAACCAATATATGCTTATAATGAATATTAGAAATAGTTAACTTATTTTTGTGCCAAACGTGACTTCATTTTAGTAACGAGGTTTTCCTGTAGCCAAGGACTGCATTGCGCTCATGCTTATCTCTAGATAATCTTGCATAATGAAACTCATGAAGCACAGTGAGAATACTGTTTTGAGTTTGACAAATAGTAATAGATTTTTCTTGCAGAAGCATTTCTTTTTGACATACTGTTTTCTATGCTTTGAGGCACTATCAGTCAGCGCTCATGGCTGTTGTGCCACTGGGCAAAGCAGTTCCACTATGTGGCGAGGCACAGCTACACTCACTGCAGTTATTGCAAGAAACTTTTATGTTTGACTTGGTTGTCCTAGTAGCAGCTCTTGCATTTACAGCACCCATTCATCTTGGCTGGCCATGGCTGTCGGCAGTGGTGACATGGTGTCACTTAATCAAATCTGTAGCTTTGAAATTACCTCTGAGATTGCGCTTTAAAGCCTGAGAACTCCCAAGAGAGCTTTAAAATGGGTCTCTGTTCGTGTTGATAATAGGTAATTAATGCTCAGTGGACATAATAGGGAAACAATTAAACCAGGGGGGTTTTGTCTTTTCCTTTGTTAATCGTTCATTGTGTTCTAAATTGCTAACCTGCTCGATGAACAACCCCAGGTATCGCCCTGCACACTAGAATGGCTTGGCTGTGCGGAGATTCCACATGCTGAACAGGAAGCTGAGATGGTTGCCGAAATTTTGGGCGGTGAACCTCTGCTGGGTGCTGATGCGACGAAGGAGATGGTGCTTGGCAGGATAGGACAGGCAGAGTGCATTCACATCGCCAGCCACGTATCTTGGAAGGTGAGAACGTCTGTTTACAGCAGTGGAATGGCTATCTGCAAACAGCTGGCTTACGTATGTCTGTGGTCATTGTAATCTGTTTAACTCAGACATAGACCTCCCAGCAATTTAGCCAATGCACAATGTGAACTCATCTATGTTCTTGTTAGTTTTCATTTCCTTTGTACTGTCCTAAATTTTTGGAAGCAAGTCGCAAACAAGCTGCTCTAAAGTCGGTGTAGTAGGAACAGAAGTGAACTACCGTGATGAAAGGACTACAGTGAAAGAGACGCATTGTCAGAGTTTTTCTGCTGTTTTCCACAGTTGCGGAAAAATTGGCACCATCACATGAACAAGTGTTTCAAATCACCACTGGTGTCTGTGGTCATGAGCTTTGACAAACCACAATGTGATTGCATTATTTTTTTGTCAGCCTCCTTCACTGCATACTGTAACCATTGCAAATAAATAAGCTGAGTGACTGATTGATTAGCTTAAATAAAGCCATTACCAGGCACCCAAAGTGCAACTGTCTTTTCATTATGCCCTCTAGGTTCCTGGAATAGTACTGGCATCGGGAGCAGAGTTTGCGGAGGACGAAGAAGCAAGTGGGGAAGAAGGAGGCGATGGGGCACGGCCAACGGCAGACGTCCTGCTGACGGCCTCTGACGTGTCCCAGATGCGGCTGGTAGCCCGCCTGGTGGTCCTCAGCATGTGCCACACGCGGTCGTCCCACGGACGAGTGGATGCCCAATCCCTGGAGACGCTAGCCGGCGCTTTCCTCGCAGCTGGCGCGCACTGCGTCCTCGTGTCACTGTGGCCCGTTCCGGACACCGCCCTCAAGATCTTGCTCAGGACCTTCTACTCGTCACTCATGCAGGTAACGCTGCTGCATCACTGCGGTTATGTCGGTCGTGAATTTTGACAGCATTCCTCTTGTGTCGGAATTGAGGACGCGGACTTCAGTACCGGCTGAAGTAGCGTATATGAGTAAATAGAGAGTTTTAGAATAGGGGCCCCAAACGTTTTGGGGCCCCCTAGAAATAGCGTCGAAGCCACTGCGCATGCGCACGACGCAAACTGCGTTTGGGTTTTGCGTTGGGAACGCTATTTCACCGATTTAGCGGGAGCCCAAATAGCGTCCCCAAAAGCTTTGCGTCGGCAAACATGGCGGCACCCATCGAAGCGACGGCTCTAACCTAGCACAAAACTGGGTTCGATTCGCGGTAACGCGTGAAGTTCGCAAGCTAGGAGAAGCGACTGCGGTTATCGCTTTCTACCAACTAGCGTGTGTTATGAAGATTGACTCATTAGACGCCGCTGATATTGAATTCGATTGTGGATTTTATGGCTCGTAGGCCTAACACGGCTAAGCTTGGCTGGTGAAGGCTAGTAAAGTTGGTTTGCTCAAAACTAAGCGCAACTAATTATTTGCTGCTTACAGAATAACCTCTAAATTGTAATTAAACGCAAATACACACAAGTCAAAATTATTATTCCTATCATAAAATGGTATATTTTATTTAATTATTTCTAATAGCTTTTCTTTGACGCCGTATAGTGGCGCTGTCAGCGCAAGACGCTATTCGCAAACGTAAAACCCTATTCTAAAACTCTTCACTCCTACGTGCCCCAACGCTAACACCCGCAAAGATGTTTGGGGCCCCAAACTATTCGGGCCCCTATTCTAAAACTCTCTAATGGCGGTCTACTCATTGTGAGAAACTAAAGTGGAGTGCATTGCTGCACATGAATGCAAATTGTATTAGCATTTAAGCCTGTCCATACATTTGGCGTGTTAAAATTGATGGAATACCGGAACACCAGATACGCGGCACCATGTTGTGATGCTGGGCTCATCTGAACTGTGCAGAACTATTATTGCAACTAGAGAGTATGTTCTGCTTGACTGCTGACCCAAAGGTGCTGGCAGCAACATGATCAGTCATGTGCTGTCCTTCCTTTCTACCCAGTTGAACAGCTACGAAAAAAAAAAGAAGTGTTGTAGCGCAGTGTAGTTGAAGAAAGCACCACGAGGTGTCAGTATTGGAATGGTGCTGCTGCTGCTGCCATCCCAATTTCTGGTGTTTCAGTATTTCGTTAACCAGTGATACCATATGGACAGGCTAAAACACTCTTTTATGTTTCATTTCGAATGTGTATTATTCAAGACAGCTGCCTCTGAACTCCTCCTCAAGTTCCTAATAAGCGACAAGAAATGTATACTGGTCCCTGTGGCAAGGAGGACAGCTCAAGATAAACCAAACAGCACACATGCTGCCAGACCTCTCTTGCTCTCTTATCCCTTATCATTAATTGTTTTTGTGCCCACTTTCTTTTCTTTTCCTCAGTGCCAGGTAATCAACCACAATCAGTCCTAGTTAACCTCCTCCCCATCTTTTGCTTATCGCTCCTCCTTCCTACTCTCTGCTTTAAGCAGATCAGGGTCGTGATTGGAGATCATGGTGGGGAATGCGCATTCAGTTTCACCTCATGCGATTGGCCTAGGCCATGCCAACATCGTCCGCCGTGGTGCGCGACCATGTTTTTGGCAATGTCAAAATGACGACAAGCTCCTGTCAGTCATTTTCAAACCGAACACATTGTCTGCTAGGAGCATCCGTTCGATTGATCACGCGCTCACTACGAGACTGGCTTACCATGGTACGTCTGGTGGATTGGATTGGATCCAAAAGGTACCTGCAGCTATGGAATGGCATGTTCGGATTCGCCTAGCGACCATGCAGAGAAAGTAATTGTAATAAATTGTAGTAGTCGTACATATTACTATTTGAGAATGCGTGGAAGGTTGAGAAGAAAAAATAAATTTTTTTCCTTTTAAAAATTTTGTTCATTAGAAGGTGAGAAACATTTCGCTTTGTAGTATATCGTTCCCGAGCCGATGACAAATGAGGTACGTCAACTTCTGGGAAGTTCACCGCTTGCCACTTGGCTGCTCTCTCCCTCCCGTTCTCACAAATTTTGTGGACCGCCCACTTGTGACGTTGCAGCGACCGAACGCGTTCTGTTCCGAATAAAGATCTCTGATTACCCCCCAGAGCTGTCACTCACTGCTTCTCGAGCATTGATATTTGCTGATTCAATCGGGCCTCTAATGTGTCTTTTTCTGTTCTGTACCTTTACGGAGCAGGGCTCAAGAGCCAGTGCTGCTCTAAGTGAAGCCCTGTGCACGATCCAGACAACCAAGCAATTTGGTCACCCGGCCAACTGGGCCAGCTTTGCACTGGTTGGTGGGGACGTGCACCTCTCCAACCAGGTGGTGCTCATGGGCCAGGCCCTGGTGGAACTGCTCAAAACACCTGACAAGTGCCGAGACGCCCTGCGTGTTGTCCTACACCTGGTGAGTGAGAAAGTAACAGAAAGATTTACAAAGCAGATGGTGCTCACAGAAAGGTTCTCACTCTTTGTCACCCTTCATTGCCTTGATGCATTACACGAGGGCCGTCAGAAGGGCTAGAACATTGAGTGTTTTGGATGCTGGCTAGTCCAGTAGTAACCACATGTTAGCAGATGGAAGGGGTTGTGATTGCGACAGCAATGCTTCGCATGCTGTGTGCTGTGGGGGTTCCACTCTGCGTGCGGCTAGGGTGGAAGGCGAGCTCCGGATCTAGCCCCACGCAGTCGCGTTACTCCCCAACCCGTAGCGCGGGAATCACGGCTGCGTCGGGTTCGAACGAATAAGGCAACCAGTGCTGTCAACTGTAATAACGTTTATTGCTTCCGGCAATAAAGAACACTGGCAGAGGGACGTCCTCTCTGTAATAGTAATAAATAGGCTGGCCTCGTTGCCCAGGATAGTCAGGCAAACGAGGTCACTCACGGGTTGCGGCAGGTACTCCAGTCCGGCAGAATAGGGGTCCGGCGTCAGAGAGAGAGGGTCTCCCCGGTCGCGCTTTTTTGTACCTTTTTACCTGGGCGAGGGGAATGTCCTCCTCGCCCGTCAGCTATCTGCCCCCGAGTCAGGGAGGAAGGGTGTGTGTGCGTTGTGAGAGTGAGGGAGAATCGGGAGAGGGTGTAGTGCTCCTCTCCCGTGTCTATGCCGGCTTTCGACGCGACGAAGCGAGGGAAGATGGGCGCGTGTGCTTCCCACAGTGCATAGGTTAACACGCTTGGGCTTAGCCACACCCTTTTTTGTGAATGTGCACGTCTATACCCACAGAGAGATGCAATTTTTCTACCAGTGCAGATTGAGATGCTTGTGAACACCTAAGATTCCCTCCCTGTCATAAGATTGATTGAAGTACTTGTGAGAACGTCTGTAATTTTTCAATCTGTGCACTTGTACAACCGGAGGGAGTGAGGGTGTGTGTGAATGCCCCCTTTACCATCAAGGAGTGACCATTGCCACAGGACAGGGTTTGAGAAGAGATAGTTACAAGAATTGCAACATGACCATTTTTGCGAATTGAAGCACTAGAAAACCACAAAGAATGGAGCAACAGACAGGCTGACGCTTTCGTTCTTCGCAGCTTTCTGCACTGCAGGTCAAGACTCATTAAATACCATTCTGTCATGTACGGCCATTGCATCGACATATCCAAGAAGCGCGCATAGTTGTTCAGTGCTAATTCTTGTTCATGTATGTCGCATACATTTTTTGTGCTCTTTCTGCTTCCAACGTGCTAACCTGATTCCAACCTCACGAATGAAGGACAGACAACTGAAAAGCAACTGATGCCATCACTCTTGACATTAAATGTTCCAGGTGGAGAAATCCCTCCAGCGCATACAGAGAGGCCAGAAGAACGCCATGTATACCAGCCAGAAGTCCATCGAGAGCAAAGTGGGGCCCGTCTCGGGCTGGAAGGAGCTGCTCGTTGCAGTGGGTTTCCGCTTCGAGCCGGCTGCCAATGGACTGCCAGCCTCCGTCTTTTTCCCGCAAGCAGATCCCGGAGAGAGGCTGGTCCAGTGTAGCACTAGTCTGCAGGCACTTCTCGGTAAGCGTTGTGTTTACGTCTTCTCAGCATCACAAAAAAATCTCTCTCGCTCTTTTCAGTGCAAGGCAGAAGCGTTTGTTTTGGTTAAACTGCTGTAAACTGAATATTTCAAATTACCAAATGACTGCTATGCTTCTGTTGTAACAACTAGCGAGCTCAGCTAGTTCTTGGGATGCAGCTGTAATTCTTTTGTTCATCATTTGGGGGCAGAAAAATCTTGTTCGAGTTTCTCAAGGCAATATTTTTTTAGGCATGTGCACGTTTCACGCAGCTAGTGTTTTAAGAACTCTTGACCAGATTGCATTGAGTTGAAAGTTCTAGTAAAATTTTACTGGTACAGTACTCTACTTGAGAGGACATCATCACAGAGGTGCTCAGTAGGTGCTGTTTTTTATAAAGTGGTTGCGTTGCGTCTGTTGTTCTTTGTCTGTCATGTACACCATAGATGCCATAAGAGTTCAGCTGCAGTTGTACAGTTTGACGTGATGGCTCCCGATTGCTTTTTCACTGTTCATCTATCACTTTTGCCTGTCCCATCTTTTATTTCAGTTCTGCCTTTCTGGCAATGAATGTATGATTAGTCTAACTTGGTGGCCGAACTTTATAATATGTGGCCAACAAACATGAGTCAGAATGGCAATCTTTTGTTTCTTCTTTTTTTTATTGCTTCAAGGCCTGTCCGTGATCTCCCTGAGTGCCATATCCAAGCTGCTGTCAAGCCCAGAGTATGCGGATGACATCATCGAACTGGTGGGTGTTCATGGCTATTGGTGAGCTGTCATGGTCGAGCTTGTGACCAAGAAGCTTTGTATCATGGGTCGTTTTGTGAAGCATGCTTGAAAAGTGAAGCCCGGACTCACAAGGTTTGGGCAAAGACAGGATGGAATGGTACCGAGGGCTATGGGTTCCGTAGAACACTCACTTCACGAAGAATAAATATGTATGTGCTGCATCTGTGAAGGTTAAGCATCTTGAAACGAGCTTAGTTGGGCATTGTGCTCATGTGTCCATTCATTCTTCTTCCAGATGCACCAGGTCGTTGGACAGTTGGGAAAAACTGAGCAGGACAGCGTCGAGTGCCATGTCAGCGTCAAGCTGTGGAGCGTGCCAGGATGCCATGAACTGCTCGCCTCTTTAGGTAAGCAGTTTTCGCCACAGCTGCAAGATCATCACGTTGTGCTTACCAAACACGAAACACTAGCCTTCATTTCCCAGACTAGATATTTAAAATCATGCCAGACCAATGGCTCAGCCAACATTTCCGTCTGTGTGTAGGTTGCCTTATGTCTGACTGTTTGGCAAGTGGCCCAGGACAGATTTTGGACCGACATTGATTACTGTGTGTTCTCATTTTGAGTTGAAATTATGTGCCTTCTGCTTGAATTCGCTGTAGTCCAGAGAACAGTGTATATAGCAACCTCACTCACATTGGTGACAAAACGCCCATATCGGATGACGTGGAATGACAATCTCGTATTGAAACGAGTTCATATTTTATTGCCTCTTTGCCAGTGGCAGGCATAAGTATGATTGCTGTATTTCTAATTATTTAGGGTTGCAAACATACGAGTCAGCCCATGTTCAGGCCACCCTATCTGCGAGATGTCTGGCTAAACATACCACATTTTAAACACTACTGAGATTTACTGCTTTGAATGGAGACAGCTTCCTCCTAAGGTTGATTTCAGTGCTAAATATTTATCTGCCATTTCTGTACAATTTTGCCACAACTTTCTTGCGATCGCCTGAAACATTCACATTAAAGAATTCATCATGGCGCTGTAGTGTCACTTCTTTTTTCGTAATTGGCATATGTTGCCAATTGAATGAACGTGGAATGGCTTCAACCGATTCAGACTTCTGTACCTGTCTCTAGAAGTGCTTCTTTTAGCATTGCCTGGACTCTGTGAGTAGATGGAAACTGCCTAATGTGTGCCTCTGCCTTGATTGAATTTTTGTGGTTTTGCACCGAAAGGGTTGCACTACTTCAAGCGGCAAGAATAACGAAATGCTGCCTAACTTCCTTTGCAGGTTTTGACCTCATGGAAGTTGGCAAGGATGAAGTCACATTAAGAATGGGAAAGCAAGCAAATCGCAGGTCGATTCAGTTTGCTCTCCAAGCACTCCTTGCCGTATTTGGTGAGTGAAACTGTTTTCCATGTCTAAATTATGCTTCATGCCTGTGTGATGACGAAAAATAGCATCAGCCACCAGGTGACCTAAGTTATGCCTGAGCAGTTTGAGGTTATGTGTTCTGCCTCAAGGCAGAAGGCACGTGGCATGATGTGACGTCCTGTTTGACATGCAACATGTTGAAAAGATGGCTGCATCAGCTGTTCGGAGCTGTGTCAGAACCTGCCAGACGTGTTGGGTGGGACTGTTGTATATGACAAATCGTGCATCAGGTCAGTCACTGAACCACACTGGCCATATGTCTCCTGCCTAATCCTTGGCTCTAGAACTTTTCCTTGTTTCATCTGCATTGAGAAGCAACAACAAATGCAGTCTGTCTTGAGACATGCAACACGGGATGCAAAACGTAGACTTGTATAGGGACTGTGCCATCGAAGTGCCATTGCTCAGACATAAAAGACTAACTTCAAGACAAATATAAAAAGACCTTGCTTTCTCTGGAATTTAGCTTAACCACAGTATTGGATCTGTTGAAAGCTAGACAAAAGTGATTGTATTTCAAGCTAGTGCATGCATGAATAGTAGCCAGCCCCAAGACAAATTGCGGTTCACAGAAATTTGTGTAGATGTATAGTACTAAGCTCCAACCCTTATTCACGTCTCTTCCTCCAGATACTCAAGAAGCACCAAAGAATCTCAACTTTGACGACTCAAGTGACTTGGACAGCTTGGACAGTGATGCCCGCACAGACTCCTCGCCACCCCCAACATCGGCACTCGGGTTTTCCTCTGGACCTTTGACTAGGCCTCGCCTCGGCCAAGGCACGGGAGCCTTCTCCAATTACGTCAGGGCAAGGGGAGAACCTGATGGTCGCACTGCGCCGGCATCGGACCAAAAGAACCGTGACAGTGACACCTTCACACCAAGCCCCGTCAACCCAGTGAGCGCTGCCTACACAAACCTTGTGGGACTCGTGGGATTTAAGCCAACCAATGCAGCATTAGTGCAGCAAGGAAAGATGCGAACTCTGTACAATAACGACAGTTCACCACTCGATGACTCCGGAAAACGGCCAGACAGTTCGTCATCTGCCAGCTCCGACTGGGACGCTGGTCAGATGACAGTGCGTCGTCAGAATGGCAACACTAGTAGCAGCAGCAGCAGCAGTGCTCGCGCAGCCGCCTCAAGCGAAAACGCGGAAGCGACGCCATCTGCCGTGTCGAGGAAAGCTCCATCATGTTTTGAATCCCAGAGCAGCGATTCTGACAGAAATGACTTCTCTCTTGACCGACCACGTTTCGGAGCGGGAATCTCCCGGCCGCCACCACCACCGCTTGCGACGCCGAGGACAAGCCTGGGCAGCCAGTCCAAGCAGAGCAGCAGACGGCTGAAGCAGACGATGAATGCCGAACAGCAAGAACCATGCATTGAGATGAACACGCTGCTGAGTCCTACGTGTGGCAACGGTGAGGGACCTGCGCAGAGGGACAGAAGCATGCGGGACCACATTCTCTCCCACCAGATGCGGCACTTCTCGAGAGCACCGCCAATTTCGGACGTGTACCATGACCGAAACCTGGGGCTCGGTTTGGCGCCATCCCTCTCCAAGATTCTGGCAGACGATGGCGGGAAGCTGCTTTCGGAGCGGGCTGAAGAAAATGGCACGGTCGAAGCGATCAGGTCAAGCTCTCCTCCGCCATTGGTGTCAAGGAGGTGCAAGCCACCACCACCGCCTCCAAAAATAGCGGCGAAGCCACACAGGTTGCAGAAAGGCCGGATAGGAGACATCATTCGCGGTGCCGTTGGTGAAAGCAATGGCTTTGCCTTGACGCTCGACGCTGAAAAGACAAACGTTGCAGAAGAACGAAAGCCTAGCAGTGAAAGCAGTGACGATGGTTCATCGCAAAACAGAGACGCTGTTTCGACAGTGCGGAGAAAACCGAAATCCATAGGTACTGATGACGGTTCACAGACTGCAGTGTCGGAATGCTGAGTGACATATTGTTTATGTTTTGGACGGGCGAGCTCTGTGACGATGCACGAACAGATGAGAGCGATGCCCTGTGTTTGCAAAAGACCGAGTACTTTGTGTGCGTGTGAATTCTGTGTGGAGTAGCGAAGATGCACCACTGGTGGTGCCAGCATTTGCCATACCCCGTGTACAGGTGATGAGAGTTACTATGTTATTATTTATGAGTCTGTTCAAACGTATGCGTGCAAGGCACGCTACCACGAGATGTGATGAATGTGGAATTATGCAGATGAGCTTGTGCCTTACTTTAAAGGAACACTAAACAGAAAGGTTACAGGTGTATTGGTATTTTACGCTTCTGGAGTACCAATTAATTGGCCAGCAAGAAAAGTGTACAAAAGAAAAACATGGGTGGCGACACCACCTCAAAGTTTCTGTACTAGTTCCGCACGACATCAGGAATTTTGACAGCATCTGTGCAGGGCTAGTAAATAGTTTATAGAATAACGAAGAGCGACATTGCAATTTAAAGGGACGAAAGACTTAACATAGCATTTTTAAAGAACATCTACACAAAAACAGCTCAAATATGTGAAAATATATACACTGAAATCGGGGACGTCATGGTGAAGTACTGGAGGTGTCATTTAGGCGCAACAGTGAATGAAGAGAACTTTGGTTTTTGTTTTCTGGGTTAGTCATTCACTTTTACATGAAATAGATGCTGCTAGAGCATTGAAATGCTATCACATGTTATGTGGTTTGTTGCTGCTTTTTAGTGTCCGTTTAACTGAGTTCCAACAACATGCCTTTCGAGACTCTTTGCCTTGTGTGTTCCGAGCTCTTCTCAATTTTCCCACCAAAGGTACTTTATGCTTTTTAACATAATGCATCATTTACGTTACTATCAGCAGTTACTACATGGGCAAGAAAACTAAACTGCCCCAGTAGCATGAGCTGGTAATAATTAAGTGTGTATTTTGCCTTGCGATGTGAATGTGCAACATATTGCCTTGAATAGCTTTGTCGCAGCATGGCGACGCTTAATGACTCATCGTAAAAATTATTCCTGGAGCCTTGTTTCATGCCGATAATTGTGGGCGGTTGTTTTTGTGTGAAGCCACGAGTGTTATATGCGATTAATGTATGCTTACTGTGTGTGCATCCCCCACCCCTAGTACTCAGTAGTAGTATTCGGGAGTGCAGGTTATGTGTAGAAGTAAGATAAACACAGGAAAATACAATGCCTGCAGCAAGTCCCAATTACATGAACACAGGTAGGATCACAAACTCAATTAGTAAAAGGACAATTAAAGCAAAGTGCTGTATCAATCTAGTGTAGCAGTAGGTTAGTTCTTCAAAACTGCCTCGGCTTTCCTTTGGTGGAAAAAGAGATTCCTTCTCAATGGTGAAACTGACGGCCACACTTCCATTTTTTTTTATGATGCTCAATAACGCCACAAATAGCGTTGGCGAGGACACCGATTTTGGGCATTTTCACCTGTATGTGGGTGCTTTTAGTGTATGAATAGATAGAAGTTGCTATTTTTTATTTTTGCTAATGATTTTTAAACACGGTTTATCACTTATTGATAAAAGTCTAGCCTAGACTTGGCCAAACAAAATTAGAATCGGGCAAATTGTAGAGGAGCTATTGCAGAAACCTCAACACGGTGTTTCCACATTTCATTACTTTCATTTCAAGTTTACGATAAAACTCCCACTTGCAACTTTGATACTGTAATCTAACAATGCAACCCAGTCTAATCTCTCTAGTGTCCCTGTAGCCAAAGTTAAAGGCGCACATCATTCATCGTGTCTCGTGGTTACATGTCTCGCACATTGTTAGGAATGAAATACAAGAGGTCATTAAGCAACCTTTTCTTTTATTTCAGAATCTCTTCATACTCTCTTTATGTTCTTGCACACACATGCACGCACACACATGCACATATATATATATATATATATATATACACACACACAACAAACAGGAGGCACAGCCATTTCCATATGGAACAACAACAACAACAAAAAAAAGGACTTGTTCGAATACTCTTTGGTATGCGCATTCTGAGGTTAATCTTCCGAGTTTGTAAATATGTGTTACGTGTACATTTTCCTCTTTGGCTGTGTGGACTGTATTTTGTAAATGTGTCTTTCTTTTTCTCCCTGATGCAAAATGTGGGCGTGTAAATGTGATACAAAGCATAGTGTATTAAAGCGTCTGCCATGGCCCTAACGTGTGTGCGTGCACATTGTTTCTGAGGGCCAACGTGTGCACCGATTTGACGATTGGGAAGCCCGTGATAAAGACGAGGTCGATAAATTAATCGGAACTTCACATTGGCATGGTTAACGAGAACAGCCACAAGACACCGGAACTTCCACACAAACATGTTACATAAATAGCGCCTTGCTTTGCACCCGCAAATATATATATATATATATCACGTGTGTTCGATTGACTACACAATGACTTGATGAACATCACTAACGAAAGCTGCACTAAGCTTCCCTAAAACTTCAGCTAAAAGAAAGGAGATGGAAATGCTTCGGGTGCCCGAAGACGTTAAAAAACAAGTGTGGTTTCACCGGGTAAAATGGAGCGAGAAGAGTTTAGCTAAAACCCTGCCTCTAAGAAAGTGAAGCACCTGGGTGTCGTGTACTATCGAATGTGAAAAAGTAGATGTGGCCGAGACTGGCTACGTATCTCTGATATCTTTTTTTTTCTTGTTGTGCGTAAATACTTTCACTCTCGTTTTCCCACCCTCCCACGAAAGCTTTTAAAAAATTGGCAGCGAAGTGTTCTCTTTGTCACAGCGAGAATCTTGCACAAGATTTTTGCTGTCCCTCAACTCCCAACACGGGGGTTCTCTTCAAGGAACTCTCTGAGTAACGTGGGGCGATCTGTCATCACACCAGCAGCACCCATCGCGAATGCTCTCTCAAAGTCTTCTTTTTCGTTGAGCACCCACAAGTAAGTCTGCAAAAAGAAGGTAAAGACCTTGTTTACCCAAGGCGTTAACCGACGACAAGGCTTTCAAAGCAACTCGGAATTAAGAATATTGAAGCAGCAAACACTCAAACCACAACTTCAAGCCGCATCATTTTATTTGACTAAATAGTCAAATTTGGATGATCATACTAGATATTGTATCGATAGGTCACTACCGTGGTGTCTATAACGATGCACGCAAACCATCGACAAACTAATTTTAATTTCAGCTGTTGTATGCATGAGTTATTGTGCATCGTACTCGGAACATACAAAGCATTAGCAGCTTTGATTCTGATTCTTGCAGCACAATTCTGTGACGATTGTAAATGTATAGAACCAAAGACATTTGCAATTTTATTTAATCGGCACTTTTTTTTTCTCTTTAAGTGCAAGCAAACACACAGCATCTGTCAGTGAAGTTTTACAGGGGTTCACTTTGCGACATAAGTACAGCGGCATCACATTTTACAGCCAATTCTGCACATTGTTTCATTTATAGCAGAGAAGTTACCTGAAATGTTTTAAAGAAGAAAAATAAAATAGCTAGCATCTAAACCTCCAAAGTTTATACTTTTAATTTCATTTTTTCCGTGGCTACACGACACCACAGCACTGGGAAGTTAACAAAGATATGCAAATAATAATGGCTTTGCAAACAATGCGTGGAAAAAGTAGCATCATTGGAAATAACAGAACACTCTAGTAAACAGTTTAGAAACACTGTGATTCACTGAAACATTATTAAATGTTGCAGAAATAGTTATGGAGTAGCACATCCCAGCCTTGTATCATTCTCATAAAGGATTAGTATATTATTACGCAAACATTATGCAGGAAGCCACACTGTACTCAAGAGATTATAGCATCAACTCACCGGAATGCCTCGTTTTCGAAGATGATCTATCACAAACTTTCTCACCACCAACCTGCCAGGAAAATGAAACATGTATTTGCTTTATGAGCCCAAAGTAACAACAGAAGGAGCTATGAAGACCCGCAAGCATGAGACAAATGGAACCACGACCCTATCAACATGCATCCCATTCACAGACGTGCCAATCTAAAAATGAGGAATGCTGCACCAGAAGCAAAAAGATACTAAAATTGGTGAAATGTAGTAAAAGTTGTTTCATAGCTGAACATGCGGACCATTTATTAACGCTTCACAGAATTTGTTCTATAAGCATGCTTCTAACACGCACTCTGCCCTATAGTCAAAGCAAGAATGATCTGTGCAACAGACAAAGCGAAATGCCTGTGACATTTATTCATGAAATATACAGGTAATGCCTGTGGAAATTCTGGTTCCCGTTACGTATTGGTTCTATAAGTCGCTGCTGCAGGTAGGTTTCGATAAGCAAAGGGTACCGAAAATGGGGTTCTGAAGAACTGGTTAGCGGGTGTGCTGCTACTATTCCAAAATTAGCTTTGCAATAAACTTGATATAAATGAAGTCATTAACCAATTGGTGCCAATACGACAATTGTATGCAAGCTCTTAATATCTAGCACTTTATGATAAAAATCATAAAAGTTGGCAGGTATGCATTCAGTTTAGATTACAACTATTTTTATGTCTTGGGGCAATGGACATAAATGTAGGCTGATGATGATGATGACAACAACTGGTGCCATTTTGGCAGCTACGCATATGCTTCTGATAGGTGAAATTGAAAAGTGAGCTTGACTTGTTACATAAACCAAATTACAGACAACTTTTTTGTGACTTCACTCACAATGTTCTGGCTTCAAGAGCATAGCCCTTCATCTACACAGGAGTAAAAAAAAATTAAATTATGGGGTTTTACGTGCCAAAACCACTTTCTGATTATGAGGCACGCCGTAGTGGAGGACTCCGGAAATTTCGACCACCTGGGGTTCTTTAACGTGCACCTAAATCTAAGTACACGGGTGTTTTCGCATTTCGCCCCCATCGAAATGCGGCCGCCGTGGCCGTACATAGGAGTAGAAGATCATGCTTTTACCATAGAAAAACCCCAAAAATGTCTTGAACAAATAACCTCCTAGTAAACATTTTCTAGCCATTTTGTCCACTCGCAACACAAACAGGACAGGCTTCGGTGAATTCCAGCATGGTATTTTTTTTTTCATTAAGAAAAACAAGCTATACACTGCACTCCACACTTACAGCAATTTCTAGTTTAGTATAGCATTAGTTTCACATTAGTTTAGTAGCATTAGTTGAGCATTTACTTGAGCAATAGGTACGGAAAAGATGCAGTAATACAATGATCTTTGGCAAGACGCTACCCAGCCGACTGCCTGAACTGCAGGGTCTCAGTGGTAGCAACATTGCTGTTAAATGCTTCGAAGCCTTGAAAATTTCAGATTTCATATGCCCACCGCTGTACTTGAACTGCCAGCTATGACTGAAAGGTAATACCCACCAGTCAAGTAACCTAAAGACGAACCGTGACTTTGGTTGCTTCAGCTGTTCCATCATTGTGGGATTCCTGCAGGATGTGGATGGTTGCACTAACATCAGTTTCTCTCTCTCTTGTCCTCGGACGCCATGTACAAACACATCCACCAATCAGGTAAATTTACTTTCTGGCAATTAAAAAGAAGTGAAGAGATTATCCTCGCAGGACTACTCTTAGAAGAGCCCTAATGATCATGCATCATTTGCCCCCCCCCCCCCACCCCCCACCCTAAAGTAGCTTCCCTGCTCCACAAAAACACCTTCACAATGGTGGCGTGCTTTTACTCCAAGGATGCGGGGCATCCTTGGAGTAAAAAAATTGTGGCAGAAACCATTTAAGAGGAAGCTTTGGCTCGGCCCCAACTCCGACGCGGCCTATTCGAATAAATGTAAAATGCAAAAACGCTTTTCTGAGATAACCCATGGACCAATTTTAATGAAATTCGAGAGAGAAATTCAAAACCTAGTGACTTTGGAAGCGGAATTTCGATTTAGGGCCTGAATTTTTCAAAAAAAAATCTTAAAGGTTCAGAAGTTCGAAATACATAGCTGCCCGAAGTTTATAAATTAATAGCTCTGCATCAAGAATAGGTATTGCAGTTCTGTAAACGGCATCGATTAGATCATTAAAAGCGGACAAATTTAATATGTCAGTTTATATCTTACCTGAATTTTTTACGTTGTGTACAAGGGTTCTGCAAAAGCTGTATTTCCATATTACTGAATTTTTTTTACATTCATATGTAACATAACAATTTTGTCCGCTTTATATGTACTATCAGATGCAATTCACAGAATTGTGATATCATTTTTCCTTGCTGAGTTTACAGAGTTGTAAAGTTGATAATTTCGTTTTCTGAAAGCTTTAAATTTTGCCAATTTTTAATAAAATATTGACGACCTAAATAAAGAAATGTTACACCAACAGCCACTAGATATTAAGTTTGTCTTTTATATGCAACAAACCTCGTCAAATTTGGTGCAGTGGTTGCAGAGAAAAACGAATTCTCCTTTTACATGTGTTTAGATAGGAGCAACCGAGCTAAAGCTCCCTCTTAAGATGATTGTCAAAGGAAGTGAATACCTTGTGTGGACCGCAGAAAGCAAATGGACACAATAGCAACACTTATGAAGTATACTGTTGAGGTTAAATGACAAGGCTTGATGATGGCAACACAAATAACTGCCAACATGTTTTGGTAGACAGTATGACACTGTGATGACAACAACAGGGGCAGCACAATGATGATGGAGATGATGGCAGAAAGACCACGATTGCATGACAACAACGGAATCCCAACATGGAGACAACAACAGCATGAGAACATGTGCGTGCTTTCTTCTCTGCTTGTAATTAGTCCACGGAAGCCAGATACTCCTCTGACGATTTGCTTTAAAGATCATGCAGATCCCATGCACTGTGGGAGTTGGTCTAAGCAAAGCTGCGGCGAGCTGGCAAGATGAAATGGCACATCTTTACAAGAGAGGTTTAGCGAATTTCGACCCCCCAACACAATTTGCAGCCCTCGACCCAGGTTGCAGAGAAACGCGACACAACGCCACCACCGACCGCAGTACCTAAACCTTCGGATGTCACAAAGCTCACACAGAAAAGCTCTGTGCATCTCAAAAGAGCTAGTTGGCCTTGGGTGACAAATTCGTTAAATAGCTCTCACACGAGGGCACATGCCCTTCCACTCACACAGGCAAGATACCGAGGCAGCACCCAACGATGCACAGTAACCAAAGAAAGCTATTCGCTTTAAAATGATGTGCAGCATTGCATCATCTAACATCTGGTCCCTGCTTGCAAACATCTTTGCCTCTACGGATGAAGCGAGTGATATTGCCAGTACTCTTTAGGGGGAAAATTGGTGCACACTGGCAAGTCACTGTGCTTCAGCAGGTATAAATGCAGTGAACTTGCATGAACCTTAGTTACCCCAGAAACTTCCAGCGCTGCATTGAATTTGAGCCTCGAGTGCTTCCCTAAAGGTGGAAACAGACAGAACTTCTGGTACATATACTGCAGGGAAGCTGAATTGAAAGTTTTGTAAAGGATTTATATATATAAATCCAATTTTTTGTGGCGTCGACATTATTTGTAGCGAAATGATGTTAATCAAGATGCCATGCCTTTCCGCTCAGAATAAAAATATTTGACAAAAACATTTCTCCTCGCCCCACCTACAGGAAAGTTCAAAGCTCATCCATACAGAAAGAAAAGGAACAAAAAATCATAAGTGAATGTCTATGACAAGGCAGTAATCAAGAGGGAGAAAAAAGTGAGGTACCTGTTAGAAAATAAACAAATGCTCTCACTTCTGTGGTGTAGGCAGAGGTTGGGTTCCAGAGAGTCTGTTGCAGTCAAGGAAAATCGACAAAGGACACACAAGGACACACAGGACACACAAGTGTGTCGTGTTACTACTTTGCTTGTCCTCCACTGCAACAGGCTTTGTGCATCTACTGCTTGTATGGATCGCAAGTCCAAATAGTTAAGTCAGTGAAATAAGTTTTGGGGTCCCTACACCTTCACTCTGCGATTCCCAGGCTGCCACATGTATATTTGTGCAGTGCACTTAGCAAGCTGGAACACCTCTTCTGACATAAAATCCTGGCTATGCCACTGTCTTAGACTATCATTTCCCTCACACTGTCACTGCTAACTCTAACTTCTTATGCTAACTAAGCACTGCTAACTGCTTATGTGATAGCATGACAACCTATGCAGTAAAACATCAAGCAAATATGAACAGGAGTGCAGTCTTGAACAGAACATCTCAAAGGAAGAAAGACCTTGCCTTTTTGCCACTGCAGGCAGGAGAATCTCCAGACATGACTGTCTAAGTGGTACGAAGGGCAGTAGCCCACTGTAGGTCAGCAGGAGCAGGTAGACCACGCATCGTGCCGAAAAGTAGAGCGGCACCCGTGGATTCTGCGAGCCACAGACAGACACACAGTGCTGAATACACTCGCGTTTCTGCCAAATAAGGCGGAGGATCAAAATTTTGTCACTTTTACGCAGGAGGAATTGGACATCCTTTGGTTCACATTACACAAAAGCATTATTTGATATCTATAAAGCTTATTAAAGTAATAAGTAACAAGTGCTCATAGAATAACAAGGTATGTGCTAACAGTATTGAAATTTTACAGTGAAGCTCTATATGGCTAGGGTTCTGTGCATTTTTCTTGTCCGTCAACGAAAACTATTTATCAATGGCTCATACCCCCGTAAGCATTCGTGCTCCCATAAGCAAGCAATCGAATCGTGCGTACAACATACAGAACAGCATGTTGAAAGCCGTCATTATCAATGGCTCGTACCCCAGTGAGCAAGCAAAAGACGCAATGACTCATAGACCCGTAAGGTTCATGGCTACTCACTTTCCGTGGGTCAGTTGCGATGACACTAACCTTATGGTCATTGTCGGTGATTACAATGTGGATGTGTCGGGACCGAAAAGGAAGTGGCTTACGCGTTTCATATGAGTATCATAGCGACCACAAGGCCATTATCACCACCATCACGACCAAAAAATAAGGACCCACCGATAAATACAAGTAAAGACCCCCAATCAAGACAATAAATGTGTGTGCATACCTTCCTTCACCATGACCACCCATCAAGACATTAAATGAGGTCATACCTTTGTTCAAAATTCTGTGTTGTGTGCTAAACAGCTTTACTGGCCATCCACCTTCGCAGAGTGGGTTGGCTCATAAATTTTTCTTATAAATTAAGAATCTGGGCACTTGGTTTCTATTTCTCACAACCAGTGCTCAGTGAAAAATGAAGATTCATAAGAGCTTTGAGTGCATCGATGTCAACCTCTCGCTAATGAATGAGAGACAAGAAAAAAAATGAAAGACGAAGATTAAAGGCTGCGCCTGGTTGGGTTGAATTACACTTGGGAATGGAGAAAGGGGAAATGCCAGCTAAGATAAAGGTAAGATAAGAAATTTAGTTATTAAAGAGGCAGTTGCTGTGAACCTAGCCATAGAGAAAAGCTGACGAAAGCATTAGTACTAAAGTTAAGAACAGCTAGAATGTGATGTGAATGCTTCCTTGGGTTAAATATTGCACAGTGATATTTATCTCAGTTGCTGAAAGGGCTTGCACAATAGCTGCAAATATGTTCCTAATACAGAAGTATGTGCTGACGCAATCGTTCTCGAATTCTTAGATGTCGGGGACCCTTTCACTTTCTCATAGGTCTTGCAGGGGCTCTCTTTAATACGGAAGAGTATTATATGCCATGCACAGGGGAAACCAGACATCATAATGAGTTAATAAAACAAAAACATGTCATATTTCAATCTTGTAAAGTTACACCTTAAGCAAGTTTTGTTGCTCTCAGACAGTGGTCAGAGAGAAAGACGATTCCGTGTGCTGAAATTGGGGGCGCTGACATCACTTTCTTTTGAAGACAGTCTAAGGTCGAAGTGGGACTTTATGTGCACCCTGCACCTTGTGCATTATTTTTTATCCAGAAGTCGACAACATGGCTTCGTGAAGGCAGGTTGCTGCAAATGCTCTGTCAGATGTTTTGGTACCTGCTCTTTTGACAAACTGCACCCGCCAATAGCATGTCACTAGGACAGTCTTTATGTACCCTCCTTGAGCTGTCTGGAAAACCTTTGGAGGTTCCCAGACTGTGGTATTAAAAAACAAAACAAAACAAAAAAAAAACTTCCACAGGCATTTTGACACTCTCTACTGGAAATCTCCAAACCCTTGGATTTCCATAGACTCTAGGTATCTTAAGCATGCACGTATTCATGCTAATTTTTCTGAAGCTACAGCATGGCTTCCTGGGCAATGCTTACATAAGTTTCAATGCATGTGCATCAAAGAATTTAGCCCATCGGGCACTGCCTAGAGCTGGCTGTAGCTCCTCCAGCAACAATGTGCCAATAAGTTTGTTCTTGACTTGCGATAAGCTTCAGTAAACGTTTTCTCACCAGCTTGTAACACTTGGTGGCAACACTATGGTGGAAGCTTCCCCACACTGTGATGTCCTCTCTGTTGAACTCTTTGATGAGCTCATGCACCTGAAAAAAGCAGACCTGGTGTTAAAGAAGGCTGCAGGTGCACTGCCTTACTAAGTCACAAAACTGCTTGTACGGTCGACACCAGTGGTGCAAATTGTCCACAAGGCCCCTTAGAGACTCACCTTGTGCACAAGCTTGTCATTGTTGGTCTTGATGTCGATGTTGACAGGCACACTTGGAAAAAGGGTAAAAATGTCGCTGAGCAGAGGTATCTTTCGATCCTCGCACACTGGACTTGGTGCACCTGCAACGAAAAAAGAGTTACAATGCACAACGTTTGACACAGACCATGCCCATAGACATTATACGAGAATTGAAGTTCAAGGAACCCCAAATGACTGGTTGTGTGGGCATAGCAATAAGGCAGTGAGGCAGGGGTTCAATGGGCATTTTGGTCGGGTGTTGCAAAGAGTGTGAACTCAAGTTTTGATGTTGCTCTATTGGTGGCAAGGATGGAAGCTGGCTTACAGCAGAGATTGTAGAAGTCACTGCAATCACATGCTGCAGCACATATGAACCCTTTGTCTCATTATAAACTATTAAGGATTTGCAATTTCTCAGCGTTACACGTGGAGGTCACATCACTTGACAAACGGTATCATGTTCCTCTTTTCATTATTGTGTTTTGTTTAATCTCTTGCGATTCTTGTAAGATTTTACCCTGTATATATTGTTGCCTATATTGCATTTTTGTTGTGTCTGTTATATATCATGTTTATCAGACAAAAATTAGGCAGTAGTTGGAAGTTAAGCATTGTTCCTGTTGCGTTCTGCATATTCATCTTTCATTAGCCCCGATAATTTGTTACTATAAGTTACCAATTATCCCAAACCCAGACTCTCCTTAGCTAAAGCTCCCGCCACTCAACCACATGAGCAATAAAGCTGTGAAGTATATGCACGACCTTCCTGAGCACATTCACCATTAACTTTACATATGTATTCAGTATGTGACCTAGAAGAAGCTAACCACTAACATACTACAATCTCACATTTTTGTGACTACAGCGCTGCTGGCCTTTGCACAGAATAATTGTGGATATCTTACCATTGCAGAAATCAACCTGTAAGCTTGGCTTCAACGGTGGCAACTCCTGGCAAAAAGAAGAAAATAAAAAGCAGATAGAAACATTATTTCTGTCAAACATTAAATGTGTAACATTTAACACTTCAAAGCCAGGTTGCAAAACAATGCTTGTGAAAGCCACTTTGCTACACATGTGAGGGCTACGTAGAAACAAAAGATGTTTCAACATTTAACACATGAAATGAAGTTGTATGTGCTCATAGTTTTCAAGAAGTGCAGTCAAATCTATACTGCATCTGTGCGCTACATGCTCACAAGTTGTACATTAAGTAAATGGCTTTAATAAATCATTTGGGATAGAGTAGAAGACAACAAAATAAAGTGTTCTGCATAAAAACAATAATTAGCAATAATTTATCAACAAGGGCTGTGTATAGCCTTCTTTAAGACTGCAGATGCAGAGATGACCAAAGCTGATACCATAGTGTGCCATCGTTACAACTACACCTGCGTTAAGTGAACACCAACAAATGCCCCATTGTGCCTATGGTTGGTCGAGAGCCTTACTGAAACGACTTCCCATCGAACTTTAAAAGTGCAATCAAAAGGCAAATCATGATGCGAGTACTTCTGTATTGAGGCAAAGCATGCTTGAAAATGACTGTGCAACAGTGCTCTACCTGCACCAAACTTGCTGCAAAATGCATGCTCGAAAGTGTCCCTATGACAAATCCATGGAAAACACGGGGAAGGCGGGAGATGGAGTTCAAGACGATGAGCAAAACGAGAACAAGGTGAAAGCAGGAGCCAACATTTCAACAAGTGGACTTGTCTTCTTCAAGGCAACATATGCTTTCCTCACCACAGTATATATAAGTGGGGTTCTTCTAAAGGGGAGAGGGTGTCAGGTGGGTGGGTGTGGCAACGAGCAAAGGTGTGTTAGCGTGTCGAACTGAGAATAAAGGAATGCTGTGCACAAGGCCAGGGGCCCGGCCGTCTGTCAACCACGTGTCAACGCATGCGTGTTAGCCGGTGTGTCAACGGTGTCTGACAAGCTTACAGGTTGATTTCTGCAATGGTAAGATATCCACAGTTATTCTGTGCAAATGCCAGCAATGCTATAGTCACAAAAATGTGACATTCTAGTATGTTAGTGGTTATAAATGTTAGCAGCCAGCTAGAAGCATATGTCGCCTTGAAGAAGACAAGTCCACTTGTCGAAATGTTGGCTCCTGCTTTCACCTTTGTTCTCGTTTTGCTCATCCCCTATGACCAATGTGATACCTCCCTTCTTGCATAATCATCATCATGCAAATTGACTCAAGCTGCTAGCCGACATTAATAATGAGTTTGTTAACCAAATCCTAAGCTACCTGCTTCTGCTTAGGGGAGCTACGTACTTGTGCAATTGCTCACCGAATTTTTCAGACCCCAAACACCATGACTAGGCTAAATCTCCTTGCAGCTCTAAGCAGGAAGCAATGAATCCAGACATTTACTTTGTCTGTGCAACCTAGGCTGCGCACATGTCGGCTGCAGGCTGTGCCCAGGCAATGAGGAAATTCGGTTCTGTCATGAATTTTGTAGAAAAGAACTTTAAGCAGCTGTGCTTGCTCAAAAAGCTTCCAGAAACAGATGCAACGCTTGAGGTGGAGCACAGTGACAATGAACAAATATGCCTCAGAAACAGAACAAAAAATCAATGGGTTGCTTACATCGTAGTTGAGTTCCGATATGCTCTTGTTTACACCTGCACACCGCAACAGGATGGAGTCGTGACAGACGACCACTTTTTCGTCTTTTGTCAGCTGGACGTCCAGTTCTATGAGCTCTGTGCCAACCTTCAATGCGCTGCGCAGAGTGATTAAGTTAGAGTTATGTAGTTTAAAGAAAAACTAGCACGCGGTTAGTGTACTCTACTCACTGTCTGAAAGCTGAGATTGTGTTCTCCAAGTTCTCCGCCGATCCTGGACAAGCGAGATATATATTTTGTTAGGGGGTGGTCAACAGAAGAGTGGTAAGGTGCATGGCTACGACCAGGAGAGGTGTTGGCTGCTTTAGGAACGCACAGCACCAGCTACAACAAATCCTTTTTTTCTCTCTCTTCTTACTGGGAACAATGTTATTACAAATCGCCTGGTACACATAGCACACACAACTCCGTCGCATATCAGCTATGGCTGGATTACCTGAAGAGACAAGACATTGCTTGCCCGTCAAATCACAGACTGCCGTTAGCTAATCAACAATGTTTCATCAATAAACCCGTAATTGTTCAGTTTAGAGCGCACATCTCAATTGTGTACCTGCAGCCGAGGAATCATGAAGTCTTTTAACATTTAGCTGAACTTTTCCTGCGCTTAAGAAAAAACTTCTCAAAAACTGCGACAAACTTAATTGGTATCCTAGTACTTCGTCTTTCTTTTTACAATTCCACTTAAATAAGTTCGTTTGCACTAAAACAACAAATAACGTGGTACATCGCGCGCCATACGATACAGTTTTGACGCCCCAACTCACCACCGCGATGGCTGATATGTCGACAGGGGAACTTCAACTGCTTTCTTCGATGCAAAAGGTGCGGGTATTTGAAGAGTATCAGCGACGTTACGATGTAGCCGCCCAAGAGCGTTACAGCAAACATCTCTGTGAAAGGAGAAGACGCGCACCACATATATTACACACGCACGACTGCCCACGTACACAATGTGCGCGACGCTTGAGCGACTGTTCTTCTTCTCAGCGGTTACAACATACGCGGTCCTTTCGGGTATATTGCACACACGCGCACGCAGCGATTATCTCGGATATGCCGATCGTGCGGTTTCAGATAAGTGCGCACGGCGCATAAATAACAATGCGATTAATTAAGCTGCGATTTACCAGGCGTGCTTCCAGCAGAGTATGGGAATTTGCTCAGAGGTAGCAGTCCGGTAGCGGCGTCGAAAAGGTTGGGCAGGAAGGACGGCATCGCGATGTGTTTACCTCGGCGAGTTGAATCAGCTGTGTTTGCCACTCAAGTCACCGGCGTTCGTGAGAGCGCGCGGCGACTCTTCGGTGCCCTCGGGCGAAATGCGACGTTTTCACCGCGACTTCCGCGGCGCAGCGCGATCGCATCACCGCCGCATGTGTTGGCGGTGGGGGCAAAACGACAGAGCACTCGGGAATTTTTATAAAACCGATGGGAATGTATGGCGATAATCGCGCGGAACATCCAATGGATGATGCGGCTCGCTGACTTCACTACATGACACCACGGAGCCGACGAAGCGCTGTTGTCGTTGGTGCTAATGCAACCGTGCTGCTAACTGTTGCAATCTCTGCACATTTTAACACAACAATAGTTTTTGCTTGCCTCGAATTGCTAAATAAGTGTTAACACTTTTGTTTAAAGAACGCAAGTAGATGTCTAGTGTGTTTACTTTTTTTAATTATGCACTGAAAGAAAACGAAACATCAATGTTTTTAGAGGGCGCCGCGTGCGCGAAAAAGTTTGGAAGATGGTTGGCCGATAATCAGAGATGGGCGCAGTGTAAATAGAACACGCTCGCGTCCTCGACATGCGGGTTTTGATATTGTTAGGGGACGTTTAAGTAAAACGCTGAACAGCCCTTGCGCTTGGCTTCGCGATCAACAAGTCGGACGTGGGTTTCGGTGTCAAAATGGTCCCGCTCTGGAAAAAGGCGACGTCCCCGACCATCGAGGAAGCGGCGCGGGACATTGTCATCAAGCGTTCGCTGACCAAACAACTCGCTGGCTGCGTGCGCGACTTGCAGCAGGAACTCGTGACCGCTGATCCCGTCGTCACGGGTGGCGAGGCAGTCTCCAGGGTTTGCTTCTGTCTCGAGGCCATCTTCATCCACGGCCTCAAGGACAACATCGTCAAGAAGATGTCGAGCGTGTTCAGCAACAGCTCCACCGAGAAGCTGCCGACGCCCGACTTCTGGCCCGTGGCAATGGTCTACTCGCACAAGGACGTTTTAGCTCAAATCGCCGGTCTCAACCAGATCAGCACAGACATTGGTCGCTGCCGAGCATGGCTGCGCCTCGCGCTGAACGAGTCCCTGCTTGTCAGCTACGTCGAGGCCATGATACAGGACCCGAAGACACTGCGCTGCTACTATCGCCAAACTGCGTACATGGCCGACCGGGAGCAGCCGGACATCGTGAAACAGTTCCTCGAGGGTCTCTCGGGTTACTCGTTTGGGCTACCCGTGAACTGCGCCGCTCTCAACTGCTGGAACACCATGCCGCTGCAGCTGGCCGGCCTGCTCAAGTCGGCCGAACGAATGGAGCCCGTGATGCCCGCGTACGACGTCGCCGACTTCTTCCAGCACGAATCGGGCCAGTCGAGGCGTATGCGCAGCAAGCTGTCCGTGAGCTCGAGCCGCGCGATGACGTCCTCCATCGCGATCCAGGCGAGCGAGCCGCCACCCTCGGAGTCCCAGAAGCAGGCGCACGGCGTCGGCTGCGGCAGCGACAGCGGCGTCGACGTCGCGATGGCGGGCGCCTCGCTACCCGCTGCTGCTGCGGCACCGTGCGCCGGCGCGTCTTCCGCGAGCGAGGCGAATCCCGATGCGCCGCCGGAGCAGACGAAAGTGATCGAAATCAAACCCCCGTCGTCGCCCAAACACGAGGGCACCGTGGCGGCTTCGGCCGGAAGCAGCATCAGCGCGGCACAAGTGCGCGAACTCTTGCGAACCCTGAACCTCGACGCGAACGAAGGCAGCGCGGTGACGGCGGCCGATGTCTCCGGGTCGCCGGCGTCGGTGCCGGACTTCGACGTGCTCGACAAGTTCCCGCACGAGTCGCGGAGGTCCTTCGGGAACGTGCTGGACCCGACTCAGGGCTGGTCTTCTCCGTTCGAGGACGAGTACGAGGACGTGGGCTCGCCAGCTGCGACTGCCGACAAGTCGGACGGCTCGGATGACCTGGAACAGCAGAGCTACGACTCCCTGGTGCTGAGCTACACGCAGAACATCAACCAGCAGGTGTGCGGAACGCCAGAGATGAGGGACCTCATCACGTCGGCCATCAGACCATGCACAGAAAGCCAGGCAAGGTCTACCATTGTCTATAGTTTATTTTTGGAAGGCACTATGTTTTGAGTGTGCCCACTGTGGGGTCCCGTCTCTCGTAAACCCTACACACCATTCACGTGTGCGCAGGGCATATCACTGGCATAGAGCAATGGGCCAGAAATAAATGTCTTGTCTAAAGTCTTCATTGACTTCATGATCTTGAAAAAATCGTTTCCAAGTTTCATTGGGCCTTCATAAATGTTTTTCACTTTAATGTACAGTGCTCACGGATTGAAACGCGACACTGAGAGCTTTTTGAGCGTACACTTACTGCTTCCGGCTGCCAGTGATTGTGGTTCCTGGCGTGCCGCCGACAGCAGTCGTTCAGCAGTGCGCGCCGCCACTTTTTTCGCGACATTCTCTGCTCGGGCACTCTTGTTACGCGTGCCCTTCCGATGCGGCAGATATTGTGTGCAAGTAAGGCACTGTTACGTTCATCGGAATAAAACGAACGTCTGCACGAAGGAATAGCAAACGTTCTTCTTTTTTTCTAGAAGTTTACGTTCTGGAATAAACTGTGCGATTCCGTCATGCGGACGTTCGTTTCATTCAGATGAACATAACGGTGCCATACTTGCACAGCATATGCGCCGCATCGGAAGGCCACGCCTAACAACAGCACGCGAGCAGAAGATATTGCGAAACTGTAGGCACGCCAGGCTTGCAGCGCCCTGCTGGCACTGCGGAGAATCACAGTCCCACTCACTGGCAGCCGGAAGCAGTAACTGTACGCTCAAAACGCTCTCACTCTCGCGGTATACCACAATGCAACACCTTGCTTCCATGAGCGGCGCTGCATGTACCGGCGGCCACATGCTCACAGTGTCGCGTTTCAATCCGTGAGCACTGTATACTTAACATGTAACACCACAGTAAAACATTGCCATCAGTTGGCAATCTTTTTACCGTGACAGTGTGTGTTGATGGTACATACCTTTTTGTATTTACATTTTAGGCTGCACCAGGCAATGCAAATGTAAAGGCTGAGGACCAGCGTTCCAGTGCAGACTCCCTTGATGACCTGGCAGACTTCGAGGTGGTTCCAACAGAGAGGGCCCCTGACGTTCGGACAAACGAGCTACTCTCGTTGATGGGCCACATTCAGCAAGAAAAAGGGCTCGACCAGCAGGGATATGCCTGTCGAGGCTGTAACTGCCCTATTGGCATGATCTACGGCGCAAGCTCAGTGTGCTCTTACGATGGCTACTCGTACTGTCCGGAGTGTAGCGGCAATGAGGCGAATGTGATCCCAGCCCGTATAATTCACAACTGGGACTTCCGCAAGCACCCTGTCAGCCGTGAGGCTAAAGAGCTGCTGAAGAAGTACGAAGCCGAGCCTCTGTTAGACCTGAGGATACTGAACCCTTCGCTGTATGATGCTGTTCCCGAGCTGGCTGCAACGCAGGTTCTTCGCTCGCAGCTGGGTTTCCTGCGGCCTTACCTTCAGACGTGTTCTGAAGCGGCGTCCAGTGCACTTCGGAAGCTCATCTGGCCTAGGGAACACCTGTACGAGCACATTCACCTGTACTCCACCTTTGACCTCCTACAGGTGCCGTCGGGTACTCTGCAGCGGACTCTAGAGAAGGCGATCAAATTTGCCCGCGGCCACGTTCTAGACTGCAACCTGTGTGCGGCAAAGGGCTTCATTTGTGAAATCTGCCGGGACCCTGCTGTCATTTACGCCTTCGATACGGATGCGACCTATCACTGCAGTGCGTGCTTTGCAGTGCACCACCGCACCTGCATCGAAGACAGCGGTCGAGTCTGCCCGAAGTGCGAGCGAAGGCGTCAGCGGAAGGAGCAGGAGCAGGGAATGGTGCTTTGCTCCGGGGCAGACGTGACAGCCGACAGTGCCTCTGTCTTCGCCTCTTGAGCCATGGCACAACAGATCTTCGGACAGTAGTGGCAAGGCCATTTTTACTTGTGCCGAACAAGGGCTTAAGTGAGCTGCAGACAAAGAGCTTTTAAACTTTAATGGTTTTGATCAATTTCTGACAAAGAGGGAGAAAGCCGTCGATATAGGCAGCAGCTTTACTGAACTGCTGAGCTATCTTAGCGCTTCTCAATGCAAATGACAAAAATTTTTTAACATGGCTTTTTATTTCGCACTGGTGCCTGCATGAATAAATGCATGCATCTGACAAATGTATAGAGTGTAAAAATCTCGTAACATATTTTTATCTAATGGGTGCCATCATTCTCAGTGCAGCATGTTGACTTGCAAGATGCTTAACATGTGCAATGTGTAAAATATGAGAACAAAGGAAATATGCTTTAGTACATTGGATTTTTGTACTGTGCACTCCATTGTGCTGTCTCTTATTGCTTTTGTATTGCAAAGTGACAATGCTCCACACAGCTGGATATTGACATGCTTTCTCGAGATCTTATTTGGAGGCAGCTTTTTCTTTTGTTTGTATGGTGCCTGCGTAAACCTAAACCTTTCCGCTGATGCCAGTCAGCAGTATTTGTGTGTGTGTGTCCTTCTTGTTTAGTGTGTTTTCATTCCGACACACTGCGTAGATCTACAGATATGTATCCTGTACAGTGTTGGTCCGCTATTGATAAGGCTCTTTACTCGCCTAGGCAGTAGTGGCTTATCTGGTGCGATAGCGTTCTCCAAGCGGTGTGCTTGTTTATAGGACATGACTGCCCTGGGTTGATAAGGCAGGTACCCTGTTAACTGCTAAATGCGCACATGCCGACTCTGGCCTTTGGAACATACGTCATATGCAAGACAACATTGTTTTTTGAGGCCTTAAAATCGTTATTAAATGATAGCTGAGCATTCTGGAGCTTCAATTGAATAACAGGAGTCGTTAGTAGAGTGGTGCTGTGGTATACATGACGGAATAACAGAGTTTGCATAACAAACCAATGTTTTAAGTAGAGCTTTCAGCAAGAGTGTGCTTGGAAAACATAGCTTGTTGCACATATTCTTGTTAAACCTATACATTGTCTGCTCCCCCCCCCCAACTCCACAACGTCAAGCCTGTTGTGCATGCAAACATTTTTTTAATCACTTTTATACACTCGGCACCACAAGAAATCCTTTTAATCTCTGCTTCCTGGAAGTTTGGTGTCTCCAGTGCACCCTCTGTCGGTCTCTTTGTGCGAGTGTGTGTGCCCTCCCATTGCACTCGTCTATACATCAACTTCCATTCACTTGGTTGATAACAAGTGCTGCACAACTCTTTGGTGAAACTTGACGATGGCCGACGAGATGGCCAGTATGGAAAGCCCGAGCCACATGCCAATGTGGCCTTCAACATAGGTGATGAGGCCTGGGATCTAGTCAGATAGAAAATACGCGTCATGAGTTTCACTGATTCCACTTTTGAAATAGTTCACTTTGTTGCATCCAGCATCGACATTCATGTATGCAGAGTTTCTAAAGTGTCACCCAGAGGGGAACATGCTAGTATCTGTGAGGTTTGTAGCAATGGTGCTTCATGTGACGTGGGGTTGATGTGAAGTTTGAGGAAGTATTTGGCTTAATCACTCTATCAGATTAGCCCTTGAGGTGGCTATAGGTGCAAATAGCCCTCTTCGCCAACTAAACTATTGAAACACGGAGCAAAAATGCCTTTTAAGCTGTGCTCTATATGCAAAAATTTATTAAAAGATTCTGCATACAATGTAACACTCTACATTGTTTAGAATATAGCATTTAATTGTGAGATCTGTCTGATAGCACAATAGTGGTTAATAGATATTGCCGTGCGACTGTGAGATAGTAGTGTGGGAGGGTTGAAGTTTTGGCAACAGAAGTTGGGGGAAACAAAAACATGGGATGCCTTGCAACGTGGGATTAAACCCGTAATAGGTCATGCAAGCCGCCAAGGTATCAGTATGAACCTTCCACTCCCCAGTTCTCTCGTGGTGGTTGAACAGTCACAGTGCCTAATAAGATTGTTTGGATCTAGCATCTTGCAAACTACCTGACATTTTTATATCTGGTTTAACCTAAGATCATTTTCAGTTGCCCTTGAGCTTTCATTATGTTCAACTTCTTATATATATATATATATATATATATATATATATATATATATATATATATATATATATATATATATATATATATATATATATATATATATATATATATATATATATATATATGAGAGGTATGATGCAGCAGCAGGATTTTTTTTATTATAAGGAGGCTTTTTACTTATACGTGAGCCATAGACCTTTTTGATATAGTAGTATTCTTGTTGTATGAATGCTTTGTGATAGCGCATATACGAAGCAGTTGCCCAGGATGCTACTTTACTACCATGTACTTCCAATGGAAAAGCCAAGCAGGCTTTCAAATTGTGTGACAGAGTGAGTTCTATTAAATGTTTCTACCTAAAGATGTGCATTTTCTATGTTGCTTGAATGTAATTTAGCAATAGCTTGTTCCAATTTTGCACTCTTATCATGGTTTTAACTTGATAATGTACAGACCCATTCACTGCTGTGTAGAGCACACGAACAGCCAGCTTCGGTGTTTGCTGTCAACGGCTGGGTGACAGGTACTTTGTTCGATATAGGCATGTACCCAGGAGCATCCATACACACACATACGTGTTATAAGACTGTGCTCGTTGCCTTTTATGAGTGATACTTGATCAACACCTTCATTTTCCCTTAGAGGGCCAGGCCACTCACTCGTTTGCTCTGCACAACAATGAAGGGGTCTGTACCGGAATTTTGGAACAACTCACTGTAGATATATAGAATATGTCCTTGCCTTCTTCCATCTGCTCACATTGGCAATGTTTGCACTTACACTTGCATCTTGTGCCATTCACATGCAAGTTCTATTTCAGTTCATTTGCCGACAAGCCTTTGCCAATTTCTTGCCATGTGGAGGTTGCACAAATAGTGAATGCATCCAAAATAGAGACCAACTTAAGGGTGTGGGGCAGAAACCTCACCTCCATTCTAGGATAGCCACGGACTGTTTTTCGTCTGTCTGAGCCCATCTGAATGACTAATTCAACAGCGTTCAGCCTGTGAAGAAGAAACATTAAAAAAAAAAGATTGTGACTGATGTGAAGGAAACTTGCACTTTCATCAACTCAAAAGACATAATGCCATCATATGCTCACTCTTACCTGCTAGCGTTTTTCTTTATCTTGCCTACCACATTAGAGTAGGTCTTGTACCTTATCTCCCTGTAAAATGCAGGTTAGTGTGTCACTCCAAAATGCATCATTAGAAATTCTTTTACCTGTCAAGATATATACTTAAACAGCTAGTCGCATGCCATGCCATCTTCTGTCGTAACATTTAAAGAACACTCCGCTACAACATTCTGTTTTGTTAAATTTAATTGGGGGAGCTGGTGGTGGGGGTCTCTGTGAATGGGAAGGTCATGCAATGCAAAGGCATTGATCTTAGCTTTGGGTAGTTGCGGTAGTACTTGAAGAGATGCCTGTCCCTACACGGATACCCATTTCTTCTGGTGCTTTTGTGTTTCGTTTTAACGTCCCCTGTCTGCTTTTAAAGGGACTGTAAACAGAAACACTAAACAGGCATAGACCGACGAAATATTCCTTCAACAGTCCTTCTTTAAATATTTGGCAGAAGGTTGATTAGCGAAGGAAACGACGATAAAACGTTTTCTATTTTAAACTTTGTGCTCTGATTACAATGCCATTGTCTTTGAGAAATTGCGAATTTCAACGTAGTTTCGTGCATCTGGGCAGAAAAAAAATCTGAGCTCTCTAAGCTGAGTATGTTTGAAAGGCAATGTAATCTTTGTTTATCAACCACCTGTTAACTACTCCTAAGCGGATGCTATCAGAATTTGTGATGTCGCAGCTGGGGAACTAGTATGGTAGCTTCAAGGTAGCGTCGCCATCGCTCTCTCATTATTAACATTTTTCTGCTTTACCAGCTTCTACTTATGATAAGACGTGGTATCTTTTGCATTCCACAAGTCTAACTAGCGAATCTAGCTTGACATAAATGCACCATTAGTGCCCTTTTAGTGCCCTTAAATCCTCTTCTGTCATTTAGCCAACCTGGGACTCCCATGAATATGTATGAAGGCAGTGCAGCACAGGGATATCCCCTTCAGGCACCAATTCGTTCTGTCCATGGAAAGTTTAGTTTCTTTGCGTTTCTTGCATGTTCAGAATCATGAAGCATGCACAGTTGCAGAACAGATTAAGAGGAAGCTTTAGCTCGTGCCCAACTCTGACGTGGCCTATTCAAATACATGTAAAACTCAAAAACGTTTATTTGAGCTAACCCTTGCACCGATTTTAATGCAATTTGTTGCAGTTGAGAGAGAAAGTTGAATTCTAGTGACTGTTGGAAGCGGAATTTCGATTTAGGGCCTGAATTTTGTTTAAAAGCTGTTCAAATATTAGACAGTTTGAAAAAAAAATAGAAGCATGAAGTTTACAAATTCATAGCTCTGAATCAAGAACAGATATCGCGGTTCTGTAAAAGGCCATTGGACCATTGAAAGCGGACAAATTCGATATGTCATTTTACATCTTACGTGAATTTGTTAACGTTGTTTACAAGGGTTCTGCAAAAGCTGTATTCCCATATTTTTTACATTCATGTGTAACATATCGATTTTGTCCGCTTTAGATGTGCTATTAGAGGCAATTCACAGAATTGTATTATCAATATTCGTTGTTGAGTTACAGAGTTGTAAACTTGATAGTTTCGTTTTCATGAAAAGTTTCGATTTTTGCCAATTTTTAATATAATATTGAGGACCTAACTCAGAAATTTTAAATGCAACAAACCTCGTCAAATCTTGTGCAGTGGTTGCCGAGAAAAACGAATTCTCCTTTTACATGTATTTATATAGGAGCACCCGAGCTAAGCTTCCTCTTCAGAATTTTCAATTAGTAAATTCAGATTGTCAAGTGCACGGAATGTGGGCTCCATGCTATAGCAATACGTGCCGAGCACTCTCTACAGGAGTGTCAGGTACGAGATCTATAGACTAGCTGTTTCATGTCTAGCATACTTGCAGAGACCTAACAAAAAATATGCCTAACGTAAAACAATAAAAAGTTAACATGTCACATGACGACACAGTGGCACCATGAGCAAATGCCCTCTCATGCACACATATTATTCGAAGTTGTACCACAGGCCCAGTCTGAAGTTATTCACGGCGTACGCAACACGTTAACATCTTTTATCTGTCTCTGCTTTTCTCTGTGCTGGGCATAGCTTTAAGTCTGGGTATTTGTGCATTGTTTCAAGAAGCAGATGGCCACGTTGACGGTGCAACCGGCACTACAACGCCGTGCACATATGCGTCATAACACTTTGAACAAGGCGCATTCGCAGCGAACAGAAGACTCGTCACTCGCGTCAAAGGGTGAATGCAGCTGTGCTTATCTTACTGGCAAGGCTGGGTACAGCTCGCAAGGCACTTTGGTCTCCACTGGCCTACCTTCATCAGGTGGGTGCATTGAACTGCAAGAAAGCGTGACGTGTGTCAGTCTCCGAGATTCAGCTCAGCGCGCAGCATCAAAAGAGATAGAGAAAAGACGCATTATTCAACAACTATCTTTTTTCATAAATAGAAAGTAGGAACGACGCAGTAGAAAGGCGTGCATAATCGCAGTTGTTCAAAATTGGAGTTAACGCTTGCTCCAGTGTGCTGTAGACTTTGTTACGGGTGCCGTCACGGCAAACAAGAGCGTATCCGTCAGGAGAGGAAGGGGGGCACACCCGGCAAGCAAAACCATAAAAAATTTTACTGCACAGACTTTCGGCGTGAAAAACTAGTAGGTGTCCGCCGGTGTCCACGCAACGAACGCGCGCTCGCTAGCAGACGACGCACTTGACAACGACAGCAAAATCGAAGGCGTCATGTTGTATAACCCATGCGTCAAATATGTATACGTAGCAAAAATGTGTCAATATGAATTTGCCCTTGAAATAAAACCCCATTATAAGAGCGTACGCGCGCAATCGGCCTCAGCGCCCGCAGCGAAATTACGTTGAACGTGCTGTGAAGTGCGCCTCCGCCCTAATTCACTTCGCTCGCAGCGTCCTCTCAAAAGTTTTCCACGCGCGGGGCCTCAGCGGGAGAGCGTCGTTCGATCGACTCGACCTTAAATTAACTCTATGCACTCGACCATTTTAGTCACAGCCTGCAAAACATAATAGATATACAACACCACGTTTCTTCAGCGCAGAAAACTGCGGGTCGTTCGCTTTGTATGCAATGTGCAGTAGCAAACAGAAATCGAGATTAGCTGCAGTCTAGGAAAAATATCTTGTTAACTGAGTGCATGAAAAAACCCCAACCGCAACATATCCGCGTTGCTAGGCTTTTTATGCGTCAGTGGTAACGGATAGCAATTCATATTCAGCGAAACGCGTTTATGCGACGTGAACGTAAGCACCGCGAAATGCTTACACGGTTGGTAGATCTACCAGCAGCAAAATGCAGCTCGTATGCTAAGTACGCAAAAGGTAAACTTGGAAAGACCGCGCCAAGGCGCGATGTTTACCGTGATCAAAGATGTCGCACAGGTCCCTGTGCCTTTCGTGTCGCAGGCCGTATAGTTTCGAGCTGCAACGGCAGTTTTGCAGCCAGTGTTCCATGAGACAGTTTTCCGAACATTCCTGAAAAAACCGACAATGCACAATGTCACACAATGTCACATTTTACAATTACGGCACAATTGAAATATAATAAGAATATAAAACTGCACCACACGTTCTCCTCGTTAGTATAGTGGTCAGTATCCCCGCCTGTCACGCGGGAGACCGGGGTTCGATTCCCCGACGGGGAGCATTTTTTTTTTCAAATTCTTTTTTAAAAATTATATATACATTGACGTTGTTACGTTTATGCTTTGTTAAGTTTATGCCACGGGGATGAAATTCCTGTATAAGTTATCGCCAATGATCATCAGTCAGAAATAGCTATGTGGAATGCTGCTGCATTACCACGGCACTTTAATTTTTAACCGCGCTTCCAAAAATCATCGCTGAATTCGGTGATAATCGGAAATAACTGCTACAGAAACTTTCTTCTCTCATTGTCGCCTGACGATCGCGATAACTTTCAGGTATACGGCGTCGAAGATGTTGCTTCTCTTGTTCGCAATCGCACATTTCGCGTACCCTTCAACCTTTCTTTAGCAGCGTACTAACGCAGAACAACGACAAGCTTCTTTTACAGCGAAACTGTTAAGGGCTAGTTCTCCCAGGACGGTGTGTTAACAAAAAACTATCATCATCATGATTGGCTCCAGCGTCGTCAAATACGGAACCAATTTTACAGCGAATTACAGCGACGCTGTTAAGGGCTAGTTCATCCCACGATCGTGTCCGTGTGCAGACACAAAACTCCCCACACGTGGGCCGATCCCGAAGATTGTGAAATGCTGGGCCGACTCGCGGCGGAAGTGAAACAGGCGTGAAGCCTTCCCCGTGGGCCGACCACAGAGGTAATTAGGGCCGACCCGCGCGGCGGAGGTGCAGTTCGCCATTAAGGGGCCCAAATACACAGCTTTCGCTGGTCATCCTTCGTCACAGAGTGAAAGGACACTGAGCTTTTTCACGAAGTCTCTCTCTCTCTCTCTCTCGTGAGGTATGTGTTTAGGAGGCATTTTTATTGGCCAGGAAGTGATCACCTGCCGTGAGCATAGTGGATTTAGAGCGATGAGCGGTCCACATGAATGACACCGTCGCGCGGCTTTTGACTCTCTCCTGGCTCTTTCGAGATACCTCTCCTTTTCGAGATTCCGTTTAGGGTCTACGTCCGGACAACGACTTCTACTTGATTAGGGCCCATAGAGGAAACGACGAAGAATTCAAATAGCTGCAAGCTGGAGTTGCAGATTGGCGATCCATGGCCATTTATCGAACCTTCATTAATCGCGACTGCGAGCGCATTAATCGATAGTTGTTACGAATAGAACACGCGCTTTGCTGGCATGGCAGTGTGGCCTGCGCTCTCGGTTAGGTTAGCTTAGGTTCGTTTACACCCTTTCGGGCGTACGCATATTGACCGCAAACAATGATCGTCATCTGCGTTTGCTTCCTTTTCCTTCCTTGAGAACTCCGCGCTCGCTAGTTTCATGTCAATAACATTATGACGCGTGTGAGTCTTGGCCTGCATGGAAGCACCGGCCGCGCATAGTTGGAGAAAAAAAATTCACGCAAGACAGCTGATAATTATTAGGCTGTTTTTAAGGTAGAGGGCCCTTAACGACTAGCGTCTAGTCACCGCGCATGCGCGGAACACAAACGGTATACCTTTGGATTTTGGTTTTCGCCCCGAATCTGCTTTATGCGCGGTCTCAACGTCGCCGCGAGAATCTCAAAAACGCGTCAACGCCCCCTCATTGAAGATAACGAACTCTCAGGTATACTTTTCACCCTGTAAAATATTACGGACTGCATTATTTCATGCTTTACTTTTTTTTCTCTCTCCATCTGGCATTATGTTTTCATTTTCCTTCCGCGTGCAGGAAGGGCGCTATAAACGCGTGACGCTAACGCAAGCCGGGAAACCTATTCTGAAGCACCTTCTCGGGGGGCCAGACCGCCAACGCAAAACAGTCGCTTAAGTTAGGGCAACCTAAGCTCTATACCCTTGATATAAACTTCCCTATTGTTAATTGTGGACGAGATAAGCCCCAACGGGGGCAAACTGGTGACAGACAAACAGACGGGACGGACGAACGAACGGACAGATAGTCTAGAAAGGCGGGGAGGTTAACCGATCGATGTAGTTATGGTTAAGATACCTGCACGGGGGGACGAGGCGAGAACATATATATATATATATATATATTGCCTTCCTCTTAGAGGGAGCGAAAAGTGCAGAGAGAGGAGTGGCAAGGGAAACCTAACCTAACCTAACCCAACCCAACCCAGTCTTGCTTTCTTTTTTTCTTTTCCACGTGTCTCGAAGCGCGCGTGAAAGGGAGGAGAGCGGCGAGGAATATATATATATATATATATATATATATATATATATAGAGAGAGAGAGAGAGGGAGGGAGTACGAAGATATGAACTGCCTCCATGCTTGTTTGGCATGCGACAAACTTATTCCACGCCATATAGCCGTCACGTCGAACGAACGCGCATGTCCCAACCACGCCAAATACGGATCCTCGGCCTTCGTATTCAAAAGGACGGTGGAGGAGCAGCCATCATGCAGGCCTTCTGAAACGAGGTGAACAAGTGATTCACTTGATGAAGCGCTCATCCAACAGATATAAGAGACTCCATTAAGAGGACGTGCTACAAACTAAGGAACGCGTTACTGGTGTCCAGGTTCAGACTTCACGTTCCGTACATCAACCTTAACAAAAAAAGAAAGATAAATCAGCTGGACACGCTCATACGTGAGGCCACCAAATTAGCCCTGGGGGTGCCTATAAACGCAACGCACACAACTGCATGCACTCACAAACACAGGAAGCTGCAACGCATTATAGGGGCCCATATCACCGTGCGCAGAAGACAGCAAGAGATCTGGCTCTTGGAAAAACATCCAGGACAGAGAAATCCGTCACTCGCGGGCTTCGTATCCACGACAACGCAGTCACCAGAACTGTGCTCCACACCGCCGAGAACGGCAGCACTTCTAAACATCGCGTTGATTTCCCAAGCACACGGACCCCAAAGAAACATGCCACGCGTCGCAGCTAAAGAGTGCGTACGATCAGAAGTACATCAAACGAAACCCATGCAAAGCACACTTATAATACCCTTGCCAGCGCCAATAATATGGCCTCAGCAATAGTTGTTGTAGACATCAACAACCCCAACCTCCATGCAGAGTGCATATAGGCCACCAGTGCAAACCCACACGGCCGAACTCACAGCAATCATTTTGAACACACGCCCACACGAGCCACCGACGCAGTTACATTTATGGACTCCAAATGCGCATGCACGATTCTGGAGATCTAGAGGACGAATTCCCAAGAAAAATACAGGAAATGCAAAACAGAATTACGCTTTCTCGTACAGTCAAATTACAATCCGACGCTATCATTTCTATAGGTTGTGGGTAAGTCGTACTTTACGATTTCTTTTCCACGTATTTTAGCTCGAGAAATTGAATTAGTTCAGTAACTTACTTGCGCCACATGGAGGGCCTGGGTATGGCTGGTTCGAAAAATCATTTTGCCGGAACGACGTCCGATGCCGGATGCGGAACGCCGACGCCGGATTTTCTTTTAACGCTGTCGCGTTAAAACCTTAAACCAAGGGCGCGTATTTCGCGATTTAAATGCCCGGGTGCGTATATTGGCCTGCCGAGGCACACTTCTCGGGGGAATGAACGAAGAGCTCGCAAAATGAATCACATCCACACACATGTGCGACGCCCTCACCTCTGACTGCATGATGTAGTGCTTGTAGCCAAGCTTTTTGGAGAGCGTCACGTAGTCGCTGCACATCGTCTCATACGGGTACGGCAGGGAATGGCTGTTGGTCTGAAAGGAATATTTAATCCTCTGCACGATAGATCGACACGCTCCGTTTCCGCCAATCGCGTGCAGGGATCACGGCGATAAGACACTGTTGAATGCAAAGGACTCACTTTGTAACACTGCTCAACAGCAGCAACCGAACAAAGTTTTGTTACTTTCTCACTAAGATGGTCGACTTTCTGCGTAGTGTTATCGAAAATCCAGTGTGTGCGCAAAGTCGTGGTACACTTTTGACCGGTCTCAGGAAAGCAACAAAACAAGATAGAAATGTGATATTTTCACCAAAGAAAAGGAATGCTCTCCAAGTTTCTGTAGTATGATGTACAAGGGTGTGCGCACAAAAGTGATGACGCAGCACCACGAACTTGTGGGGTTATGTGAAGCAACATGTGTGCAGTGAACGTATCAACGACACTAATCATTTAAAACAGAGAATCACAGACGTTATTCGCTCTGTTACACCATGCAGACGTCGTTAACCGTGTGTGGAAAGAACTTGAATATCGTTTGGATGTGTGTAGTGCAACAAATGGAGACCACATCGAACCGCACTGAACAGGTATGAAACTTGGAGAGCTTTCCTTTTATTTGGCGAAGAGTTCGCATTTCTGTCTTGTTTTTTTTTTCTTTATTTCCTGCGACTGGTCAAAACTACACCATGACTTTACGGACGCACTGTATAATGCATAGCACATTTAAAGTATACACGACGTATATCTTGTAGTGCCCTTACTTGGCTTTTTTTCATTCATATTACCCTCTGACTTGTAACGTTGTTAATATCTACTACTTGTGCTAGATACGTTGCAGCTGCTGTATATCTTGTAGTGCCCTTACTTGGCCTTTTGCATTCATATTACCATCTGACTTGTAATGTTGTTGCTATCTACTACTTGTGCTAGATACGTTGCAGCTGCTGCTGTACCAGAATACTTTTAGCACATTGTACCCATATATAGCATGAGCGAATAAGTGAGCAAAGCGATGCCAATAGCTGTTGCCGAAACCTTTTTAGCCATTCTGCCAAGCGGCTGCCACCACAAAAACCATTTTTGTGCTCTGTTTGACAGCACGCGGTGTGGCAATGGATGTAAAAGCGTGTACAAATGAATGATGTGCGCTAAATTGAGCCGACGACACTGATCCGGAGGAACGCACCTGCGGCTATAGGCATGCGTGCATTCGAACCACTGAGCTCCCGGTTGTTCGACGCCTGCTGTGGTTTATTACAGTAGGCACACCTATTATTGTTCGTATATTAGGCGCTTAACTATTAAGTTCATAGTAAATAACCAGTGAAACTAAGAGACGCGCTTATACATCGCCCCTTCCTTCTGCGTTGTCTATTTTCGCGCTAAATCATACTCCCTTATTGCGAAACTCCTTATAGCGAAACAGATCTAGTACATGCACATATAAATATTTCAACACTTTTGTGGGTGTATAATAGGCGCTTAGTTTTCCTCATGGACAGCTAACACCCTTGCACCTAAAGGGTAAGATCGAATCAAATTTTCTTGTTTGGCGACTATTAGAGTGATGAAGCTGCGAGCGACGACACTAGAATTGCATGAAATAAACTTAAACAGCCATCGCATTGTCATTCTCACCGTACCATGCTGGTCAGAAGTAATACGCAGTTTTCAACTACGCCTTCTCTGAACGCGGGTTTCAGTTTGGGCTCGTTGTTCTGTTCAGTAAACTTTTTATAGCCTTAAAGGTTCAATGGTGTTAGTCATGGGCCAACCATTGAAGGTGCAACTATTCTTGGAATGTACCCTTACGTCCCTATTCCATACAGCATCAGTCATTGTGCCAAGCAATATGATCGCAGTCCACGCTCAGGAATATATTAGCGGCCAGAGGCAGTGTGACGTTAAGCACTGTAAAATAATTTGGACCCTGAAAAGTGAATGAGGGTGTAAATCCGTATATGACTCACACCCTTACACCCTTTTCACACGCTTACACCGGGGTGTGAGTTGTGTGTAAGGGTGCGGGTTGTGAATCGATTTACGTCCCCATGCATTCACTATGAAGGGTGTAAATTCTTTTGCAGTGTGGGCACCTGGTAGGTGGCGATCTTGTATTTGTAGCCAGCTCGGAACTTCATGGTGCTTCGCTCGCCGTTCCCGATCACGTGTTGCTGGTGGAAGTGTCCCATGAGGAAGACCGTCTCGTTGTGGGCACGTTCGCTGCGCGCACTCACCGACGCCAGCATCTCTGTGGTCGCAAATCAATCGATCGATCAGAAAGACTTGCGGTGCACCTACTGCGGTAAGGTAATATATAAACAAAAATTCACCGACGATTTCGATACTCCCTAATCCGAAATGTGAGCGCAGCTCTACACGCGTTTTCGTTTCACGATATATAGTGGCTGGTGCGGACGATCTGTCTCGCGCGACACATTGCAAACGGAGCGAAGCGTGTCGCGACTGCCTCGCTAATCTGGAGATCGCGACAGGCAGTGCGTGGGTGGCGTGTGGGCGCGATTCACAGCAGCCGCCGCACACAGATCTCCGCTCATGCAGCGCTTTGTTTTCGTATCGGTGGCGTCATCGGTGAAAAGACGACGCGCGCTACTCTGGCGCCATCTACTCTGATGCCGGGATCTATCTATCTATCTATCTATCTATCTATCTATCTATCTATCTATCTATCTATCTATCTATCTATCTATCTATCTATCTATCTATCTATCTATCTATCTATCTATCTATCTATCTATCTATCTAGGATGCGGGACCGGTAAGTACCGCTGATAGAAGAAACTGTCTGACGCCGACGTGAAGCGTTGGGTATGTGCCACGCGGTCTGCGGTGGTCTTCAACGAACCTCTTTGATGCAAACTTGGGTCACTGGGTTTGTGCCAGTAGGTAAGAGCCGCTCTTCAATGAAAGCTTTGATGCCTGCTTGGGTAAATAGGTATGTGTCACTGGGAACGTGCCACCTCTACAACGGCGAAAAAGAGCCCCTAAATTTCTCTGATGCCGAGCAAAGTCGAACCCGTCACATGGTTTCCTCAACGATCACAATCAGACGCGTTAGCAGGCTGCGTCACAAATGCACGGGGTGCGTGCCGCTTTTCAATGAACGCCTTTGACGCCAATCTTTTAGCGAGCTGCGCGCCATGAACGCATTGAGTATGTGCCGCATTTCAATGACCCTCTCGACAACCTCGGTCACTTAGTGTGGGCCACTGATTGTGCGGCAAGCGAGGAAACAATTCTAAGAAAACAGTTCTTTCTGTGGCATTGCGTCTTTTTTTCCCGTGCCGTGTCAGTTTGGCGCTACCCCCAATACCATGCATTTTAAGCGTTCGAAGTTCCTCGCGCGCCACGTTTCTCGGTTCGGAGGCCACGCACGGGCTTCTCGGCGACGCCACTAGATGGCGCAGCGTGTCGAGAAAGAAGCGCGAGAGAGGAGCCTGGTTGCCGCATGACGCGTTTCTCAACGTTCGCACGAAAAGTGCGCCATGCATTTCAGATGCCAGCTGAGGCAACGTTACTAGTAACGTTGAGCTGAGGCTCTCGTAATACTAATAAAAATGACAAAACAAACAGTTTTTGAGGCGGCTGCAGTCTAAACCTCGCACCGCATTCCACGTCGATTCGAGCAAACGTTATGTCGGCTGTGAAAAGGTCACTGCAGTGTTGCAGCCAATGAGAGACGAGTCGCAATCTGCAAGTCTATTACGAAAAAAGGAAAAGCTTTACAAATTGTTTTCTTTTGCCTCCAAAGACGTCCGCGCGGCGATTTCGGGCCCTGAGCGTCACATGGTCCGAGACACGTTCTCTGGCGCTTACATAAGGACGTACATACGCCTGTTGCCCTCATATACTTTCTGATGTTCTGCAGATCACTCCCTGAGGGTGAGAAACAATTACAAAAAGGATGCCTACTTAAAGGTAGGCCCTCAGGAGGGTGCCAGATATCTACCGATATAAGAAAATCTAACGTGAATGATTCATTTATTTGTACGACATACACCGGAATCGTGACCGACAATATACAAAATGTTGGCTACGCGATGGGAGCTTTATGTTTCAGAGTTCTCATTGCACATGTATGAGCATCCTCTCGGTCAGACAAATGTGTTTCGATGTCGTGCATCGACAACCATGCATTGAGGTCGATCACTGAAATCTACACCGGTGGAAATGCTGCACAGGGAGGCCGCCAAGAATGTCCCAACGTCCCAACAAAGGTCCCAGCAGAACTGTTTGATGTATGCGCCCTGCTTCCATATTTACACGGGTGAGTGAGTGACCACACATTTACAGTGACTGACGCAACATTTTGCCACCGTCCAAACGAGTTACCTATGAGGCGTCAACTGCTAAATTAATCCGGAGTCCTCCACTACGGCGTGCCTCGTAATACCCTCCTCCTCCGCTTTCCGTGTCATGTTCCCGCTGCACGCACCTCCTTTCTTTCCCTTCCCCCTTGTGCAGTGCGGTTGAGGTGTCCTCTATTGAGAGACAGTTACCGCGCTGCACTTAGCCCCGGCGTTCACCCCCCAATCAAGACTATCTCTCTCTCTCTCTCTCCTTCGCTTTCCTGTTCGCGCTTCCTTCGCTATCGCCGTCTTTCGTCTACCGCTGCGCTCCGCTTTCGCTCGGTTACAAGGGACAACGCCTACGCACGTCCTAAGAGCTGCGCTCAAAAAAAAGAAAACAATAGACGAAGAGCCGTCGAGGGATACTTGCTGTACTTCCAAGGCGTTGGGCAGTTCCAGTAAGGGTGCTGTCCGGTGCGGTTCCTGGCCAGGTCGAAAGTGTGGCACACGGTCTCGAAGGCTAGCGTGTACGAGGGTTGCCACCTGTCGGGTCGAGAGAAGGGACCGAGACGTGTCGGTTACTGCTCGCACAAAAAAAAAAGAAAGCTTTTTTTTTATTTTTTTGCAGCTTGATCACATAATGAAACGACCAGGTCACAGTTTCACAACCTCTATGCTCTGCAAAAAACTTGCGCGATATTCATATGCACCTCAACGGAACGTAAACACAAAGAAGACTCAATATAAACACAACAGCATATATATAACAACTTTTGTTGAGGCATATGCCGTTCATTATTTATTTTTCCCCACAGACAGTTTATTTTCTCGTCAATTAAAGCTTCGTCAACTTAAAGAAAAAAAGAAGAAGAAAGAAAACGTGCGTGCAAGTTGCGACAGTGCTTGTCCGCGCACATCAGAGCTAGTGTTCGTTGCGGCTAATTCAATGAAATTCAAGTGAGCCCTTTAATGGCTCACTTTGGGTGTTTATGTGGCTATACAACTGACATAAATGAACACTACGGAGAAGGAGCACACCAGATGATGCAAGTGTCTTCGCGTAAAAAGCTTCGTGGAAAAGATTGTTGCTATTACAGAAATTGGGGCTTCAGTGTAGCGACTCAGAAGCTCCGCGAAACGTTTTTAATCCTTTCCGCGCCACTGACATTCCAGTACGTTTCCGCGTTTCTGTGCCGTCATATTCCATTTTACATTCCTTTGCCAGTTAGGAATGCCACGAAAGCATTTGTCATTATACTCGTGTCAGTTTTTAAAATGTCTGTACAACCATGAAATAAACCGTCGTGTTCATTTTATAATACCCGAAAAAAATAATAACGACGCTTAACGGGTTAAGCAACGAGATACAATTCATTCGTGCAGTAATGCTTGTAAGACTTGTCATGTTTATTCAGAACGCCGTTTATTCTTATAGCCATCAATTTACGTGTAAAGCATACGAATAACAAGGCGTTAGGCCTTGCTGGCTAATTCCGCATCTTAAAGGAATCAAACAAGCCTTCAAAAAGCGCCATGACATTCGTAACATGCATCCCGGGAGAAGGAGAGAGAGAGAGAGAGAGAGAGAGAGAGAGATTTAGTGATACTAAATGCAGAGAGGTTGGTCTGAGGTACATTCCTCTAGCCAGCTACTCACACATCCAGAGAGAAACAGAGGGAAAGTCGCAGTTTTCGTCGAAAGGCGAAGTATTGATAGTGATAGAAAAGTATGAGAAAACTACACGAACTAAGTATTATAGTCGTTATTGCACTAGACATGCGCTTACTAATTCAATTATAACAAAAATTTTGTGCCACACCCGCGCAAGCAAACATGAACAGATCTCGCTCGACGACCGCGAGCCCTTGCTGTCACATCGATGGCGTGGGGAAGAGCGCAGTCACAGAGGAGGCGAACGCTTCGTGCTGTCTCTCGCTTCAGCACGTCTCCGAAACTTGAGATTACGTGACCTCCAACACTAGGCGGACAGGAAATCGGTGCACGCGATATCACCAGCCATCTCGGCTCGCCCACAGCTTTGCACCTACCGCAGATTACCTCCATGATAGGGGGCGCGGACAGCGTATGCGCTCTAAAACCCCTTAAACTTCGTAAAGTAGTGCCACGCTTTGAAGAATGCCGCCTCCTCCTCGCGCGCTCTGGCCGAGGCCGACGCCGCGTTGCTACTGGCCTAATAGCATCACGTGGGCGCTCGCGCCGTGCATCAGAGCCATTTTTGCTCGAGAAGCGTCTATGGAGTGGCGAGAAGCTCATGTTAGCGCCGTTGCTACGCTCGAACAGTGTAGGCAGCGCCACGGTCGAAGAGGGAGCGTGAAAGAGCAGAAACGAGGAGGAGTGCAGGCGGAGGAGGAGTGTCGCTACTTTTCGAAGTTTAAGGAGTTTTAATGCGCTCAGGTTCGCGGACAGCCAGCAGGCCAGGGCCGGGCTACAGAGGAGGAGAGGCGTGCCCGTCTGCCCCTCCCAGCGCGCGCTCGATCACGTGACCTCCAACACAGGCCGCACAAGACGGCGCGTATCAAGCCACCATCCCTCTCGGCTCACGCTCGCACGCTTTCCCTCGTACCCACCGGACTAAATTGCGGAGTGGTAATTCCTGAATTGGAATGATTCCGGAACCATTCCGCATTTTCAAACACCTGAAATGGATGGGAATGGAATGACGACACCATGCAGTCTGGCAATGGAATGGAGACCCGAGATTCCGGAATGGGGTTGGAATGAAATGGGCACATAGTCGCGAAGCGCTAGATGCTTATTTTAAGCGAGACTACAAAATCGGTAAATTTACGAATTAGACTAACTAGACTTGTCCAATTTATTCCATTTATCAATTTTACTCAGTATGGTTCTTTCACTACCGACCTACAGGTGACTACTTCTGCGCGGCAATTATGAGCAACACGGTATTCTACACATTTTAAGCATCTCATGATCCTGAAACCTTTCTTCGTTACAACGTTCAAGTGCATTTAAAGACAGAAACTTTTAGTTAAGAGTTGACTGCTTAGCTTTAGTTAAGGAGTTAAGTCTCTAGTTCTAGTGCACCCCTGAACGTTAAGAAGTTCAGTTGACAAGCATTATTCGATTTAGAAAGAGCACGCTTGACCAAAGACAAAGTGATACTGGCCAAAAACTACCACGCCACAAACAGTTGCACCCCGCACGAGTCCGCGGTGATTCTGAAAGCACGCCATGTATATTTTTATTGCGATAGCAAATACATGGACACTCCAGGCGCACTTTTGCCGTCGTCGTTGCCATCGCCGTGATGTTCCACATAAAGCCCAAGGGCCATAACACCGTCGCCGCGTGCCGTGTGTTGTATGTGCCAGTGAAAGCATGCGAGGGTGAGCCGACGATGGCCGCTCAATCTTGCGCGCGCAAGGGAGGAAAGCGGGGAGGAAGCGCGCCGTCCTCCGTCGCGCGCACGGCACCTGGGCAAAGGAAGGGAGCGGGGAGGGGGCGTTGTACTGCGGCAGCAACTGTGCATGGCGCAGCTACGTGCTGTCACGCGCGCTTTAGTTTGAAAGCAGTATGCTCTGAGGGCACAAGTCTAGGTGGCCCGACGGCTTGTAGCTTTGCTGTGTTCTCGCAGCTCAGTTTGCATTGAAGGGATAGACAGCACGAAGGTCGCTTCGCTCGCTGCTGCTGCCGCGCTTCTTCACGCCAACGTTTTGACTGCGAGTGTCTGCGGTCACCGAGTGGGATGTGTTCATGTTTGCCTGTGTGCGCTGACACCATGCTTGTAAATTTAGTAAGTATGCGAATGTTTACAAGATTATACGGCCGATAAAACTACTATACTTACTTCGTAGTTGTGTACTAATTTACTATCGCAATCGATGCTTCGCCTTTCGGGCGAAACTGCGACTTTATATTTTCCACACTGTTGAGTTGCCTGAGGGTGTGATCACAGGCGGTCAGAAGGTGTGCTGGAAAAGTGTGACCCTGATCGTGCCAGTAAATGTGAAACAAGAAAAGCAGCAGACTTCGGCGATTCCGTGAGCTTTGCGCTCATTCACTGCGACAACAGCATTTACCTTGAAGACCGCCATCTTAATTTTGCTTGCCTGCTGATTAATAATTAGGAGATTACAGGCAATAAAAAAAACGCCCTGATGAACTAACATGCCACATGGCGTGTTTGTTCTTGTGCGAAAAAAGATAGCACGTAACATTATTTGCTACGTTGTTGTTTTTTGTCGCTAGGCGCGCAAGCACGAGTAGTCAGCAATTATAGAGAAATAGTTTCATTTACTAGAGTCGTAAGAATGAAATGGTTCAGCTCAGCCACTCCAGGAGTGGGAATGGTCCAACTCTCCACATTCCGAGGAGTTGAAAGGAGTGGAATTAACTGGGATCTCCACTCTCCGGAATGGAGTGGGAATCGAATGGAGGGCACCACTCCGCAACTGTGGCACCCACAGCGCTTGGCCTATACAGGGTGTTTCACTTAACATGAGCCAAGGATCTTAAAAAAGTGGTTAACCGCAAGTGAATGAACCCAGCGACATATGGTTTGCCGTCATGTGGCGCTCCTTAGGATATATTTTATATCGCGCTTAATTAGTTAGTTAACTAAGATCAATTTTGCAAAAAAAATAATAATATTCACTTTATATAGGGTCAAGCGCTTTCGTTGCGTTGTAGAGGGCATTCCAAAACGACCGATCTAATTTTTTGTGGCATCATATATGCTGTGTGGTAATGTTTTCCGGCGTTTAAAGAAAGACTGCGAAATATGAAATAAAGCCACGTGACTGCGTTCATGCGCTGCCGTATTCGCTCTCAACCGCGCTTCGTGTGAAATAACCGTGCGCCCGGACCGTGGAGAAGTGAGTGGCCGCGGCTCTATGCATCGGCTTCACAGTGGGTCAGCATCTTTGACGGTGGCATACGGAAAGGAAACACCGTCGTCCCCGATAAGCGATAGGCTCGACGCACGGTTGAGGGCGTTGCAATACGATAACGCACGAGCGACGTCACGTGATTTTATTTCATATTTGGCGGGCTTTCCTTAAACGTAAAAAAAATTACCGACGATTACGTTATTTCCTAATGCGAAATTTGAGCGCAGCAAATAAGCTGTTTCACCTTTTCGATAGATTGAGGCAAAGAAATCGAGCAACACATGTATGCGCTATCACAGAATTTTTTTTTTATTTTTCACACGTATTCCTTTAACAAAGACTCCACTAACAGTTCTTGACAGTCATGAAGGAAGCTTTGTGGTCGGAGAAATAGACTGATATATGTTCGACTTGGTACACCAATGCTTGATTCTCAAAGACGAGATCTATACAAGTGCCTCGCGAGGTTGTCACAGCCGTGGGACGCGTTACGAGCGAGAGGAACGGGATGTTCTCCCGCATAAGTGTTAGGAAATTGCTGTTTGTCTTTATGTCAACATTAAAGTCCCCCACTACTAACATCGGTGTGGATCGATGGACGGTTAATGCGAGTTGCAGGAAGTGCACGACGTCTTTCGTGAGTGCGGTAGGGGCGAAGTAGGCAGCTACTACCAGCAAGCCGTTGGGCAACTTTGCGGCGCACAGTTCGCCAACTTCATGTGACGTGCCAAACATTTCGACTGGTATTGCAGAGAGACCTGTGCGCAAGTAGATAGGACTTCCATCGGTCGTCTCGCTCATGGCTCAGAAAGAACTGGCAGATAATTTCGCAGTGGCGAACGGCAGCGGCAATTTCGGCTCGGGCGGTGCACATATACAGATCCGCCGCCACCGATCTGGCTCTCTGATTGCCACCGCACAGGGCGAACGGCAGCGGCAATTTCGGCTCGGGCGGTGCACATATACAGATCCGCCGCCACCGATCTGGCTCTCTGATTGCCACCGCACAGGGGTTGCATTGGAGGAGGAGTGAAGAAAGGAATTAAGTTCGAGCCGGCGCTTTGACAACCGGAGACTCGCAGGAAGAGGGGGGAGGGGGGCGGCGTGTACACCCAGCGGCAAACGATGGGGGCAGAAGCGCGCGCAGCAAGCGGACAACACGATAAAGGGAGGAGGGAAGAAATAGCAGCGACTGACTGATGCCGCTGACGCCGATAGTGAGTCAACCCCAGCTGCGGAGTTGGTTTCAGGGACAACGCCACCGATGCCGACACAAACAATATGATACCCTCGCTTCCGCAGCGCTAAGAACCAGGTCTAGCCGTGGGAAGGTGGTCACGTATTCGTCGACGTGCCGGGGCCTACGTGAAATAACCGGCGCGTCGGCAACTGAAGAGCACCCTATCCGCCACACAAGAACAGGGGGGGGGGGGACCCTTTCCTCCTCTTTCTGCATGGCGGCGACGGTGTTCTATGCAGTCACGTTATCTTGACTCTCTAGCGGCGTCAGCGGCATCCAGCGGTATCAGTCGGTCGCTGCTAGCGCTGGGGGGATGAAAGGGGGGCGGAGCTGGTTACGAGGCCGACGACAACGCCGACGACGACGCGAAACCCAGGAACGGACGCCAAAGAGCTGCGCTCTAAAAAAAATCACCACGCAGCGTGAACATACGTTGCCACAAAAAATTGAATCGGTTGTTTCGGAATGCCCTCTACAACGCCACGAATCGCACTTGACTCTCCCTCACAACAGACGTGGGAGGAGCTGCTCAGAACGCCGGATGAAAAACGACAAAAAGCCCTCGTTGCCTGGGCCGAAAGGGTCGCTCCTCGTGAGGGGCCATCCTAGGACTCGGGCCTGCCAGATAACTGAGCAGAATCTCAATAAAGTTGTTACCACCACTCTATAGTCAATAATAAATGTTTTGCATAATTGATCGTAGTTAATTAACTAAATAAGCGCAATATAAGAAATGCCCTAAGGAGCACCACATGACTGCAAACAATATGTCATTGACTTCATTCGGCTAACGACCTTATTGTTTAAATCATTGGTTCATGTTGCGTGAAATACCCTGTATACATAAAACATATCGCGATGGCAACGGTGAAAATTCTGCCGGTGTGCTCCTAACTGCCATAGCAATAAAAATCGGGAATCCAGGAGAACGTCCAGGTCCTCCTGTAAGTGGGATAGGGGAGGAACAAGGAGGAGGGGGAGGAGGAAAGGGGTGGACTTAGGAGCCCGGGAAATCATTTCGCGAGGCTGAGTCAATCAACGAGTCGAAGCGTCCCGGGAGCTTTTTGAGGAGCGGGCTGGACAACGGTAAGCTTTTACGGGCGCCTCAGTCGTCTGGTGTCATGGCGTGCGGGGAACTCACAATTCGGTGCAGTCGAAGTCTTCGCACGCGGCGTCGCCCGAGACGAACTTGCAGTCGAAGACGACGTCCTTGCGAGGGTACGAGTACTCGATCAGCTTCACCGTCACCGTCAGATACGCGCCCACGATGCGTTGCTGCGGCAGGAGAGAGAGAGAGAGCAGGCAATGATGCGTACAGTCGTCATCAATGTGAAAGGGAACAGCGAATTTTTCTAAAACGAAGACAAATCGGTGTGCACGGGTTAAAATCTAGGAATTCAAGCAGAACTTTTTGTTTGGCGCCTTTGTACTTCCGTAAAACCTAGGAACTTGATCATCATCATCATCATCATCATCATCATCATCATCATCCTGGCTACGCCCACTGCAGGGCAAAGGCCTCTCCCATACTTCTCCAACTACCCCAGTCATGTACTAATTGTGGCCATGTTGTCCCTGCAAACTTCTTAATCTTATCCGCCCACCTAACTTTCTGCCGCCCTCTGCTACGCTTTCCTTCCCTTGGAATTCATTCCGTAACTCTTAATGACCATCGGTTATCTTCCCTCCTCATTACGTGTCCTGCCCATGCCCATTTCTTTTTCTTGATTTCAACTAAGATATCATTAACTCGCGTTTGTTCCCTCACCCAATCTGCTCTTTTCTTATCCCTTACGCGCTGTCGCTAGGCCGTATCCTGAGAGCGATCTGTGTCGGGGAAAGAGTCTAGGTGCGTCGGCGCGGCTCGTAGCTTTCTCCATGCTGTGTGTTCTCGGCGCTAGTACACTTTTCGTCGAACCGATAGACAGTACGAATGTCCCTTCGCTCGCTGCTGCTGCCGCGTTTCATCACGTGAGCGTTTTGACAGCGAATTTCCGCGGTCATTGGGTCAAATGTGTTCATGTCTGTCTGTGCACTCGTGAAGCCATGCTTATTAATTTAGTTAGTAAGCGAATGTTTACAAGAATATACGGTCGATAAAACTACAATACTTATTTCGAATAGCTGTACTCTAATTTGCTATGGCAATCGATGTTTCGCCTTTAGGGCGAAACTGCGACTCTTTCTGTTCAGTTTTATCGGCCTAACAGATTGATTTAGCCTTTTCAAGCATTGTGGTCGCGGGGTGCAGCACACACTTATGCCCTCCCTTTCTTTTTTTTTTTTTTAAGGACTTCTTGACTGCACATTTCTTTGACTGACATAACTTTTGTGTCCAGAAGAAACCACACGCCCGAACTTCCTTGCCTGTAAAGCGTACTTCCTTTAGCGTAAGTAAATGCTGCAGTGAAGTCTGTATTAGGAAGCACGCATTTCTGTTCGAAGCAGGGAAATGTAAAGAGTAACAGGAGGGCCTCTATGAATTTCGTTTCTTTCCAAGCACCTCATAGTTTAGGAAGGTTTACCCCACGTGCTATGTGTATCCGTTAACCGTTCGTGAAAAAAATTAACATATTTAGACAGTTGGTAGAATTGCCGTTTCACAGAACAGTAACACCTTGCAAGGATGGCGCAATGTGTCATGCGCATTCTAATGTGGAAATTATCGGAGAAGCTTCGGTCCGCGTCGATGAAGGATCGATACCATGCAAAACCTACACTCGCTGCTTGCAGTACACACAGCTGGGTCTCGCGAGAACTGCTATTGCCTGCGCTCTGAAACCCTATTCCAGAAGTATGCTAAGCTCAAACCCACGGAAGGACATTAACTTATCTCTGCAAAAATTGGCTCGTCGTTCGAAGCATTCGGTTTACGCGGATTGCACGTGTCGGCGACTGCGTGCATATATCATGCGATAGCGTCGTGATGAGTCCGATGGCAAAATTAATGGCGGTGTGTGGTTGTTTACTGCAGTCGTGCGTAAACCAGCTATATAGGAGATACACGGGCTATGGTGCTATGACTTAGCGATGAGGAAGTGCGCCTCACCGAGTCGTTGTCGCTGCAGTCCATGAAGCTGTGCTCACCGCAGAGTCGCGTCATGTTGTAACTGAAAAAAAAAGTAAAGGAAACAGAAGCGCGAGAACATGGACTCAGTTAAAGGGTCCGGCTAAGAAATGTGGTTTCTTTTCTCTCTTTTTGTTTTCACAGCATTAGAAAAAAAAAACATCGTAACTTTTTCTTTCTTTCATTTTTTCGTGCGAGATATCGCGTCAAGCGACGTTTGGCCAAGTGCGCGAAGTGTTACTTTTTCGGGTGCCTTTCCATGTAAACGTTCTCGCGAAATTCATCAAGCACTAGTTTTTATGCGGAAACGCCGGTGTACTTGTGTGTTTGGCATCGTGTTATAAGAGAAACATGCGGCGCAGAACGTCTTTTGAATGTACCGTCGCACCAAGTTGTAGTTACAACGCTCGACCGCGCTGCCACGCGCTTTCGCGTTGTAGCTCCCACGGAGCACGACAGTGCGCTCATAATGGCGCAGATGTGCTTGGCAGGTCAGGCGATGGACCATCCGCGTAGGGACCGTCGGGACCACGAGCTTGCGAGCTTGGGACCTGATCCTCAGCATGCACGCATATTGACTCGCTGTTTTCTTTTGCTCCTCTTTGTTGTCCCCTATTTTTGGAATTAACCACGCGAAGTCCTGGCAACATACATACATACATACATACATACATACATACATACATACATACATACATACATACATACATACATACATACATACATACATACATACATACATACATACACGTACGTACGTACGTACATACATACATACATGCACACACACACGTACGCACATACATACATACATACATACATACATACATACATACATACATACATACATACATACATACATACATACATACATACATACATACATACATACATACATACATACATACATACATACATACATACATACATACATACATACATGCACGCGCGCGTACCGAGCACTCACCCTTTCTCCATGCAGAGCGTGACGGCCGGGAAGTGGATGCCGGCCATGCGGTCGTAGCCGTACATCACGGCGGTCGGGTACGACTCGTACTGCAGGATGTCGGTGCGCGCCTGCATCACGCAGAAGGCGGCGCACACCGCCTGGCACACCAGCCGCAGGGTCCGGAACAGGCACGCCAGGCTGCGCGCGGAGGGCGACCTCGCGTAAGGGCCCGCAGGGCTCCGCGGATTCACGTTTTGTTGCGCCTGCCGACGCATCCGTGGCCACGTGACGACGCGGATAGCGCCCGACATTCTAAGCGACTTGAGTTCCTGTGTACGCTTATACAGCAACGCCAGAGGCGATAGGTGAAACTAAAGGACTACACGGCAAAAAGTGTCTTTCCCACAACGGATTCTTCGTATTCGCGCGATATCGGCATTTAATGTTTGCAAGCGCAGTCATGCTTGACAACTCTTGCCTTCCTATTTTTCGCTAGTTCTTTTAGTGATTGAATATTGCGTTACCCAGCCAGCTTACATCACGCGTTCTTCATGCATATCAAATTCTTGGAGGTTGTTCTCTCTTATCTTCCTATACTTATGCCATACACTTACCTTTCCTTGCGTAATTAAGATCCGCTAAAAAGTCTTGAACGTACTAGAAAGTGAACGAGAAAACAGCCAGTACGTGACTCCTGCTAGCACTATTGCGATTCATGGCACACATAAATGCTAAGTCACTACCTCTCGCAAGAGTGTTGTCGGGCTGGATCGGCTTCCAATTTTTGTCCGAGGCTCTCCGTAAGTTGAGGTCTGCACTCGCTGCCTCTTTCTGCAGTGAATGGCGTTTATTAGACGCTTTTCCTATAACGGCAGAAAGCCTTACAATCCGAGAAGCGATGCTGGCGCGAAAAAAAAAGAAAGCTTTTGTTGACAACCGCCAAGTGGTACAGAGCAGGCCGCGGTGCAGAGACACCGACCTGGCCCTGGTGAGGCGGTCCTTCATCCGTTTCGAAATGACGGCCTGGACGTAGAGGAGTATCTTGGTGACGCCGCTGTACATGGACAAGCCCAGCCAGAAACCCAGGTAGCCACCGATCACCGCCAACACGGTTGTCGACTGCGCGTTCGAATCAACCGGTCATGTAGTTAGTACAAGGGGTGATCATTGTTTTTAAGTTTCCGAAACTTTTTTTTCAAAAAGTCACCTGAGACAGATAGCATAATTCTTGTCCTTGAGCTGGATTATTCGAAGAGGAGGACACAACCAGCACGAGAAACGGAAACGCACATTGAAGTAATTAACAAAACATTGTCAGTTAACTTCGAAATTTACGAATTCTAGCCGGTGGGCTTTCAAGACGTATCCATTTGAAATGAATCTCCGAGATGACGCAAGTTTTGACATATTATTTCCCAATGTGCGGGATGGAGTACGTGGGCATCCAAGGTACTTTCGTGCTTCAATGAGTAAAAGAGCGTTTTATTAAAAATGTAAGTGTAACAACAGTGCATTTCTTTAAGGCGAATTAGACGGCGCATATCTCCAAACTGGTGTCATTCTGGAAATTCATTCCAATTGGATACGCCTTGCAAACTCACCGGCTACAATCCGTAAATTGCCATGTGTGCCGTTAAGTAATTAATCAGAAAAGTAAGTAGTGTTTGTTCTAATTACTTGAAGATGTGTTTCGATTTCTCGTTCAAGTAAGGTTTGCCTCTCTGAATGATCAAGCTCGAGGACTAAAACTGTGTTATCAGCCACAGACGATTTAAAAAAAGAAAAAAAAATCCGGAAAACTTAAAACACGATGGCACCTCTGTGTGCACCTTCGCAAGCAATGCCCCGAGAGCAGACGACAAATTTCGTTTCAGGCAAAGAGTGTTCACGACGTCTGGACTGGAAGCTGACACGAGCATGCGCGCATTTTTTTCTTTCCGTTGAATATTCTGTCTGGAAGAACACTTCGCCTACGCTGCGGCTATGACGTCCTTCATGCAACTTTGGCCGTTTCACGTCACATTGTTCACAGTTTATGTATGGGAGGTGAGCCGGGGTGCCGTGTCTCTCAACTTCCTCCCAGTAATCAAATTACTCGTTACGGGATTATTTATTTGCAACACTACGAACGAGCGCTTCGGTAAGCGGGACGTGGTGTAGGTACACGCGTAAGCGAGTCGAGCCTACATGCGTCGAGAGCCACATGTCGATTACTTCCCGGTGCATAATGAGCGTAATTATTGGACGTGTTAAGTTTTTCTTTGCTCTGTGGGGTTAGGGTGACGCAGCTGATTCTAAGAGAAGGCTTACCGTGTGCATTGGGATGGTCTTCAGTATGGCCACGTAGCGGACTGGGATGGTGAGCTTCATGTTCAAGTAGTAGTACCTGCGGGTGTTTTATTTATTTACTTATTTATTTATTTATTTATTTATTTATTTATTTATTTATTTATTTATCCTGGTCATTAGCTGTGCTTCATTTCCCTCTAGCAATTAAACTTGCCCTTGCTTGATAAGACGAGCTCTTTCTTGGCGAGCTTGCTTAAAATAAGAACACGAAAGGAATCGAATCGAAACACAATACGCAACTGTATCAAAACTTAGCCAAATGAATCATTAAGAACAGATAGCTTTGTTCTCTCGGACTCAGCGAACTGATTGTCACGGCGCAGCACAGCAACACGCGCTGCTTTCTGTGGAGACGCTTCTGTGAATTAAAAATTATTCTAGCAGAAACCATAAATAGCCATTTTCAATGTCAGCGATAGCTTTCCCATTATCCCACTGAGTTATTAAATTTTTTTTTTTTTGCCTGCGGAGAACGAATTGCCAATGATGACGCAATACACTAATCTGAAGTAGTTTCTGACGTACCCGCAAGGTTGCCTGATGACCATGCCTGTCGCAGTGACCATGAATCCTTGGGCGATCTCTTCGTTCTCGCTCATAACGACCAGCAAGTGGGAGCGCGTACGTTAAGGTATAGAAAACGTACCCAGCGTGTTCTCTAAATTACATGCAACAGCGTCCCTTCAAACACCATGGCTTTCTTTGTTTTCTTTCCCCGCATCCATGGCTTCGGAATCCTGGCGTCTATGCTGCAGCAACTGCTTGATAAGACGAGCTCTTTCTTTCTCACTCGGCAACCATGGGTGGCTTCGCGTTGTATGCGGACCTCTCTCATTTATTCTAAGCGCCGTTCTTGTGTTTCACCGTTTTATGGCAGCACAGTGGAGACGCGCCACACTTCAGCACGTGCGACGTCTATTTTTTTTTTTAGAGCTCTGCTCGCCCGTTCTTGCGGCGAGCGTCGGCGTCCCTCGTGGCCGAGCGAGCGAGCACAGCGAAGGACGAAAGAGCGAACGCGGAGCGCAGCGGGGGATGAAAGACAGCGACAGCGAAGAGAGCGTGAGGAGGAAAGCGGAGGGTATGGCGAAAGCGTGAGAGGAAAAGCGTAGTGCCGCGCAAGACGGGCTCTGCGCCGACGACGGCTACGAGATGGCGCCAGAGTAGCGCGCGCCTTCCCTATGGAAACAAAGCGCTGCGTGAGCGGAGGGTGCTGTGAATCGCGCCCACGCGTCACCCGCGCGCTCCCTCTCGCGATCTCCAGATTAACGAGGCAGTCGCGCCACCCTTCGCTCCGTTTGCAACGTGCCGCACGAGACAGATTGTCCGCGCCAGCAAATATATCGCGAAGTGAAAACACGTAGAGAGCTGCGCTCAAATTTCGCGTTAGGGGGTATCGTAATCGTCGGTGAACTTTTCTATCTTTTTTTTCTCATCTACGTCACAGGGTGTACGAATGCGCTTGGGAGGCATTTCAATGCGTTTGATAAACGTAAGTCAGAGGCGATGAAACGTGCATCAGGTGAGCGCAGGGGTTGTAATATTTGTCATAACGCCCGCGCGGAAGCTGTCGTGGTCCCCAGACGCCGCGCGCGTGAACGTGAACGGGCCTTCGTGCGACATCGCCGCGTCGCCTCCATCCTAACTGCGCGAAGTGGCTAAAGAAACTCGTTAAAACAGACGTTTGGGCGAGTTGATAAGACATATTTGAAACAGAACAGCGCGGTGTTCACGCGGACAAGATAAGCTTGACTGCAATGCCTCGCCACTGGTTTTCAGCGCCAGCTATGTTCAGCGTTAAACCTGCATGCTGATCTCACCCGTTGAATGGAACTCCGCTCTCCCTGCCCTGGTAGCCCAAAGTGATGTCGTAGGTCGTTTCCCTGCAAAGAGGTTTGAAGAACTCAATAAGTGATCTGGCACGTCGAATGTTTAGGCACTTTCCGGCATGCACTCGGAGTGACAGCCTACATCGGCTCGTGACACGTGCTGACAACGACACGGAATGCGGTCGCTCACCGCCTACCCCGAACCTGATCTCCGTGCACAAGTCATCCTTCCGGAAGACCTCACTATTTTTGGAAGTTGATCGACATATGTAAAATAATGCGATTAGTGTAATGAACACCTAAGTCAATTCAGGTCTTCGACCGTCGGCTTTAAGAGCACCGCGCATAGAGATGTTTCAACAGTTCATGGCGACGCTCATTATGAAGGAATGAAAAAGAAAGTAAAGTTTAGCCAGGTTTGCTACCCTAGACTGGGCGAAGATGAAAAGTAGAATAAAGAAAAAAAAAATCAGTGTAGAAGTCGTGCACGGCGTACCCCCGACAGCGCTCGCATCGCATTCGATGGATGTCGCACACCCAGTCCGGGCTCGTCTTCAAAGAGCGCAGCAGGGCTATAGGCGTTCTCGTTGTGGGAGACCAATGTAAACGCGACTGTACCACGTGGCCTCGCACAACCATATTCCTCTCTGCCAAAGCCTCTTCGCTGCCGTAATTTTCGGAAGCAAACAAGCAGAATCAATAAAGTGGATCGCTTGGCAAGTTATGGAACGACATTATACGATCGAGAAGCGGCGCGGTTGTGGAGATGAAATTTTGTGGGCATAAACGTACGTTGCTTCTCCCTCTATCGTTGCTCAACTTACTCGCAAGGATTCCTGCACGCTTCTCTGCAGACCCGGTCGTAGATGGCTTTGCTTCTCTTGAGGACGCAATCAACTGCGTTACGAGTAAAAAAGAAAATGTGTAAAAAAAAAAAACAAATATTACGGAGTTGTGTGAAGGAAGCTAAGAACGCCTGCTTTCGTGCTCTAAAACATGCAGTCATGTGACAATTAATGTTCGAGGTTCGTTGCGAAAATCGGCCTAATCTTCTTCTATGGTGTCCCTATTGGTTCGCATGTATACGTTGGTGATCCTACGATTCTATGCTGGTGACCCGACAACCATATCGTACGGTAACGACCCAACCACTCAAAGGTCGTTACCGCACGGCACGGTGTGTAGTACATAGAATCCGAGATCGGAAGGCGCGCGCTGTCTCGGAGGCCATGTGTAGTAGAATGTAGTACAGTATACCGAGGTACGGCAAGATAGCGCGCGGTAGGGTGTGCCCGGGCACTGTTTGGCTGTGACTTCATGTGGGCATATCATGTTATGCTATTGTACAGTGCGGCTCGGTGATAGCGTTAAAGCTGCATTTACACGACCGACCGCGGACGAGCATGACGTAGCCATGACGACGAATTGCGCCGCCAGCAGCTTATCTGCTTCGTCCTTGCGGGCGACGTGATTGGGTGGTACTAAGCCACGTAATGCTGGTCCGCGGAATGTAGTCCGTTTTGTGAATTCTGCTAAAGGCCAACTGCAACGAACTTTTTATTTGGCTAGGATAGGATAGGAGTAACATTAATATAGTGCCGGCAACCGACAGTTTAACGCGTCGTGACGCTGGCCAAGCGTCGACCCGGGGTTGTACCCTACTCTTCACTACCCCAGTTGGGCGCGTTTGTAGTGGGTCATGAGGCTTGTGCTTTTCGAGCGCACCCCGGGCCTGCTGGACGGCCCATAGTTGTGTGTCCTTGTCTTAAATTTGCTCTAAATGAGTAGTACCTACCCCGAAAGCAATGCCGGAAAAGCCACAAGCCTGGTCAATGCATAGTTTTCTCGTTAGCAGCCTTTGAACAGCACCCGAAGCAGACGACACGTGCAGCTGGTGGTTATCGCAGCGACGCAAGTCCCAGCACGCCCCCTCCGTATATCATTTACTCTGGCCGTTCTCGCAAGCTCACGTAAACTACGAACAGGACAAGCGCAAGTTTGAAGAAGCAATCCGGAGCGAAGAACTCGCTCCCCAACTCTGGGCCGTCCAGCAGGTCCACGACGCCGCCAGGAAACTCAACCTCCCGGTTCCGTCGTGGGAGACGCCCACTCCATGAGAGCCCAAAGCTCTCGTGGCCAGCAGGACCTCGAATAAAGTTGATTTCCTTCCTTCCTTCCTTCCCTCCGATGTTCAAGCGAAGCTTGTAGTGGTTCACAAGTTTCGGTGACGTTTTCGTGGTCACGCAAAAAAACACAGTTGCTCCCAGAGCAGAGCTGCCGTGTGAAAGGGCGTTTGATGAGTTGACAGCTCCGCCGGCGCCGGAGCGTGAGTCATTAGCAAGGATTCCAGCTACACAGGTGCACGCTCACGCCCCGCGCGCAACCGATCAGAGCCGTTTCGCTTCCGCCGGGGAGGGAAAGGACAGAAAAAGGTATCGCGCACGCTGCGCCGGCTTCGTTTCCGTTCAGCTCAGTCCCGGAAAACGGATGGGGCGGCCGCGCGTTGTGCGTTCTCCCGAGGAACAGGCATGCTTCGACGAGCGGCGGCGAGAGCCAAAGGGCTCGTCGTCGGCGCCTCGATCCAGCCGTTAGAGCCACCCGAGCTCAGGCAATCCGACAGCAACGAGAAGAAGATGCCGAGCTCAGGGCATCGTTGCCGGTGCCGGATGCCAAGCAATCCGGCACCGTTACCTGTGAGTTACTAGACAGAGACGAAGGTTAGGTGCATGCAGGACAAGCTTTGCTTTTCCGGTAGTGGAAGTCATTTTTCGGTTGGTTATTTTTTGTCAGTGTGCCGTGGGCAGCCTTGGGCGCCGCCTTATCACGGAGGTCATGCATAGAAGCCACGCGTTCTAGGTTATGCGTCACTACCGGCGAACAATAAACGTGGCGTTTTTTTATTTTTTCCAGTTTTGGTATCAAAAACGGCTTTTTGGCTTTGCGACACTTCCGCTTGTAGTTCAAATGTCAAATTTTGCACGGGTGCTCCTCGATGGTTGCACTACCTTAAACAAGTTTTTTTTTTTTTTTTATGTGGTCCAAAATTGTGTTGCAGTTGGCCTTTGAACCTCCTCCCGAAACGACGTACACACTCCTGCAAAGCATGCTTCGCCACATCTGTAGTTAACTTGTGGGAGAGCTAAATGTACAAAGGTTTGCAAGTTCACTTTGCCGCATTAGGGGTAATACTGAGGTAAAGGCTAACTCAGTCAACCATTTATTACAGAACAGGAAAAAAAGAAAAATGTTCAGGTGTTGTCGTGACGGGACACGACCAACGACGTGCCCTGACAACTGTCACGTACCCGTCTGCGCGTCGTCGCACATGACTTCGTCGAGCTTGTTACGGAAAGGGTACGTCTTCATGATGCAGCCGCAGTTATGCAACGTGATGTTCATACGGCACTCTTCCATGCAGAGCTGCGAGAACAGTTGATCGAGTACTCATAAACTGAGCTTCTCTATAAACACGTGACCAAATTGAGCTAAAGCCACGTTAAATTAGTGATGTCAGTCTGACGCAACCGGTCATCGAAAGCGGTGGTGCGAAATATTCCCAAAACAGAAAGTTTCGTCCTCATATTCTCAGCTAATGACCAACCTTTTCCGACAAAGAAACGCAGTTAAATGTAGCCGTTAACGAACACACTATTATTATTAAAAGCTGATTTATTATTCTATTTGCATTTCGAGTATACTGGGCTGTATTCAGCTAACTTAATCCCGCAGTTTTTCTATTTCTCTCTCGGTCGACACTGTGCGAGCGATCAACATCCCGAACTTCTGGTTTTTACGAAACCAGCCTCGGAACGAGTATTTGGTTTGCTTATGAAGCAGAATCATATGTCGTATCTGATGTCATTATTGAAGTCACACTCTTTGAAGCGGCGCTCGAAAAATGACCCGCGATAGTGTTGTGTGTAATAGCCCTTGAATTCTAACCTAACATGCGCACACCAGCCGTGACATACGTCCGTCGCTAAAAGCCTAAAGGTATGACTTCGAGGAACCAGGAGGAAGCACCTGCAGTTGGAAGCATATGCTACGTTATCACTTTAGAAAATCCAGTCTACGATTAAACTTCCAGCACGTTCTAGAACAGTAGGTAAAAATGCAGAGTAACGAAACATCTTAAAGAGCCGACGTCTCTGACGTTGGTCTGACCCGTGAGCAAATGGCTTTTAATGCTGCCACGTAAAGGATGTTGACGTGCGTGCAACGCAACGGCGTCTCGCTTACCGTTTGAGTCATGTAGGCCGGGTAAAACGGATGCTTTCCAAACATCTTGTAGTCCACGCAGTTCGTGTCGTACGGAGCCGGTAGAGCAATGCTGCCTTTCTGCACGTAACGAGATGTAAGAGAGATTCGACAAAGCGTGTGCCCCGTTGCGACAGCTGCAAGTGCGCGTTTAAACAGACTATAGTATTTTATAAGTAGTGTACGCAAAACGTACGCTGCCCAGCTACAAAGCCAAAGTTACAAAGACCGCATATGTACTGTCGCAGGGCCATTTTTGATATGCCATTGATCCAAAGCCGAATGTTCCGAGAGACAGGCTTATCACCCCGATATTTCTAGCACGGAACGCGGTTCATTTACTTATATTTAGGCGCATGCTACGCAATCCCCATATTTGGTCAAAAATAATCCGTCGTCTTCCAGTGAAATGACTGTCATAGTGGAAACTATCTCATCAACTCACGGCAGTCAGCCAACGAGAATAGAGACGAACTCTTCTAATGTCCCTCTCTGATCACGCTCCCCGCGACGACGACTGAACGAGAGCTTCACAGAATTAGTAGTAGACAATGGGCGAGCCTTTCTTCCCTCTCGCAACACGCTGCCGGCTCTCGTTAATGATAATGAGTGGCTTACATTAGACTTTGCTGCACTGCAAGGAGTCGGTGAGACGGAGCATACTGTATATAGGTACTGCTTCGGAACATCAAGCTCGCTCGCTCGCTCGCTCGCTCACTCACTCACTCACTCACTCACTCTGTCTTGTTCGCTTTCGTTTCGCGACGGCACTTGCACGTACCTGCTCGATGCTGTACTCGTAGTTTCCGTTCGGTTCGAGAATGACGGTGTGCTTAGCGCCGGCGTCCAGGCTGTCCACGTGGTGGAATCCCACGTCGGCCACGTACCGGTCCAGCGACACCAGCCGGCTGATCTTCCACGTGATGAACATGCTGAAGTCTGCGTCGGCGGTTGTGCAGATTGCATAGATAGATAGATAGATAGATAGATAGATAGATAGATAGATAGATAGATAGATAGATAGATAGATAGATAGATAGATAGATAGATAGATAGATAGATAGATAGATAGATAGATAGATAGATAGATAGATAGATAGATAGATAGATAGATAGATAGATAGATAGATAGATAGATAGATAGATAGATAGATAGATCTTTTTTTTTCTGGGAACTTCTTAGGTTCTCTCTTGCAAAGAGGAACTTGTTTGCACAACCCCTAGTACGAGGTACGACTAGAGGATCACTGTGGAATACTGACATGAAATCATTCGCGAGCGCCGTTTATCGTCTCGCGACCCTTAGACACGTTATACCGACCGAAGAGCGGCGGGTACTCGTGGTAGGCGGACATCTCCTGGTTTCCTTTCCAGTTGAGCGTGTAGCACATGTACTTGGGTAGCCGCGAGAAGGACTGCACGATCTGCCTGCGAAAAAGGTCCATACATGTCCAGAATGTTGCGCGCGTACGTAACAACATGCTCCCACTTGGTGAAAAAGCAGCGACCGTCACTTAGAATTTATTCCGATAGCAATTATACGGACACTCCAAGCGCATTCCTGCAGTGGCCGGCGCTGTGATGTTCCGTATAAAGTCCAAACACGATAACGTCATCGCCGCGAGCCGAACACTGTACGTGCGAGTGAAAGCTTGCGAGAGTCAGCCGACGATCGCGGCTCAATCTGGTGCGCGCAAGGGAGAAAAGTGGGGAGGAAGCGCGCCGTATTTTTCTGCGCGCGAGGCATGGGTGGAGGTGAGGGTAAGGGGGGGGGGGGGGCGTTCAACTTCGGCGGCTGCTACTTTATCGCGCGGCCGCGTATCTTGAAAGCGATCTGCGATGTGGAGAAAGTGCATGCGCCGAAGGTTGGTAGCTTCGTATGCACTGTGCTTTCGACGTTTAGTTCGCGTTGAAGCGAGAGACAACACGAGCGTCAATTCGCTCGCTGCTGCTGCCACATTTCCCCACTCCAGCGTTTTGACAGCGAGTTTCCGCGGTCACCGAGCGCGATGTGTTCACGTTTGCCTGTGCGCGCGTGACACTGTGCTTGTTAATTTAGTTAGTAAGCAAATATTTGCAGCATTATACGGTCGATAAAACTACTATCCTTACTTCGTATAACTGTCTACTTATTTTCTATCGCAATCGATGATTCACCTTTCGGGCGAAATGCGACTATTTTTCTGTTCCAGAACACAATGCGCGGTTAGGTCATCGCAATTCAGGAACGTCCTTCAGTTATTCTATCGCTTTCTTCAGAACCACGTCAATTTGAAGCGCATGTTTGTGTGTAGAGGGGTGTAGGATAGAGAGGGGCGGTAGACAAGAAAGTGCGATCGTGATTGTTGTGGTGATTTTTATTATTATTCACGCATTGTTTGGATATGATATTGACCAGAAATCTCAACCTCTGCCGAAGCCTGACCACTGCAGGTACGCGTCGACGTATTAAAGAAAGGCGCAGTTTTGTCCGAAAGGCGAAGCATTGATTGCGATAGCAAATTATCAGACAGCTATACCAAGTAAGCATAGTAGTGTTGTTGGCCGTTTACGCTTGTAGATATTCGCTTACTAACTAAATTAATACATACAATGTCACGCGCAGAAGCCAACGTAAACACATCTCACTCGAAGAGCGCGCACCCTCGCTGTCAAAACGCTAGAGTGAGAAAGCACGGCAGCAGCAGCGAGCTAATTAGCCTTCATGCTGCCTCTCAATCCAAGGCGCACTATAACCGGCGAAAACACAGCGCACACGGAAGTATGAGCCATCGGCGCACCTATACTCGCGGACAACTTTCTGTGGCTATGAAGGGAAAGCTACGGAGGCAAAAGCGCGCACAAATGCGAGCGATTCTGAAGAGAGTCCCTCGTTTTAATGTACGGTAGTTTAGGCTGGTTTAGGTTTAGGCTTTAAGGCATAAACACCTTATTAGCAGCCGTTAAATAAAACACCACTGAGTGCGAAGGTTTACTTGTGTTGCGGCTTTTTCCTTTCGCGTATGGGAAAAGGCGACACCGTCGCACGTGGGAGCTGCGTCGATTCAGCGTCTGTTCCGAGCAACCAAAAGCACTGTCAAACGCTTTTGGACTACTTGGCACGGTAACACATGTGCAGCAGCCACGCGCCCGTAGCTCTCCCTTCATAGCCACGGAAAGTTGGCCGCGAGTGTAGATTCTGTACGCATCGCTGATCGCTTTCAAGACAGGGCCCGCGCGGCCGCGCCATATGCAGCAGCCGCCAGATTAGCCTCCCCCCCCCCCCCCCCGCTCCCTTAAGTACCCACGGTGCCTTGCACGCTTCCTCTCCACTTTCCTCCCTTGCGCGCGCAAGATTGAGCCGACATTGTCGGCTCATCCTCGCACGCTTTCACTCGCACGTACAGCATACGGCGCGCGGCGACGATATTATCGCCCTTGGACTTTATACGGAACCTCACGGCGACGGCGACGGCAAAAAATACGCCTAGCGTGTCGATATAATTGCAATAAAAATGAAAATGAACTACAGCTAGAAAACGAGACAAGTAGCGTCAAATTCGGCCGGCGGAGGGGGGAGTGATTTATTTCGCAAGTGAATGCTCTCACGCCGAAACAGTTTTGTGTTTCTTATGTGGACTACAGCCTAATTGTTAATCTTTAGAGCGGCATAGTTTTGTCGAAGCCTATAATGCTATTGAGCTCGTATAGCCTTGCACGAGGTTAGAAACAGCATGTGGGCACTAGGACAGACGCGTGTATGTTTGCAGGTAAGTTGAGAGCGTTATATAATTCATGTACGCCAGATCGAAGTTCTTGATTAATGGCGTTTGAGAGGCTTGGCCGACTCGTTCATTATATAAACTTGCTTAGCCATATAAGCATATAATAGCTCGTTTAATCAAGCACTAGCATATGGCAAATGTTGACAACCTCCGGTGCCTGAGGAGAGAGAGCGAGAGAGACAAGAAGTATAGACAGGTGTGGTTTAGCAAGGTATCGCTGGGTCGGCAACCCTACATGCGTGGAAGGAAAAGGGTTAAAGAAAGAAAGCAAGGAAAGAAGGAGTCAGTGTCCGCGCACCTGGGAACAAATGTTCACTCACGAGTGTAATCGCAAGCGCTCGTACGACCCTGTTGCCTTCAAGAAGCACATTAGAGCGTTAGTGGCCTTACACCTACTAGAAGTCTGCGGCAAAGGTCCGAGGTATTTTTGCCTGTGAGAACGGTCTGTCGTTTAACCGACTCAGGCTTGTATGCAGAGCAACCTAAAACTCTCTGGTGTGTAGAGTTATAAGAGTAGCATTAAGAATGAAGATACTTGTTCAAGCAACAGAGGTCTCAGTTCATTTGAAAAGACGCCGTCGTAGGCACTCTATTTGCTGCGCGACATCTGAAAATTCCAAAGGATTGCGACCGGGGGTTTTGCTTGCCTCATCCCCAATTCCATCCCTAATTTTTTATCAGCCCGCTGGATACATTTGTACCGAGAGATCCGCCATCTTGTTTGGGCCAGACGAGACGTGTGCAAAAGCGCGTAATCTCGCGATGCGTGAAACAGGCGCGTCACCGCTCACTTGTCCTCCAGGATGAACTTGTAATAGTAGAGCGTGGGATCCTCGATGGTGGTCTGGATGACGTCGGTGGCGTCGAGCGCAATCTCGCCTAGGTTCCCGTCCTGGTCAAGCACTCGGCGAAGCTCCGGGACCTGCGTGGACACAGGATGCCTCAGCAAGCAGTGCGAACGCCCGCGGTCCTAACCACGCGTCAGCTCATCGCCTTTTCCTAAAAAGTGCAAAGACCTGCCCTTAAACGAAACTGGGTTCGTCTTGGGCGGTCATAAGTTTGTTTTCGAGTTCGAAGCTCTCACCATACTTATATGTTTTTGATAAATTCATCGATGGGAATTAACCTGTTTATTGTGGGTCATTTTAATGGCGGAAGAATTCTGCAGCCGTACCTTGCTTTGTGATTTTATCTGCAACTAAGTCATCTCTTTGTTCGAAACAAACGTTCCGAGGTTTCTATAGTTAGTGTAATCCAGCGATACATTTCGGTGACCGTTGTAATTTTGTCGCAAAAATAAAATATGACCTATACCAACCTATCGCGTGACAAATTGACAGATTGAACTATAGTAAGGAAAACAGATGGGCTCAAATTTTGTTGATCACGACCGTATAAAGCCAACAGAGAATGAAGCCAGTGAAATCGTAGGGGTAATTAGTTGTGGTTGAAATTGAAATGTAGAAAATAACGGTGCGGAAAAAAAAAAAAACTGAAAGTGGACGAAAAGATAAGTTGTCGCCGTTGCGAGACAAATCCACAGCCTCCGCCCCCATTACGCGTGCATTTCACTCTCAATTTTGCTGCGGCGACGGCCATCGATCCATCCACTATCTTGGGTGTTTATGTGTACAATAGATCCAGCCCTGGGAGTGTTAACCAGAGCCACTCAGGGCCATGACTGTTAGATGTCCACGGTTTGTTGATGGAAGTGACTGTGCAACGTACGCGTAATGCGGAGGTTGTGGGTTCGTCTCCCACCGGCGAGAAGTTATCTTTTCGTTCACTTTCTCTTTTCCTCGTCATTTTCTACATTTCAATTTCAACCACGGCTAATTACCCTTATCCTTTCCTTGGCTGCATTGCCTGTTGTCTTTATATGGTCGTAATCAATCAGTCGATGGATCGATTGATTGATTCATTGATTGATTGTAACGTCCGAAAGAAACTGCAGCACGGAAGCTCTGATATATGGTATTGACTGACTCAACGTTTGCCTATGCGGTATTTTTCACCTTGTCCTCCGTGAGGTTGCAGAAGATCGGGTACCGCTCGCACAGCTTATCCTTCTTGATCCTGTACAACGGGGAAAGGAACAGTCAGCACTTGATATGCCGTCGTCGAGATATGCCATTACTTCGATATAGACAATACTGAGAATAACAACAGAAAAGTCATTTCTTTTATCTTTTGTTCAAAAGTGTCAAACGGTCAAAAGTGTCAAATTTACAACTGCGGATACAATCAATGCGAGATACAACTGCTAGATTTCAATGTTTTAGTTTAAACATTTCGAAACATGTCGCGGTAGGGCTGGAAACTTTTAATTCTATGTACGTACAGTACTAAATCAGTTCTGCCAAAACTTGCCATGTGGAGGAAGATTCATGAAATTGAAAAGAAAATTGTCATCCATCCAGAGACTATATATAGCACGTATAGATACAAAGAAGATTTATGCAGGTATTCCTGGAAGTTTCACAGTTAACGAAAAAAACTATGCTGGTCTATAGGTGTCGAACCCAGGTCCAACGTCCTTACGGGCCCCAGTCGCTATTCTGTGGTCGCTCTACCACCTGGGCTAACCAAGATCGAGGCGGAGGCCGATTAAACAGACAATTCGAGCGACAATTCACGCCGCGTTTCGTTCCGACGTTTCGTCCGGCGCGCATGTGTTACCAGTTGGTGACGCAGACGGAGATTCCGGGAAAGCGCAGCGTCTGCGTGCTCTCGATCAGCACGTCCACCACAGTCGGGTGCCGGAGGAACGTGACCAGCGTGCCGGTCCCCTGGTACAACAGGCCGGACAGCATCAGCGTCCCACTCAGGATGCGCAGCACCCGAAACACAAGCCGCAACCTGCGAGGTTAGCAAGAGGACACGGCGAGATACGTGGCACCTATGTGTAGCGGTCGCATACACAACAACCGGATACAACAAGTTTCCATCAGCGTTCGACAGGTTCGTACAGGCTCCGCGGCTGCATCTCTCTCGTACGCATGCCCTGGCTGTTGAAACTTGCTAGGAACTTTTTTTTTTATGCATCGCTCACGTTGCAGGAGACACACTGTCGGAACTGACGTTTGATACAACGGTGCGACGCGTTTGAAGGAAGGCTATCTCCACTGTTGGACGCTATAGCTGTTGGGATCCTGTCGTTACGTTGGAAATTTGTTGCCCGTGGCTGCCGGTCCGACAAGTCCGCGTTGACGCGACAGATCTCAATGCAGAACATTCACGCTGTACGTGTCCTTCTGCTTTAAATACATCTTACAATTTATATTCCACCCATAGTCTCGGCCAGCTGGCCCGCTGTACCCTAAAGGTTCCCACGTTAATGACGGAAGCCCGTGGAGCACACCGTGAAGGTTCTACGGCAAGACACGTACAGACGTGAGGAATGTAAATAAGGGATTTCATCTCTCTTAGATGTCACCCGCTTAATTCTGTTATAGTTTGTGGGTGAGATTCCACCTGCAACACATCCTGTTGCAATTCAACGAAACCAATCCAATAGAAGAATTGCAATGGATGACATTTCTTCCTAATTCCAAGCACTTCCGACACTCCCGTTCACTTGCAAGCTCTCTCTCTCTTTTTTTTTTCCGAGGTTGTCCACGTAAGACTGATTACTTTGCGCGGCGTGTACATTTAGTTCAGTTCACGAACGACCGAGTGTCCTGACAATCCTCCTCCGGATCGCCGCCCGTCTTCTGTTTCAAAACCAGACGAAGCGCTAGCAGTTCTAATTAATCAGTTACGGACTACCGTGTAGGCGCGTGATAGGCTACACAGCAAGCTGTTTCGGTCCTAAAGGAAGCTAAAAAGAAAAAAAAAAAGATAACGTGAGGAAAGCTGCGCGCATTTAAGGAACGTTGCGTCGATCTCACTTTCTCTCCGCTGTCTTCATCTTGGCCGCCTAACGTTACGGCCGCTCGCTCCGGTCTGCTGGCGACTCCTCGCTTCGCACAGTGACGCGACCGCGTTTCAACGAACTTTTCCTGTTTCTTTTTTTCTGTAGTTCCATATTCTTTATTACTCTATCGTGATTGCAGTAGATACACAGAAAACAACCAAAGAAATAAAGCGGCGATGGTGTGAAGGGATCAGGCTGCACCGTTTCGTGACGCTTGAAATTGGATATCGACCACGCGTCGCCAGCACGCGCGTGTCCGTGTTCTTATACAGGCACAAGTTGTGGGAACGTGACAGGTGTTGGGTCGTGCAACGGGCACATCTGCATAATGTGCGCGATGTTGGTATTAAAGATATGGAATTTATATATCTATTTGTCGCGCAGCGGTCCTCGTCAACCGGTACACTCGCACGTGTGGTGCGTTACCTTTTGCTCATTATACTACGGCCAGTTTTAAGCCGACATCGTTGGAAGTATAGGGATGGCCGTGACCGACTGACCGTTATGGCGTCGCCTTTCGCGAATCGGGATACCTATCGCATAGCCTCCGAGATCGGGTGGTTCGCACTAGTGTTCCTGTATATGCTCCCGCAGGGAGCAGAGTTGCGCATAGTTCCGCCGCCGTGATCCAGCTCTGCAGCGAAGCCACTCCTCGCGCGCGCAGGAGCCAAATGCCGCGCGGTGTTCCGCCTTTTTCTCTGGTGGTCGCGAGCTACAAGCGCCAATTGTTCGCAGGCGCTTAGAAAAGGGCACTTGTTAATACAGGCTACGCTCGAACGAGTCATTCGTGCAGCCGGAGGGGGTGGGCTTCCAACCAACCGAAACATTGTATGTACCTATGTAAACACACATATACAAACACACACACGAACGTACAAATATGGGGTGGGACCGCCTTCGATTCCCCAAAATAATATACTCCCGTGGCTCGAACAGCTCCAAAGTTCGCTCGCAAACGCGCAGTACGTTGCCTCAAACAGCGGTGCAATGATTTTCAGCATGCATATGAAGTTGTCTTATCATGGCCAGAAATGTTTTAAAGAGTGTTTAAAACTTCACACACGTAAGGTGGACACTTAGCGCATTTTGGCTGCCGAAACCAGCCGATTAATGACCGTCGCCAGGAGAGCTATTGTGCCTGCAGTTATGTCAGTGACCGTTAACAGAGCGCCATTTATCACTAACCATCGTTCACAACAGCTGCACGTTTTCGATACATGCGGTGCAGACACAGATTTAAGCGCATTTCAAATGTTGACATGTGCACATTTTAAGCGAAGCTTACTTTTATTTACTATTACTATTTAGTAGTACTTCCTATTTAGTAGCAGCAAATCTGCAAATAGAAAAAGATTCAAAATGAAAGAGCTTCTAGCTGCTCCTCTGAACGCACGATCGACGGTCCACTGATTGCAATGGCGATGGTACTGACGGAAACGACGAGTTCGCATGAGTCGGCGATGCGCCCGTAAAGTTGGCTTCGCAGCGGCGCGGATCATTTGACGTCATTTTTCGCGCTCGGCCAATAGCGGTGCGAGCGGCGCCGGAAAAGGTATGCGCAACTCTGCTCCCTGCGGGAGCATATACAGGAACACTAGTTCGCACTGCTTACACCCCCCCCCCCCCCCCCTCCAAGGAAAATGAAAACTCTCCGCCTATTTCCATGCCGACAGCAGCGACAGATCACACAGCATGGCGAGCGAGGGAATATGACATATTGTAGGAAACGCTGCGCATTCACGATGCCCTCCATACAGCGTTTATCCGGATGCAAGAGTTACCACGTTCTACATATATACGAGGGGGTCATTCTTAAGTTTTACGGAATTTTCACACCAAAACTGTATATACGGAGCTGATTCGTCCGTCCGTCCGTCTGTCGGTCGCTTGTACGCCTAAAACTCCTTCCGCGCAACACCATGCGAATGCGCGAAAAAGAAAGAGAGAGCTAGAGAAATAGAGGCGGGCGATTAGCCAACACCATAGTCCAACACCACCTAGATGGCGCCAGTAGTGACGTCCGTCGAAGCCGAGCGCGCGCGCAGCAGTTCCTCTCCGGCTCCGAAATGGGTAGGCCACGCGTCATACGTACTCCTGAGGAGCAGGCAGCTTTTGATCAGCAACGCCGCCAGTAGAAGCGAGAACGAGCTCGTCTACGCCGTGCCAATGCTGCAGCCCGGGCACAAGAACATGCTCGTGCAGCCGAACGCAAGCAGCAACTGTGTACCGAGGATGCGGCAGCCTACCAACTTCAAGCCGTCTTTTAATGAACCTTCGGGATTAATCCAGTGATAAACACCGGGGCCGTACATTTCAGCTTGGCTCGTTAACCATCTGTACGGAGTGCTTGGGCGGTGATCTTTTATCTTGTAGACAGCATAATTATAGTGCTTGAGTTAGATTATGCAGAGAGGCGGATATTACTTACACGAGGAAACGGAACAGATATTCGACTAACTAACAAAATATATATAATTACTTCCACATTCTTTAATGATAAACCAGCTCAAGGACAAGAATTATGCTATCTGCCACAGGTTATGTTTTTTATTCCCTGAAACTTAAAAATGATAATAAAACAATCTTAAACTTTAAAAAAATTATGCGTGCTCTGCTATCGCAAACACCAGAGACCAGTGAAGCTGGGGGGAAGGCCAGTAAAGTAGTGCCAAACCGCGGTTTCGGTCTTGTGTGCGCACAAGACCCACGAGCGCCGGCAACGCGTCCCCACAGCGTCTACTACGGTGTCCGCGATTCACGTGGCCAACGCCGCAGTGATGATGATAGTGATCGAAAGAAAGGAAGGACGCTTGATTCTGCAACCCGTGAGGGAGCACGGTGAAGCGTCGTCAGGGGAGAGGGAGTGGGAAGTGAAATATGATAGAGAAAGAGGGAAGATGTGGCCTAATAGACTCCACTATGCGTGACAGGTGGCAGTCCTCAGTAAAGTTTCCAGCGTTGTAGCGGGCGCTTATAGGGTGCCTATTCCCGTGGAACTTATAAACTCTAGCAGGCTTCGCAGCGCAGGGAGCCGGGGACACACTGGGAACAACGCCGCAGTAGACGCCGCGGTTGTCTCCACTCCGTACGGAGCGGCGGGCCCTAGCAGCCGCCGGAGAACGCCGCTCCTCCCTCGCCTGACCCCCTAGTGTTTCTGTATATGCTCCTGCAGGGAGCTCCCTGCGGGAGCATATACAGGAACACTATGAGCCCCCTGCCTCTCGTGCCACAGGAGAGGGCACGCATCCCGGCCGCGTTCCACACTCGCGTGCGCGGCGCTCCTTCCCTCCAGGCTTCATCCACCCTCGCCGCGTCGCAATGCTGCGCGATGCTATCTTTATATTCTCCTTTCACTCTCTCAGATCTCTCTCCCCCAGTTCAGCGAAGCTGCGGACGCAATGAGAAACCAAGCGAGGTTCTAACAGATCCACTGTAAGATGGAAAGTATAGAAAGACCCCGGTGCATCTGTTCATGCTGTATCGTGGCCACTATGGAACGCGTGTCAAGCGTCGTAAGTTAACCTCCTTGGTTGAATCTAGTCGAATCCCTTCTCCAATATTCCAACTCAAGTGCGATGGTCGAGACAGAGAACATCTACAACCAACTGACCGGAATTCACGGACCGCGCAGGCCCGCATTTCTCAGACTAAGTGATGGTTGTAGAAGATGAAGTTATAGTGATAATTCTTGGCCAATCCCCCAGCGTGGGTATGAGCCATAACATGAGGCCATCATCATCATCATCATCATGTGTGCTACTCAGAAACATCGGTTGTCTTGATTGAAAGGTGAACCATATGGGTCAACTTACTTCGTGTCCAGGGGCGTAGCCAGGGGGGGGGCTTATGGGGCTTCAGCCCCCCCCGAAATTTTTTCGGGCTGTCCATGGACCGCCAACCAAAGCGACCCCCGGCGCCGGAAATCACTCTGGATTTTGTCTAGCATGCCTTTTGGCGCTCGAAAGGACATCTGACCGCGAAGATTGCGAACTCGGGCTGGATTTCGTGGCCACGCCCATACACCGGGAGTCACATAACGCGAAGCAGTCCCATCCGAGCACAAAGTTTCAAGGGCGCTTTGATGGTGAGCGGGCTTGCCGCGGAATCTCACTGAGGCCACGGAATCTATGGAGCTGTTGGAATCGCACCGCTGGCACGAGTTGTTGGGGTCTCGGTGCTGACGCCCGTTATTGCCAATGGGTCGCAAGCCCCAAGGGTAGCGTTGGCCTGGCGGCCTGGGGCACTGGAAGCATCCGAAGGTCCCGGCAAAGCAAGAGAAGACTGGTAACAGAACAACTTGTTTATTCTAACATAGCAAAAGAGCGGCCGGTCAGGTCGACCGAAGTGGAGAGACGGGAGAGCACGTAACTCAACAGTACAAATCGGAGCCTCTGCCCTGGCGTCCGGGGGCAGCTGCTCTTATACTCTCGGCGTCGCGGTCCAAAAGGGAAGGTCACGGGATGAAGGTCACGGGATGAAGGTCACGGGACGGCGGAGCATGAGCCCACGACGGCGCGCACGGTCGAGCCAAGAGACCTGCTGAACCGAGTGTAGTGACGCATCGCCAACCCTCACTTCGGGAGCTCCGCTCCCCGGCTGCCGCGCTTTGACAAGCGTGGGCACACACACACACACGCACACACGAAGACACGTGGCACTGAAACACGCCTGGACACGCTTGGCGGGTAGGCGTTGCGGCGGCGTCGAACGGGCCAAAATGTCCGCCGCTTTGAACAAAGCCCCGGCGTCCGTTGCATCCGCGCCGGCATTACCGCGCGTTGTAGGCGAAACGTAACAGAGCGCATGGATATCAATTGCGAAACTTTATGGGTATAAATCTCATAAGCTCTTGATGTGAAAGGTGCATTGACATTTCCAAAGTTGTGCTTTAGATTTTCGATTGCGGAACTTTGTGGGTTTAATGTTGTTATAAACATTTGACGCCAAAGGTTCATTGACTTTTCTAAAGTCTTACATCGGAACATACAATGAGACAAGCCAAATCAAAGCAGTGGCAGACGAGTTGACAAAGCACGCAGTGAGGTCCAATGAGACGAAGCGTTGGGGTGGTTCATTTGTGCCGTCATGTCACATTAAAAATATCAACATTTTTTTTAACCTACGCCAGAACATCCATGTCAAGACACTAAAGCCAGCCGAAGTAACTACGTTCTTATTTATTTTTTCTACTTTGACTTTTATTCGCGAGGTCACATTGAGCCGCTTCAATTTTTTTTTTGTTCTCGCTACCCTACCCGCGGGCTGCCAGAGCCAGCCAGAGCGCATACGTTTTTCTCGTATGGCCCCGACCACCGCGCGGTGCACTACGGTGCGCGTTCGGTTTGCTCTGGCCGAGTGGATTCTCACCTGACAGAGTTTTGGACGCTTTCTGGCTAGCAGACGAGAAAAAAAAAACAATGGTCGCTCGCCGCCATCACTGTGGGGAATCGAAGGATTGCACCGCGTTCCTTGAGCGGAACCTTTCCGGAAACTCTTGTTTCGCCGGTGTAGGATACTGAGCAGTATGCGTATGGTTCTCAGTGGACCAAGCGTCTCATGTTTTCTTCGGCATTCCTTCCGTAGCCCCATTAGGTGCCCGAAGTAGGCATTCGATTCTGACCAAGATACTTTCCTATGCGTTTCTTCTTTTTTTTTCATTTCGGTGCCTCCGCCCCACAGAAAAAAAAATACATTGTTACGGCGCAGCGAATTGTCGCATGGTGAAAGTTCGATTTTGATACTTCTTTTGCGGAAAGTAATGGGTGACGGGACGCTTCAGTTGCCGGATACGTTTATTGTATTATTGCGAGAACAATTATATGGACACTCCAGCCGCATTCCGACCGTCACCGTCGCCCTCATGTTTCGTATAAAGTCCAAGGGTAATAACATCGTGACCACGCGCTGCATGCTGTATGTGCGAGTGAAAGCGTAGGAGGGTAGGTGGAATGGGTGAGCCGACGATGGTGGCTCAGTCTTGTGTGCGCAAAGAAGAAAAGCGGGGAGCAAGCGCGCAGCCTTCCGTCGCGCGCAATACATCGGGGAGAGTGGATGGAATGGGGGCGGAATCTAGGATTCTGTGAATCTATGATTGTGAAACATCTTTATTTGCCTTGTTTGACGCATTATACACAGTTACTTTTTCTTACATACACAGACTCATTGGAGACTTATACTTATACTTAAATATCTTGTTGCGAGGTTTTGTGTATACATGCAGTGAACTTTTTTTCCAGTGACACTTTTTTGTCCTTTATCAAGCCGTATTTTCGCATTTGTATATCCCATTGTATCTTAGCATTTCTAATGTACGAGGGCGAGTCAAATGAAAGTGAGCCTACTCTAACCGCGCAATAATGGTTCGGTTCATTATCTGCGAGGCATGCGCGTAGGAGAACGGCATGTCTCATTTACAAAAGTGACACGCAGGTGTGAAGATAAATGTTCTTTAAGGCTCTCATACACTGGGTTGAATATGGTTGCGTCACATAATGGACACTTCGAAAATTGAACAGCTCGGTGTCGCGAAGTTTTTGACAGCTGAAAGTGTTTCCAAAACAGAAATTAATCGCCGTATGGCTGCCTTGTACGTTGAACACTGTATTTCATTGACCACTGTGAAGCGTTGGAGCAAACGGTTCAAAGGACGTTGCAAAAACATTCCAAGACCGGGCCAGAACCATCGTGCAATCACCCCCCCCACAATTTCAAAGGTTCATGAGCTGATGAAACAAGAACGGAGGATAAACATCGATGAACTGGCAGACCGTCTGAACATCAGTCGCGGTTCGGTTCACGTCATAATTCATGAGCTTCTCGGTTATCGGCTGTTTGGCGCGCAATGGATCCCAAAGATTTTGATCCATCGCGAGAAGACGGCGAAGTTTCGCGCTGCCTTGACTCATCTGATCGGGTATCACAATGAGGATGAGGACTTCTTGTTTGAAATTGTGATGGGGGCGAACCTTTGAGCCACTACTACGAGCCTGAAACACGATGGCAAAGCTTACAGCGGAAACGTTCGAATTTACCACGCCCAGAGAACGCAAAGGCCATCATTTCCGCTGGAAAGGTGTTGTTGACTTTTTTTTCGATTGTCAGGGTCCATTACTGATAGAATTTGCTAAATCTTGAGAGGCTATCAATTGTTTCCGATATTGTGAAATGCCACAACGGCAGCGTGTCGCAATCAAGAACGAACAACGTGGAAAATTGACGAATGGGGTCATCTTGTTCCACGACAATGCCTGTGCCCACGTCGCTTATGTGGTTAATACAAAACTGGCAAAGTTCAAGTGGGAAACGCTGCAATATCCGCCATACAGCTCAGACCTGTCACCTTGCGACTTCTACATTTTGGGGCAACCGAAAAAACAGCTCAAGGGAACCAGATACAGACTTTTTTAAGCAGCAACCCAAGGAGTTTTATAAGACGGGAATCACGCGACTAGTTAGTCAATGGGACAAATGTCTAAATCCTCATGAAGACTACTTTTAAATAAAATACCCCGTTGTTGGCTCACATTAATTTGACTTGCCCTCGTATATCTTGCAGAACTCCTGCTTTTTATACGTGCTCTCTGTCGCGACTATAACTTCGGTGCAATTACTCACGATACACGACAGGGGACAGCTACTCCTGCGTAATACATCGGAACAAACGGCAGCGTTATTGAGATTTTTCAATGGCCATTGCATACATACAAGAATGTAAGCACAGTTCTTGAATGACAAAGTTTCATTAACATATTTGTCCTCAACTTGTTCAGTTCATTGCCTTTTAATTTTTCATATCAGCGGCATGCACTGCTTTCCTGGTTTCGAACTGATATAGTTCTAAAGTTCGTGTGATATTTTCTTTACTTAATAAATAGACAAAAATATGGAAGCATTGATATCAGTTACTTTGGGCAAAATTTTTGGCACATACGAGTATATTCTTTTATGAAAAAATACATATTTTATTGTTTTGACAGTGCGTAGCGTTCAAGAATTCGTTTGCAGCATCTTTGGCAATGACAAGGCAGTTATTATTCATGTATTTGATCCCTCGACAAATTGTTTAAGAGGAAGCTTTAGCTCGGGCCCAATCCGACGCGGCCTATTCAAATACTTGTAAAACGCAGAAGCGCTTTTCTGAGATAATCCTGCTAATCGCTTTTATTGAAATTGGTTGCATTTGAGAGAGAAAGTTAAATTCTAGTGCCTGTTGGAAACAGAACTTCGATTTAGGGCCTGAATTTTGTTTAAAATATTTTGAAAGATTCGAAAGTTTGAAAAAATAGAAGCACGACGTTTACAAACTAATAGCTATGCATGAAGAACAGATATTGTAGTTCTGTAAACGGCATCTATTATAACAGTGAAAGCGGACAAGTTTGATATGTCAATTTGTATCTTACGTGAATTGGTTACGTTGTGTACAACGGTTGTGCAAAAGCCGTATTTCCACAATACTAAATTTTTTTGAGATTCATGTCTAACATATCTATTGTGTCCGCTGTAGATGTACTATTAGATGCAATTCACAGAATTGTGATATCATTTTTCATTGTTGAGTCACGGAGTTTTAAACTTGATAGTGTCGTTTTCTGAAAATTTTCAATTTTGACCAATTTTTAATAAATAATGGACCACCTAAATGAAAAATTCGAAACCAGCAGTCACTAGAATTAAACGTTTTCTTTTAAATGCAACAAACCTCCTCAAATTCGGTGAAGTGGTTGCAGGGAAAAACGAATTCCCCTTCTACATGTATTTAAATAGGAGCACCCGAGCTAAAGCTTCCTCTTAAGGAGGAGGACGAGCTGCAACGTGACCCCCCCCCCCCCTCGAACAAAATTTCTGGCTACGCCACTGGCCCCATGTATATATCTATACATATATATATATATATAAATACATGGGGCCACTGGCGTAGCCCCCCCCGAACAAAATTTCTGGCTACGCCACTGTTCGTGTCCACTGTTCAGCATTTCAAAACTCCCGCGCAACGACAGCCGTATCATGTACAGCCGCAATATTGTTGCCAAACGTTTTTATGACTCACAACAGTTGTAACTGTCAATTATATAGTTTATTGCACTTTATTACATAAGCTTATTTTGAAGTATTTAAACAAGTGCGTAGGTGCAAACGTTTGCGAATCCAATCCAGGCCAAGCGCAAAACAGCATTGTTGCGTTCTGCTATCCGGGCAGTCGCTTTTCAATGTTGTTATTACCATTCGAAGTGTTTTAACCGACTGTTATCTGCAACATGCAAGGCTTTGTTACTTCCTGATGTGTTAACGTGCATCGCTATAGATAAGATTGAATGAAATGGCGCGTTATGGAGCTCCCGACCCATGCGCCTTGCTTCAGGAACTCCTGAAGGCTGCCACAGGGGAACTGTTGACGCGTACGCTCATGTCGGTAAGCGCATTGGGCCATCCGTTAACCGCTTTATTGATTCTGCGAACACTTCTGGGCGATCTTAGATCCGCTTACCCGTATCCCTCTGCGAGCATCTGGCGTCCTATCTGTCTGATAGCTGGTGCCAGTAAAAGCAGATGGAGGCGGTACCTAACGTTATATCTCACCTAATCTGACGTGCTTTCGTATGATGTCACTGGAGCGACGTGCCTGATAAAGCGGCACTGTGGTTAACCTATGGTGAAAAGCTGTTTTTTTGGTCCCGTCTCTTAGCTTGCTGGCATGATGTCTCGATTTTCATTTTGTCACGCAGATTGACGGTGCGAAGGACTTGGTCATTGAACAGGACCTCATATTTCCACTGGATCACATTGCCAGTGCTGGAGTGTTGAAGGTGCAGTGCGATCGTTTTGCCTCTGAAAAGTCTCTTTCTTGATCGCCCCCGCAACGCCTCGCGCTCTGCTTGTCCAATGCCTCCTTGCTACGCGCTCCATGCATGCATTGGTTTCTTTTTCCTAGGTTGATTGCCTAAGTACTTAGCTGGCATTAAAAACCTGAAGAAAAGAAAGAAAGCGTCGTTAGTAATCATAAATGACTCGACACACACTTTCTTGCGGATCAAGAGGTTGTTAATTTTAGAGCATAATTAATGTGTTCTGTTATCTCACTTTTGTGAAAGTTTAGCGACTCCATTGCTCGTATCGGACAAAAATGTCGCATGCAAATTGAGTCATGATGTCATGACGTAAATGTGCTAAATTAACATGTTACGACATTAGGTGATAGCAGCTTTAGCTAGAGAGCTTGTTAGCTTTCGTTTACTCCTGGCATTGACTAATATTTCACCAATGTTTTAGTATCGCTTAACTTCAACTACTTATACTCATAATGTTTGCCTCTTGCCGTGTGCTTTCTTGTGCTATGATGACAAATATTTTTTTTTTTTATTGCGCCTCTAACAGTTCCATTGGGTTATTGCAGCCCTAACGAACTGACACTTCTTATCTGTGCAGAGAACTTGCAGTGTGGAAAAAATCTACAAGTTAGAAACAACTGCACCACCTACGGGCAACAAACAGTAAGGGGATATTCTGTTAAGAGCAATGTTTCAGTTGTTTTGCTGCTTTGTTTCAAAGGCTTCCAGGAAACTATAGTTGGTGGCAACCTAAGAATGCACTAACACGGTATTTTGCTTGGCTTGTTAGTGTATATTAACTAGTTCAGCCAGTGTAGTGAGACACAGGGATGACAGAAAAAAAAAAAAAAACATTAATCAGTGGAGTTCTTGTCTTCCTTCCTCGAACCACTGAGAATATGCAGGGGCAAATACACTGCTCTCAAACTAAAGGAAAAACAATTGTATAGATGTGCCAGCCAATTAGGATCACCAAATCCTCTGACGACAGTGTAATCTAACTTTCTTTCAGTATCGACATTTCTCGGAAACTGTGTTTTGAAACGTGGAGGCATGAAATGGACATGCAGTCTGGTTCTGTCAGCAGAGCTAGCGTTGCATTCTTGGATTGCTGCTGAGTGTAAAAAGAAACCTTCAGGAATGAATGGTCTGACAAATTGCTCTTCCACAATAAGCGGCATTGGCACACAGCTTGGCTGCACTTTTCCTGTGTTGTTTTTACATGAGTTGAAACCTTTTCCTGGTAAACCATGGTAAAAGGCAAAAATTGTCTTATGGGTCTAACAATAATATGAGGTTCTTTAAGGGACGGTGAAGGGGAAGGTACATGACTGGGGTAGTTGGAGAAGTATGGGAGAGGCCTTTGCCCTGCAGTGGGCGTAACCAGGCTGATGATGATGATGAAGGTGAAGGGGGGTCTAGTTGCAGGTAGCTGTAGTTCTAATGCAGAATGTGCATTTTGGCCTCCCACTGTTTTTATTTTTTCAATCTGCAGTTTAATAAGAGCTAATTAAATGAAGTTACATATCCCCGTAATATATGACAAAACACTGCTTATATGCATATGGGTAAAATTATGTGACTGTCTGGACGGCACTATATACTTTTGTGGGTCAATCACAAGCAGGATTGTTATGTAAATGTTGTGTAAGTGTGCATGTGAAGCAGTAAATTGGTGATACAAATATGACAAAAGAATGAACTGCAAAAGGGTGCAGCATGTTGCAAGATAGTTTATCTTAGAAGGCATGGGAAACAGTCCAGTAAATGTGGACAAAGACTAGAAAGGCACACCATTAGCTCTGTGTCACAACACGACACTGCCACTGTGTCACAGCGCTAGCATTTTGCCATGACACGACACTAACACTCTGTCCTGACATGACACTACCACTGTGTCATTACATGACATCGCACTCATGCCATGTCTTCGTAGTCTCTGTACACGTCCTTGGGCCATTTGCCATGGTTTCCGAGAGAAAGGGTTCAAAGGAAGATGGAAACTTGAAGTGATCAACTGTGGGTGAACAAACAAAGCCTGTTGCTGGCGCCATTTTCACAAGGAGGCCAGGGTTGTTGCCAAGTCACTACACTGACGGAGACAAGTCCCCTTGTCAAAACATTTGGCACCAGCCTGAGGCTTCCCTTGCTCATCCACTGCTGTTGTTCAGTAATCAATGATGTGCTCCTTCAATGCATCACCTCACAAGGAATGCGGGATCCGTTTCAGATGTGCGTATCTTGTGAGGTCAACGATTGCAAACATGAAAGTCATAGCCAACCACATCACATACCACAAGCAGAACAAGAAGGAATGCAAGTATTACATCATCTGTATCCCCAGAAAGGCAGGTAACTTGCATTCTCTTCATACAAGCGAATGTCCAGAGTAGCTGACAAACGAAATGAAGGATTAATTAGTAAGGTGAAGCTCTTTTGTTCACGATGGCTGTGGATGTGTTGGCATGGAAGAAGTGATCTTGTTGTCAAGTGTATCAGTCTTAAAATTAATAAGATGGCGAACTTGTGATTTTGACAGAACAGAATGAGTAAATAATACTTATCTCATATATGCAGCCATATTTTTCTCTGTCTATGCTTCTACTGTGTCAAACGCTTTGTTGCGTCCTCTACGTTAGAAATGGAAGTGCAGGAAAGTGATGCCTTTTTATTTTCTTGCTTGCAACTTCAGACCCATGTCTGCGAGCAGACACTAGAAAGCGAAGGGGTTTTCGGCTATGTGAAGCTTCTGGAGTATCCTCTGGGCCTCATTCCGTTGGACACTGATCTTTTCTCACTGGAACTTCCTGGTTTCTTCAGCACGTTTTTCATCGTGAGTATAAGCCGTCCTTGTGCTGAACATTTCAAGTGAGGACATGTGATGAAACCTTCATTGTTTCATTTGTTTCACACTATGTTATAGTTATCTGCTGCGTAAGAGCGTGTGATAGCAGCTGATTTGATGTCATGGCAGTCTAGCGATTTGAAGCATAAATTTACTCCTCATTAAGATCACAGTAGAGCCAATGCAATTTCTTTATCACGAGGTAGTGCATTCCAGAGCTTAATTAACACAAATATTACTGTTTGAAGGTCACAGTTAGTGCAAAGCTTTGGCAGAAAGAGGTATGGACTTTGGGAGTAGAGATGCAAAATTTGGGAGAAAATGATTTGAAGAGGGGGACTTTGGAAGCCTTATAAGTCATATTTTTTGCCTTTTTCTTTTGTACGTTTAGGATGGTGACTGTGCATGGACAAGCTGTATAGCACAATCCATTCTTCAGCTGGAAAGCTTATGTGGTCCTGTCGACCACATTTATGCCCAGGGAAACTGTGCTGAGGTAATGTATTTGTGTATGCTTCAACGAGTGCTTTTCACAAAATAATTTTCAGCCATAGCAAGAAGTTACAGATTTTTCCAGGGGATATTTTATCCTTGTCTTCATGCATTCTTTACCTGGGGTGATGAGAGCGTAGTTTACACGCATGCCTCACAGATATCGGAATGTGTTTGGCTGGAAGGCTAGTTGCAGCAAACATTTAGGACTGCAATTTTTTAGCGTTCAGCCCAGAGTAAACAGAACATTATAGTATTGTGTATATCACTCAGAAACCTTACTTCCATAAAAAGATATGCTATGTGTGACTTATTTCCAGAAAAATATTGGTCACAAATATTGGTCATAAACCATGATTATATTGAAAGTTGCAACAACCAGCTTCACTATTTACTTTTCTCTTTTTACATTTTAGAGATGATTGCATCATCCTTATACATAATACAGTAGGCACAACTGTGCATCAGATGCAGCCGGGTCCAGGTTTTTATCTTAACTAAGGCCCACTGGAAACTATAGGCTAAGTTTGCCTATAATCGCAATGCCCGCTACTCGGTACAAGATCCAGGCCCTTAAAGCTTGGAACAAAGAAAACAAAAGGACCACAACCGGCAAACATTTGGCTTCCAAAGCCAGATGTGAGCACGCCATCATGCTATCTTAGCCAAATCATCTTCCACAGCTGTAGCTTGTGCTGTTCGTAATTCCTACATCTGTTCTGCTTCTTCTCTACATTGCCATCGGCTGCGCAAACCTAACCATATATTGCTAAGCTAACCTATAACCTATACCTATAACCTAACCTAACCAATTGCTAGCGGGTTTTTTCAGTTCATACGATGTGCTAGCATGCAAAGTACAAAATCTACTGAGAGTGCAAGTTGTAGAACGCACTATATATATATATATATATATATATATGCATACATACATACATACATACATACATACATACATACATACATACATGTTCATTGACTCCAATATGTCAGGGTCAGCTGGTGAATTTCCTACAAATACTTTCTTTTGTTTTTCCAACAGCTGAAAGCATAGGTACACTTGTAAGCACTGACTACATGTACATGTCTCATTATCTGTGGGTGTGTGCACACGCGCACTTCGTGTCGTTAAAAAAATGAGCAGTAAACCATGACAAAACTTCCAGTGACAGGTTCCTTACTAGTACATACGCGCACGGTAGGATGCAAACACTTTTACATAACACACGCTACTCAATGTACATCTTACGAACTGAAGTCTACATCTGTGGTGGTTGGTAGAATGTTAGCAGTCATATTGACTAGCCAAGAAGTGCAGTTTATATTACAGTAAAATTTTGCACGTACATAGCTTTGGTTATAACCGCTGACTAGCATCGGGGATTTAGTGCATCTCTGTGTACATACTTGTTGCTTTTGGTAGCAGCGCAGAAGCAACACGAACAAAAAGGAAGAAGAACACGACCACATTGTGTTTTTCTTCCTTCTTGTCCTTTGTGCTTTTGCGCCGTTGCCAAAAGCACGATGAATCCTAACCAACTCACCAACCTTGCTATGTTGCTGTATATACTTGTACTTGTGATTTTCCCAAAATGGGGGTCACTGCTTTACAGAATGCCGGCTTCACAAAGTGCATTCTTCACATTTGTGTTGCAGCCAATTCATTTGGGAAAGATTTTTTTTTTTCCCCTCTTTCATAGCTGATACCGAGCTAAGTTTTATCGGAGGCTGCATGTGTTGTTGTCATGTGACGCTATGGGGAACTTCCATTGCGAACCTGCGCCAGTGTGAGAAGCCAGGCTCCACTTTTTAAAGGGGACCGTTCTACCTTATGCTGCCTTGTCTCTCTTTCATGGTCGTGGCAATTTCCTCACCACAGCAACTTTTTTTTCCACATTACAGGGTGTGCTAAAAGTTATGAAGCTGTTCCCCACTGACTTTTCCAAACCCAAGGAACCTTCGTTGCCACGAATCAGTCATTTGTTTCTGTTTGACAGAGGTGAGCATGCCTCTTTGATTCACCATTGCAGCTTGCAAGCCAGTGTGTTTACGAAAGCATGCCAAGCAGTAATTGGTTTTCACTTCTCTCACGTCTACGTTTCAGACATAGACTATGCTAGTGTTCTTCTCACTCAACTCACTTATTCTGGTCTTCTGGATGAGTACTTTGGTATTAAGAGTGGTAAGTTTCTTCCTTTTTACTTACAATTATCTTTTTTTAACACAGACATGTCATTTCTTTTTCTCTTTTGTCTGGCATTTATGTCACCACCAGCACACAGTTGTATTGCAGAGGAATATTTGCGCAAATGAACTTTATCAAAGGACATTTCTCAGCTGTGTAGCAACTTCTCTGCCCCATACTTCATAGATTATTGAGGGAGTGTGACAGGTATCTTTCGATTGGCTTTGTTACAGGTAAAGTGACTTTTGACAAGAAAGTGACGGGGAAGGACCAGGAAATGCGGCTTACCGTCAACAGCACAGACCTGGTTAGTGTCCATGAGCCAGACTTAATTATTCTTTAACCATACTAAGCACTGGAATGTTGTTGTATTCTCATTCTTATCAATATACATATCCCACACATTTAAAGTGTAACTATATCTGCAACAGTGCCATAGCCAGGATTTTTCTTAGGTGGTGTCCTTACTACAGTATGTTTACGACTGGGTTCTCCTTTTAAAAGAGTATCCCCGAAGTAACAGTAAAAATTTTAAGCCTGCTCTGTACTCAAAACTCTGCCTCCCTTTTGGGCTTTGCTCCTAAGCTGTGGTATGAAAAAAAAGGGAAAATTGTCACCCACCTAACAACTCTGCAAACCTACACAGGAAAATGGGTTTCTTGGAAAGCTTCTCAGTTGAAGAGAAACTTAACATAGTCCAGGGATTGAATGTGGAACCCAGGCCTCTCCGAGGCGATCACTTTACCATCTATGCTAATTGGGAGGCTGGCAGATTGCAGGGCAAGACTGAACTAATCGGCAGCCGAAAATGCAGGGACGCTAAGTATGACAAATTAGTTCCGCGAAAATTCACAGAACTGATTGTGGCTTTGTAGCCTCGTAGCCTCTAGCTTCGTTGTGGATTTTCGCTATACTTACTTGTGACATATATTGGTGCGCTTATTAAAAACATTACAGTGAGGGCATGTAATGATAGCAATCATTGTGTTTTTACATCAAAAAGCGATGGCTTGGCTATGAGGAGCATCGTACTGAGGACATTGCCGATTAAGTTTGATCACCTCAGATTCTTCTGTATGCCGCTAAATCACAAGAATTAGTATTAGTATTTTTGCGTTTTACCTCATCAGAATGGGGCTGCCACAAGTGGGAATGAATCTGCAACCTTGCATTTAATTGCAGAACACCATGGCGTCCTAACCACTGTGGCAAAGGTTGAAGAGGTTGGCACTTGTATGGTTACTCTAACAGGTTGTGCGTTTGCTGAGAACAATTCAAAATAGTGGACATTGAATTTTAGTGTGCTGTTCACCCTTCTGTACGACAACATTACTGAACCGACATTATTGTAAAGCCTGTAAAATATGATATGTCTAATCAGAAATTGGAAATTTCACCATGCCGCAGGTCTACAAGGAGATCAGAGATGCACACTTTGGAAGTGTCTTCGTGCTGCTTAAGGAAAAAGCTCAACAGCTACAATCAAAGTACAATGTAAGCCTCATTTTCCTGGATTTATTTCTTCTCAGTCATATAAGACCAGAACACACTTGTACACCTAAAAAAATGTGTGCCTAAATATAATAATACAGGGAGCAAGCTCTATGTGCAGAAGTCGGTTAATAAAAAAGAAAGAAAAATTTTATTATGGGCAGGGTTTTATGGTAATTGAGCAGGATGCAGCGAATGTATGGCAAATTGTAGTACTGCTGGAATATAGTTCGTCCTTATTGAGAAGTTGTACTAATTACATGTGTTTCCTGTGTTGCTCTTAATAGGTACATTTTGCTCTATGTATATTTATCACCTGTCCTGTCTCTATTTTCAAAAGGCAGTGCTTGTGTTGTCCCTTCTTTTTGTGTCCTTTTCCTGTCCTTGTTCTTTGCATTGTTACATCATGAATGTAGATAAGTCTGAGTTATTTAACTTTACATATTTCGCTGTAGTCTCTGTGGGGCAAAGCATCATCAGAGGTTTCCTCGAGGGATTTCATTTACTAATGGGCAGGTAGCCCTCATAAATTATCTCTTCCTTTTCCTCCTTTGCAGGAGAGGCATGGAATGAGCATCGGAGACATGAAGAACTTTGTCGCCAATGAACTCAAGTCCTTGCAACAACAGCACAGCTCATTGGCAGTGTGTGAGTCATGCCCTTGTGACACATGATTCATGACTGCGACACAAAGAGACCCAGAGATGTGGTGCATGCATGAAATACTGTATGAGTAGCATTCACTACTGGCACGTACCCAGGATTTCTTTTTAGGTGGGGGGGGGGGCCCAACCCAAGGTAACTTTTCTGTGCAAATGAGGGGTTGGGGGTACCTTTACTAGCTGTAAATGTGAGTATTGCCCACGTTCGCGTGAAAACACGTAAACCGACAGAGGAGAAATCTGCGGGTTTACACAGGTGTATCTCACACCTATACGCCTGTGAGATAGACCTCTTCTTTGCTTGACAAACAAGGAAACAGGAAATGTGCAGGAAAGAAGCGCAGGAAGAACAGTGCCAAGAACAAGTAAACAAGCCAAAGTGTAAAATAAAGATTTGTAGTAGTGTGTTTTTTAATCATCTCTGGAAGAAATACAGATAAATATATATTTGCGGAACAATCACAGTTGTTTTGGGTCCCTTGTTTACTGCTCTACCAAGTTAAGTGCCAAACCGACTCTTATTGCTATTTGGGAAGTTGCGTAACGATGCGTGGCTGCCAGTCCCGTACAACCGCATAGAGCGCAGGGCGCTGCAGTTCTAGAGGTACTGTGCCCACCGTGCTAGGATGGAAAAACACCCACATAAGCATAGCTGAGAAGTGGCTACATCAGGCGGTTAGACTGATAACGGTAGAAGCATCATTCAAAACACACGGAATCATTCTCCCCTTCTGGTGGCGTTTTCTCTATTTCTTCTTAAATAAAAGGATGTTGATCCATAAATAGTTCCACAAGCAACAATTAAAATTGTTTATTTTCGTTTTTCCTTTCTGTTTGGCTGTTGCCTCGGCGCTCTCCCTTAGTAGATCGCTTAATTTCTCAACTCCTTGCGACTCTTGTTTCCATTTGCCAGTTTTGCATGCAAAGTGCAATACAATTACGGAAAAACCAGACGAGGTAGCAGGTGACATTCGTATTCCTTATGGGTTTAACAGTTATTGGAGGGTTTGATCATGGACGCTGTTTCGCATGATTTTATTTTCCATCTTATCTAACCTATGTCACGGGTATAGGGTGTAGCGTCACTCGAGGAAATAATGAAGCAAAAAGAAAAGTTAAATGCAGATGGCGTTGTCTCTGGCCATGACTCGCTCCACGAGCATACAGGCCAGCTGACTACCGAATCTCTTTCCTGGTCCCTGGATCAGTCTAAACAAAGGTTAAACTAATGAAGCAACAGTGATGCGCATGACCGTTGAATAGGTGGTGACAACTGAACGCATTTCGAGTTAGTCGCGCTGGCACAGAATCGATGTGAAAACTGGCCTTCACACCCCAGGAGATGCCAATAACTACTGCCATCCAAAAGGAGTGAAAAAGGCAGCAAAATGTTGACTGCCGAATAGCTGTCAAGTCTCAAGATTGATTTGGCGGTCCTTTAGCAATGTGTGTGAGGGGTGGTGGCACGGGAAGGGGGGGGGTGCTATATCACTTAGTTTTGGGGGGGAGGGGTGCCCCCCCACAGCCCCTTCCCTGGGTATGTGCCTGATTCACTATGCTGATGACGATTCAAGATCTGGCAGTTTAGACCAAGTTCTTCTGTTGTGATGATGATGATGATGATGATACAGTGAAGGCTAATGCGTTCTTGCCTGTGTTGTTGATGGCTGCTTTTCAAATCCCATAACTTACTGTTAGAGCCTCTAGAACCAATGGGTGTTAAAAGATAGTTGAACGACGCAATCATGCCTGTGACCACTTTGCAGTTTGTCTTAGAAATGCTCTTTGGTCTTATTGACTGATCTGATTTTGCGGAGAACTCTTGTGTGCAGTGAGGTGAGGAACATTTAAAAGGACACTAAAGAGGAAAGCTACTTTAGCTGTGTTAATAGATTACTGTTTCACGATCTAAAAAAAAGAAAAAGGACACTCTCGCCACAAGAATATTCTTGGTAGGCCAGTAAAGATGCAAGAACAAGAGTGGGCTGGTGAGGCAGCCTTGAAGTTCCCGCAACAGCTCACTGTGTCATTATATAACACATCCATTGTGTTATAAGAGAGCCACAGATTGAACTGAGGAAGTTTCAAGAACTTTTACTGAACCACAATGGCCAAAACACAAAAAAGTGCTTTGCAATCCATGACATCACACTGATGTAGCTGTCCTGGGGTTCCGGCATGAAATTAAAAAACTTAACTTGACCATCCTTTCTTCTTGTAATAACCCATATTACCGCAGTAGAGTTCTTCAAGAAGTCTAAGCTCATTCAATGTTTCCCTTTAGCGTCCCTCTACAGGGGCCCTGAAACACTTTTCTAACTAATCATAGAATGGCTTCTCACTTAAACTGTGTTGTTCCACAAATGTTATGCTGCAAAAAGGTGTTTTGAACTTTTTGCCTATAAGTGGAGTTATCGCACCGATACAGGGCGTTATCTCTTGTTTTGCCTCCACCAGTGCGTTCAAAGCCACACAGCGGAGAAGCCAAGAGGGCAAAGCTCCTGCCAAAAGTTTAGCATCACAGCGGCTAAAGGGCCCGACGCGGCACGCCGCTGCCATCTCGGAGGTCACGCGCAGAAGATGCAGCTACGCACAGTGCAAAAAGAAAATGATTTTTCAGTCTTTATTGAGATCACAGACATAAATTTTTCATTTATGTAACTCAAAATTAGCAATTGTTTATTACCAAGAGTGTTCTTGTGATCACGAAATCAGCCATTATTGGTGGTTGGCCAACTGCTTTCGATCAGCTTTCAATGACGAAGTTGCGGATGCGAGAGCAAGCGTCTGTTCACCGCATTTGACACGAGATTGTAAATTGCCTGCTGCATGCAGGGCCATAATATTTGGCTCACACTTACGCAGGAGCCTCGTTAATAAATCGGCCACATTGTTTACTATGTTCGAAAGGTGTTTCAGGGCTCCTTTAAGAAACCAACTTTTCATTCACATGAAGTCTTGCTGATGCTAGTTTCCTATATCACTTTCTTGCTTTCTTTCCCCTCTTTCTTTTTTTCAGACATTGGGTCATGTGAAGTTATCAAAAACTCCCGCACCAATTTTGAAGGGCAGCTGAGAACAGAACACAGTAAGTTTGGATATCTGTAATCGGTCTCTTCTTAATATTGACATAGTATGCTACATCCATTTCATAGTGCTAGCTGTATCAATTGAATGAGTCTACAAGAAAAGAAAAACCCACCTGTATAAGTGAACACCAGCATACACTAGCTGTAGGTCTTTAGTCAATTTCATAACTGCCAGCTGAACTGGGTCAAATGGCAGATGTCATTGTATCAGTGTTACCTCTAGTAATTATTATAGGAAACTCAAAGACTGCACGTGTGTTTGTTAAAACTTGGGCACTCCTATTGTACGGGCACTGTTAAGCATGGCTTGCTCTCGTATAGTGCGTTTTGTCTTACGTGCTCTGTAATTGTCTCGTCCGGCGGATGGTTCTCGAAATGCAAATAATTCATGCACTTTGTTGCACGTTTTCCCAGGACATAACTCAGCAAAAGTGGCTGCATTTCTGTTTCTATGACAGGTTTGCTGGAAGGCTTAGAAGTGAGGGAAGGAATGAACTTCATAGAGGAGTGCATCAACCGGCAGGTGAGGCCAGCAGACACGTACTCGCACTTGCTATACCATTGCCGGGGCTCTGATACGTAATGGGGAGTTTTAGCCACAGCATACGCATATTATTGTTGCCACATTATTGAAATACCGGTATGAAGCCCCGAACAACGTCATTGGTATCCGAGCCTTGTGACACTGTCTCCACCTCAACTGTGCAGGTGTCCTATAGCCTTGGAGTGCAGTGTTAGCTTTCCCACTGTTGTAAGCGTTTTAGCGGTAACTCAAACCTCCCAATGCCTCTCTTATCTCGGATAAAAAACTTCGGTTAATAAAAGCTCACTTTAGCATCTTCCAGTTGAACTAAACATCGCGACAAATCACCAACCACCATCACTGCTCTGCGCATTTCCACCATGGGACTCCGTTAAAACTCAAGAGGTGAGCCGTGTGCTCATGCACCTAACCAACAAAGCGTGGCAAGCTGGCAAAGCTGGCAAGTGAAAACAAAGCAACCAAACTGTGAGGTGTTTGTTCTCTTGTGGGTTCGCTGCATTGTGCAGTGACATGTCTAATTGCATTAGTTTTTTTTTGTTGAAGTAGAGCATCACTCGAAATCAGTGTTTGTTCCTGTATGTTGTTTTTGTTCCATCTCTTTTTGTCATTGTGTTGCGCTTTGCAGTCCAAACAGCAACTAGGCTTAGTCGTCTGCGGCATATAAGAATGCTGTTTGTGAGGAACATAAAAATTTGCTCTGATAGCACAGCACCTGCGCTGCGTGCATTTGTCATCCTCTCTTTGTCAGAATTTCTTTGCGCTCTCTAGGCTGGAGCATGTTGCTCAAACTGACCTTTTCTCGGCCATCAGTAAAATTGTAGCATAAATTTTCTGGTGATGGTCAATTAATTTAGGGTCATTATGTGTGGAAAGCCAAACTGCAAGTTGAGAAACATTATTGCTCATCAATTGAGAGACTAAGAGCAACATTTAGCTCGGGGCCAACCCAGTTATCCCTATTGAAATGCTTGTGATACGCAGACATATACTCTCATTAGACAACCAGTTGGCGAATTTCAGTCGAAACTTTTGTTCAATTTGAAAGGAAGAGTCAAATTCTAGCGGCAGTTGGCAGAAGGCGGTTCTTTAAGCCATCAGTATCAGCCACCAGTACCTTACAGAAATTGTAAAAAATCATCAAATTAAGAAAAAAAGGAAGAAGAAGGAAAAGAAGTCTTGCACCAAGTTTACAGCTTTGTGAAAGGCTATTGGTTCATCTCACATAAGTGGCAAGCAGCGCAGCATGACAGCAGCTGCCAGTCAGTGCTCGTGTTCTGTCCTTGTTTGTCCTGTTCATGTTGTTATGCACTGCTTGTCCCTTTTGTAACAATTTGTAATGCTGCGCCAAGGAGAAATGTGAAAGTTCTGTTAACTGGAGCCATTGGAGAAACAAAGCGAACAAATGTAATGTATTAGTTTATAAATTTTCGCAAAATATTTGCTTCATTTGCGTGGGTTTTGAGAGAGCCCCACTAAAAAAGTTATAGGCATATGTTAGAGTGGTGTACTGTATACCGATTTGGTCAGGTTTATAAGTTCTATGGGATGCAGTTTAGAGAATTGTAGTGCCTGTTTTAAGGACAGCTACTATTGAGTTCTAAACTTAAACTTGATGTCCTCATTTTTCTCCCCCGAACATTTTCAATATTGGGAAAAGAACGTGCTTCTTATGGTCACTAGCATGTTATTTTAAATGTAGCAAATTTCACTCGAGTCAATGCAGGAGCTGTTGAATGAGAGCATTTCTATGTTTCTCGATTGTTTATATATAGAGAGTTGGGGAGGGGTTATGTAGAGCTCCGAAGTAATCATATGTTTATTCATGTTTCTGTCTCTGTACCATAATCACTGCAGCAATCTGCAATAGGCACTTTGCGCCTGCTTTGCCTGCTGTCACTCACTCAAGATGGCATTCCATCCCAGGAGTACAAGACCCTCACGCAGCAGTTTCTGCAAGTGAGTCATGTCCACGCTACTGCTATTTCTCTTTACATTTTGCATTGCATTTATACATATACATTTCACAGAAGATGGGACAGAACGTTAGAGACACAGGACGCGCTCAACATGCGTTGCAGGTTGTAGGCGGGTCCTACGTGGTCAGGCTCCTTCTTAGGTGGTACAGGCACCGTCCAGCTTTCTGGCCTGCACGTGCACCTCTAGGGTGCTTACCCCAGAGGCACACTGGGGCGCAGGTGCAAGCATGACACACGCAGTGATGACAAAAACCGAATGCTATATTGGGTATTTCAAACAGGACAGGTTGGCTTCTGAGATGCTTGATGAGCAGGCAGGAGGCAAGCAAACAAGAATCTTGGGTATCCAGCCATGCTTAGTTCCGTGGTCTCGAGCGACAGTCACTTGATGTTCTGTCATGGTCACTTTGAAAGAATTTGATTCCAGCCCCCTCCACTCCGATCAGTCTCCTGCCATTGTCCCCACGGAAGTTTCTTTGGGCACAGGCTATCCCATTCGGGACCTCATCGCTCCAATGTCGCTCGTGAGGGTGACGAGGGGGTCGAGCGAGGGTACATTGGGCATCTCGCGGCCGCAGAGCCACCAAATTCTGCTGTTTCTCACAAGGTGATCAGTACTGCCAGAAAACCATCAATGTAACTATCATAAGAAGTGGTAATGTTTCTCGAAATGTTCCTTGGGTAGTGGGCGTATGGGGTCTTTTTGCAGCTGGTTTGGTTTTGTTTTCTCCTTGTTACATTTTCAGTTGCATGCACATTGTCGCACGTAGTCATCGTCTCACGCAAGTTTTATGCACACATGCAACTTTTGCTAACCTTATGATAGATGTCATTTGGAAGTCAGCTCTTGTTTATGTTACGTGTTTTATGTTCGTGATCTATTTATTGTGTGCTAAGAGTATCTGTGCTTTCATGTGCACATGCGCCGCAATGTCGAAATAGCTTGTTCTTATACTGGTTGGCATTTATTAAAGGGCATATTTGATGAAAGAAGGATTAATACATGATAAGGAACATAAGAGATGACAAAGATAGATGCAGGTATGATTTTGTTGTGTTCCACTGATCTGGAGGCACATTTTATGGCAGTTGTTCTCATTAGGCTATAAGTTTGACTGTAGCTGCATGCAGATGCAATGGCCTTAGAGGTTTTGATGTCTGGTGGCTCCACTCTATCCGTTTGTTCTTTTTCCATGCTTACATGGATAGCACTTTAGGCATAACGCAAAAACAACTACAACAGGGCATGCAGCTGGCTGATATGTTCCTCGAGTAAAATACCTGGCAGCCAGAGTTCATCACACCTGCACACATAGTTACATGAAAAAAGTACAGTCGAACTTCGATGTAACGAACTTCAATATAACGAAATTCTCGATATAACGGAGTATTTAAATTTTCATTGCCTCGTGTCCATAGAACACCGTGTATTTAGTACCTCAATATAACAAAGTATGTTTGTATGCGATTTCAATATAACAAAATTTTGCTTTCACCACGAAGGAATGCCGAGACAATAAATGGAAACTTTTGGGGACGCAGATGGTCAAATGACTGAATTACAAGCAGCTGCTTGCAAATGCACCTCTCAAATTGTACGCGGCACAACAAAAGTGACTGTTGAAGTGGAGCTGAATCATATTCCGTATAGAGTCCAAGTGTGATAAGACCCTATTGCACCCCGTGCACTTTGTACTTTAGGCGCGAGTGAAAGTGTATGAAGGTGAGGTAACAAAGATGGTGGCTTCACGGGTGCCGCCTTCCCTCGCAAACGTAGGGAAAGAGGGGAGGATGGGGAATCGAGCTCGCGGTAACGCGACCAAGTGCGTGTGAGGGGGCGCAGTGTAAGTTGGCGCACGTCTCGACCGTGGCTGCGCATAGATGTAAATGCTGCTGGGCGCGTACGCCGCTGCACACCATGCTTTACAGGTAAAGTGCTGCGTGTGCAAAGGCTGGGCATGCCGAGACAGCGCGGCATCATGTTGGCTGTTTTCCTGCACGTTTAGTATTGGAGGTTACTTAATCTCGAGTTTCGCCGACTCGGAGCTAGAGACAAACGAAGCATTCGCTCCCCGCCGCCGGCACTTTTCCAAATAACGTTGTCCCAATGTGGGTAATGCTATAAGCCACAGGGACGGCGTGCATGCGAAAGTGTGGCTGGCTTCACTTAATTCGTTTGCTGATGTGAAGATATTGTCGACGTTGCATGAAATCATATGATTCGTTGCCGACTCCCAAATTCATCAAAATTAATTGTTTTCTCATTCAAATTTGCTTTTTTAGATTGCCTGATAATTAGGAAAATTCTGTGGCCCCTTTCCGTGTATGAAAAATAGATCGACGACTGTACTTATTTGCATAAAAGGTCGAATTTCAGTAGAATGAAATTTCGATATAACGAAGCAAATTGCCAATTTTAGCTACCTCGTTTAATTGTAGTAACAGATTACAATTACAATTATTTCATTAAAAATGTAATTGATTACAGTTACAAATTAGTACTCCATGAAAGTAATTGAGAAATTAGCCTAAAGTGATCAATTACTTCTACGTTACTTCCCTTCAATCCTTTATTAACATTTCACAGACGCAGTAAACAGACCGACCTGGCCTGGAAGTTTCAGTGCGTCCTCTGCAGCCCTTCACTCATTGCTTATCTTCGTTATCAATTGCTTTTCAAAAATCTTGTTGGCCACACTCCCTCATTTTTGTTGTGAAGACATCAGCACGAGGTTGTCATTACTCGGCACCTGGACCCTCTGTGATGTGCAGTGCTTCATTGCTGCTGGGACTTGGGGAAAGGCACTCCCAGTTGGGCCAGTGAAAAGCTGAAAAAATGGTCCATATGTCATTTCCTGGCGCTAATGTACTAAGCGACGATCACTGTTGAGACGTACTAGCACCGGTTGACTTTGTTAACCAACATATTGTGGAGCGTTAGGATGAGGAAACAAATACTGAGCTCCCTAGTTTGCCTGTCTGAACATGCGTATCCACAGAGGCTACTGTGTGGCACAACCCCCTGCATTCTGCATTAGTTCCCATGAAATTCAAGTGTGCAAAGCTGTGCTGTCTATTGCAGCTTGTCCTGTCAATTATTCAAGCAATTGGTTACATGTAACTGGTTACTCAAAAAAGGTAGTTGAATTATAGTGAGCATAATTAAATTACAACATTACCGAAAAACTTCATCGATTACAGGTAATTAATTACATGCAATTTGTTAGGTACAAGCCTGCCACTGTAGCATATTGAATGGTCCTAGAGGGTTGCAGCGTTAGATGGAATGGCCTTTGGTCATTTGGTGTTATGAACTGTTTGATTCTTCTGCGAAAGCAAAAGCTTTTGCTATTTGTGAACAGCTGCATGCGTTCCGATTCCAGAGCCACGGCCATCACCATATGTGGACATTCCATCTTCTAAAGAAGCTTGGCCTGTGCCAGGACCAGGGAGCAAGCCGAATAGGCGGGGCCGCCGCTTCGGCTATGGCTCCAACCCTTGCCAGCAAGGTGGCTGCGGCCATGGCGTCTCTTCCAAGGGCAACACGCTTCAGTGCCGTCACCAAAAGGCTGAGTCTGGTAAGGCTGCAGGAACTTTCAACCACAATGCTGCTTATGTTGGGAATATGGTCAGCCTGATGTTAGAGTAGGTCATTTTCAAACAACACCTGGATATGGTTGTAACCATTGAGCTTAACCTTTGAGTGGGCGGGCAGGCGGACAAATCCACATGCATGCGCGTACATTAAAGAGCTTATGGATGCACTTGCGAAAAAAACCTGTAAGCACAGTAGGAATGTGTGTCAGTCTTTTTCACACTTGCTGCACAGATGTGTATGTAGGTAAAATGTCATTAACTTTTAATAAATCTTATCATTTGCAAGTTCCAGCACTTTGTGTTGCATTCGAGATATTCCGTGTGCTTGTTTTGAGCTCTGCATTTATTCCAAATAGAACACAAAGATAATGTTGCTATCAAAGCCTCTGTGCCAACAAGTAAACTGAGCACAGGCACTCATTTTCAACGAGAGTTCTCAATGCCTTGGTCAAACACAGCGTCCTTGGTCAAACGCAGCATTACATGGTGTCGTGACTAGCACTCCCTTTCTTGTCTATTCCTCTAGTCTCATGGTAATGTGCACACAGAAGACTAGAATTCTATTATGTACTTAGCTGCTGTAGACTGCTTCCTTAATACGGCCTTCCTACTTGCTGCCATCAGATGCACATAAGTGTTTACCTTATGTCATGCAGCACGACACATTCTGTTCACATTCCTGTTTTCCAGATTCCACCCAATGCTGGTGATAGCTATGACCTCAAGAATCCTCGAGACATGGGCTATGTGTTCAGTGGTGCCTACATCCCAGTGGCGTGTAGACTGGTGGAGCAGGTGTGGTGGCTTTCCTTATGTGAATCACATTCTGACAACTTTACTGAAGTGGACTGTGTCGTTTGTTTTTGGGCCTTAGCGCTTCACTGACTAAATTAAAAGAAACAGTCTTGAAAGTGTCCCAGCATGCTTATAGTGTACAACAATCACATATATTAGGAAGTGAACGAGAACACGTAAATTTTTTTACGTTGAAGCGATCAAAGGTTTACCAGCAGAACAAGTCAAAGGTTTGGTTTTGCTTCACAGTTTTCAGACACTTATGCATTGATATTAATAACTATTTTAATAACTGTTACTAATAACAAACAAAAGTATTAAGCATTCAATACAGGTGAGCACCCAACAATTGAATTGCCATGCTAGCAGGTTCAAAAGCATTACTTTAACAAGTGGCATCAAGCAAGACAGTCTCACAGAATGTAATCACGTTCATTGCTAATGTGTAGGTGTATTATCATCAAGGGAATCCTGAGATTTGAAGCTAAGATAAAATTGGTATGCACTACTTGCATTCTCTGAAAGGGGTTCGCTTCACCATTGTTTGAGCATAATGTTACATCGGAATACTTTTTTTTCCCCCACTCTTGCAGTTTTGTTTGCCTGCATGAATGACAGTTGGAAGAAGAATGTGGCATTTTGAGGCTGTAGAGGTCATTTTGTTTTTATGCCCGAACTTGGCATTACCCCTGTAGTTTGGTTCTTTAGCTTAATCTTCTGATGTAACCTATAGCATCGTGCAACAAGGCTTCAGAGCAATATATAGAATGATGAAGACAAAAAGCACTTTCTGCTGTTGTCCCCTACATGTGTTTGTCTACATTATGCAAAAGATTTCGTGGTGTATGCCATGCACTAACCCCTTGTACTACTTACTGAAAATAAGGTCACATAATGCGCATGCTTGATGTATTGCAGATTCTTTTGAAAGATGGAATTCACGGCTATGAAGATGCTCTGAAGCTTCTACCTGGCTCGACCACAACATACACCAATCCGCATTCTAAAGGTGTTAACGCAAGCATACACTTCTTTATGTATTATAGGTAGTACAGTAAAGCCTCGTTCATATGTACCCGCTCAATAAGTAACTCCAGTTTAAATGTATGGATGATGGCCCTTCCGTATCCGATGCAGCTAGTTCGTTGACCATTATGAGGGCGTTCGCAGAGAAGTGGGGCTTCATGGAGAAACTGGCTCGCAGCTTTGCTAAGTTTGGTGATGCGATTGTCGCTACAAGGCTGCCACAGTGGCAAGTGAAAATCGCAGTTTTTTTGCGGCCTGCTTGCAAATAAAACTTGTCTTCATGTGTTTGAGTAAGAATTACAACGTAGTTCTTTTCTCGCTGGTAAGTCTGTAGCCACTCTTCTGCCATTGTTGGTTAATTAGTACATCGCTTAGTGCGTACCTGATCCATGTTCCCTGCCAATTACATATTAACAAGGTTTTACTGTATTCTGGTTGCCAGTGCATCTTGAATATGTTCTGTAAAATAGTATAGATGAACCTTAGTGTGCCTGAATATTTTCACTGACCACACCTGCTTGTCCTTTTAATTACAGAGACTCACTCTTTCTGTACACTTATTTACCATGTCTTGTTCCCACGTAGATCCTTCGCAGGCTAAGATTGTCATGGTGTATTTCCTGGGAGGTGTGACATTTGCAGAAATTGCTGCACTCCGGCTTTTAGCAAAACTGAAAGGTGAGGAGCCATTGCTCACAGGCTGATTAGAGTGCTTTTTTATCAAAGCAGCCATGATAGTCACTAGAGATGTGATTTCGCGAATGTGTACATATTGATGATGTTGCAGAGAATGTTGCAGGTACAAAACTGTTAGATGCGTATGTGAGTTTTGACTACATACATATTCGTTCGGTTTGAAGACTTATCACAGGAGAATGCTATGAATGCAAGGATCCTTCATCTTGCACATTTCTGCAAAACTGGTTTGCTTGTCTGATGTTGATGCACTTTGAGTCATCTATTAATTAGGCCTCGTACTGCCATATGCTAGCCTCTTTCTTGGTTAGCTCATATGGTAGAACGAATGCCTTGCAGACACACTGGTCCCAGGTTCGATCCCGAGATCAGGATTAAATTTTCTTTGACTCTGAAACTTTCTTCCCAAAAAACCTGCATTGGATTTCTTTGTAGCTTTGTGCAGCTCTTGAACGGATGAAAACTTTTTTCTTGCACTACATAAAGCATTGCATTCTGATGTTCTGGACTGCTTTATAGAGCACCCAGTTTCCAGCATCCGTGCACAGCAGCATTTATAGCTACCTAAGATGAACAAGCCCTTGCTTTGATAAAGATTTAGAGAGGATCATTCACACTTAGTTTTAGATAACTCTTTGATCAATTGTGCTTGTCATGCAAGCATCAAAATTGTGCATGTTCAGTATAATGGCAGATTAAAACACCAATTTATTCATTCGGCGACAGTCATGCTTTGGCTTGACACCCACCATCTCTTATACTGGATCGTGCATTAAATTGAACTTTCCTTCTCTTTAACGGTCTTTTCAGGTTACCACATACTGGTCGCGACAACTGCCACCATCAACGGCAACAGCCTACTCGAAAATGTCATCATGAAGGGGCGATAATGATGGATGCAAAAGGAGGACCCGACATCATTGTGGTCCATATACAGCTGTGCACACCAGTACCACTGCGCTGTTCCCTAGCTTTTTGAACTGAGGTGGCTGGCCATCTCACCAGATGTCAGGCAACCAATGTGTGGTTAGATCAGCTCTGCAGCACCTCTTGTGGGTTTAGCCATTTCTTTGCTGTCTTCTGCTGTTCTACTTCTCTCGTTACTGTGAATGTGCTCGTTCATACCTGCTGCATCACGTGCAGCACTATCAGTACATTGCTCGTTGTGAAAGGTTTGGGATTCATTCGTTTCACAACAATCAGAACTTGCGAATTCGTTTAGCATTATTGCAGGAAAGATGTGCCAGACAACATGGATGCAAGGAAGAGTAATTAACAACTAGTGTTATTACCTGCTAAAGAATAGCACGAAAGGAAATACTGCCTCGATAAGAAAGTTCTGCAGTCCTTCAATAGATCAGTTGTAAGTAGCGCATCGTGTGTACTGTACTCTTTGTCGTGTTCGTGTTGTTTGTTGCTTCATTTCTGCAATCAGTTTTATTTCCTGTTTGGCCAATCAGCTGAGGGAATGTGCTCCACTTCTCTGTTCTGACAAAATCGTCTGCTGTGGCTTTCACATGTGGTGATGACAGCGTATTGCGTCTTGCGGTGCCTTGTGCAGAATGAGACATTGTGAAAGACTCAGACACGGAAAAGAGCAAATGGTGGTGTTGTGTAACCTGAATGACAAGAATTTGAGCACTCACCAGTGTGTATCAATCTCAATGAAAACCCTTTGCATTGTGGAGCAGGACATATACAGCGTACTGCTATTGTGCACCAGTGAAACGGAAACAAGTTATGGCTCTCTGGAGTGCATTCTGTCGTTGCCATTTCAACACTTAGTATGATGTTGGTGGGATTTTAACTCGTACGCCCAGTCCGGGGCCTATGCCATGTTTGGCAACGAGACGTGTAGCGATGCGCTGTTGCACTCATGAGTTGTTACCTGTGAGCGGTGTTCTACATTATATTTTCACGTTCACATTGTTCGATGATAGTACTTGACTGTTTGTCTTCACGCTATAACTCTCGTTCACCCTACCTACTTATTGTATCTAGCATGTTTGACCAAATCTTGTGCAGTTGGCGAAACATTGTCATAAATGAACACAACCAGCCACTTACAGTTGTCATGCCATCATAATGGTGTTTGCATCACAAGCTGCTGTGACTACAGTGCAAGACACAGCTGTTCATGTGCCGGTGTCACATTGTAAACTCACCTGGCTTGCCGGTGTGTGCGAGATCATTTGTGCACCACAGCTCACTGGGAGGCTGGATATGTCAAAGATACAAAGCGATCAGCCAGGACACCAATCATGCCCATGAAATAGGCATGGTTTGCTCTCCCCTAAAAAGCAACCACGCAAACATGCAAGCTGCATCAGCCCATCTTGAAGTTGTCTGAATGTACATTCGATTCTATAAACACCATGATTTGACATCTTGAAGCTGAATGTGTGCATGCTATTCAATTCGGCATTGCAATGTAATCATAGGAAGTAAGAAACTTCAACACTTAAGGTTCGTGTAGCATGAATTTGTAAACTTTTGGGACCCATTGTAAACCTTTTGTAAACCTTTTGAATTTGTAAACCTTTTGGGACCCATATACCAAAACCTTTAAAGGATAATTCTAGTAGCACATGATGTGCAAATTACCAGACGTTGCTGTTATCACACTTCCTTTTTGACTGACTGTGTATACATTTTCTCATGTTTGCACAACATTTGTCTTTTGTCAGTCTGTAGAGCCTCTCCTGGAGTGCCAGGACACCAGCGTAAGCCTGATTCTCTAGGCTTTTTTTATGCACAGATGCTTCGTGATTGGAGGTTATTTAGAAATGTGGTGACGTCGTGGCAACGCACAGCGATCCAGACGACACAAATGGTTCACAGCAATATGAATACACTTGAAACAGTCAACAGTGGCCAAACAGATTAATTAAATGACGCTTTAGCCTAGAGCCAATGTTTCGACAAGAGCACTTGTCTTCGTCAAGATGTGAAAAATACAAGTGCACTTTGGAACCTTGGCTCCAGCCAGGGACATCCCTTGTTCACCCACTGTTGATCAAAGCACAGGGAGGAACTTGAGGTTGATTTGTGAGATATAGAGTTGCAAAAGCAGGCAACTTGATATTGGAGTGAAGTGATGTCTCTGTTTTCTCGAAACTGCGTTTAATCACCTTTCTACCCAAAGCAGATTCCTCTTGCCAATGCCACACACACCATCTCCAATCACTAATTATTGTACCCCAAACATCAGATGCCTTTTTCTGATGACTTTGCTTTAGGAATTCATTTGGTGTGAAGCTTTTTCCTGCCATTGGATTAATAGGAAGATTTAGCTTGTCCGTATTATTACTGCATTACCGGAACCATGGATGGTTGTAGTAAGGCCGGTAGTGACATCTAGTGATGCTTTGTCCAACTACAGTGTGTTTGGAATTAACTTGTGTTGCGTGAGTGTTCTTATTGAAGAAACATAATAAAAAGGACCGTGTGTTAATGGTTATGTTGCTACCAATGCTTTACACCAGCAGTTATTTGGAATATGGTGGGTCATTGCAGTACATTAGCTTTGTGTGCTGTCTAGGTCACAAGATGTCTCTACTGGCATTGATGTCATAAGCCTCTCTGATAACCTGGTATTCCACAAATGCTAACATGTTTACAGACCAGTTAAATCTATTTAATATCTTGCCATATTGCCTGCCATTCCAACAAGACTGGCATGCACCTTCAGTCAATGACCAGTTTGTTTAGAAGCGGCGACTTTTAGCTCTTAGTAAACTGCAAATTTTTTTTTGTGCCGAGTGTTTTTTCTCTTCTGGTTTGGCATTGCTGGGAGTCCACAGCAAACAAGACTGTAGTAGACGAGGAAGAAGTGTGCATTGTGAAGAAGTTGGTCTTGAGAATATGGCAGTGTCCACTATGGTAGCCTGCAGTTGTTGCAGTAGAAAAGTTCCGAGTTGGAGGAATCGCTGAAGTTGATGTTTTTTTCTTGTGTGTGTGTGTGTGTGCATGAACATGTGCCTTGAGTTTGTTCACGAAAAATATTTAAGGCCCGCTTGTTTTGGAGATGTTAAAGGGTCACTAAATAGAGACACTAAAGCAGCTCAGACTGATAAAGTGTTCATTAAAACACTGTACTGTTTAATTTTTAGCCGATCGCTTGATTATTGCTGAAGGCAATGAAGGTTATTAAATTTTGCACCAGAACTCCGGTGTGGGTGCAGTAGCGTGATGTCGCGGATTGTAAAGAATTTTCTCGTAGTTGGGCCGTTGTGGCTCGATAGAACTGCAGCTTGAAACTTGCCGACTTGAATCCTTGTCTATGTTAGATTACATCGTAGACAATTTTTACCGGTAAAATATTAACTGGGCCCAAGCAGATGCCATCAAAACGCATGTCACAGCGAGTTGGTGTAAAAACTTCAAGGTGGCATTGCCACTTGTCTTTCATTTTTGTGTCTTTTCTGGTTTGTCGAGCCTCTTTTTACACTGAGTGTTGTTTTTTCGAAGGGTGGGGGAGGAGGAGGTATTGTAGAAGGGTAAGTTACTTGTACACCCCAAATTATTTTTATCTTTAGTGTCCCTGTTCTGAAACCGCGTTAGCACAGCTGCATATTCCAGTCAATGAATTTGTGTAAAGTTCAGCTTCTAGGGACCACAAATGTTTGTTTGTATTATGGTAAATATGAACTATCTGAAGTTGAATAAAGTATGGTTAAAAAACAAAATAAATGATTTGTTGCATGGACGGATGTACGCACCCAGTTGTGTTTGAACAGGTGTGAAAACAAGTGAACACATAATGCCTGGTCGCATTCACAGCGGCTGGTCAATGGCACCATGTTTTAGCGATTTTAGCAACACCAGTTGAATTATTCAACGTATGCATATTTTGCAACTGTTTGTGAGTGATGAATGTCCTCCAAGCTGCTGTCCTTGGTCAGATTTGTCTGTCCCGGGAAGCACCAAAGATTTAATTAAACAAAAGTAATGGTTCAACGTTACTGAATTAAACGAGTTCAGAACTGTGCTGGAAAAGTAGGTGGCCAACTAAAGTTTTGAGATTTGTTTGAATTAACTGGAATTTTGAATAGTTGGAGTTTGAAGTATTGTGCTTTTACTCACTGCATTATACCAGGCACAATGGCTATGGTATTTGGCAGCTGAGGGTGAGGTCGTGGGCTTGATTTCTGTCTCCTGTGGCTGTATTCTTACGGGAACAGAATGCAAAAACACTAGTGTGTTGTGCTTTGGGTGAACGTTAAATAGATCCTCAGGTGCTCAAAATTATTCTGCAGTCTTCCGTTACGGCATCCTTCATAGCCCACTTTGAGTTTTGGGGCATTAAATTTCCCAATTGAATTTTAATTTTTTCTGTAGTATACCCTGTAACCTCAATGAATTGTTCAGCTTTTCACAAATCGACATCAATCAATTTGACCAGCCATTAATTTTTACCATGTTTAAGAGTTTTGATCCAGAAAAGTGCGTTTTGCACGTTATTGTTTTCTTCTAATTTGGGCATTGGATTATTAATTTCAATTTTGCATGTTATGTTTGAATTAACGCAGGTCTATTGTAATTGAGGTTGCACATGTGATACTTTGCTTTTTTACATGCTATACTCTCATGTTTTTTTATTTCAGAAAAGAGTGCAACAACATGCCTGCAAACAGCTTGGCAAGGCTGTTATTTTCTTTTCATCATATGAACAAATTTCTTAAATTGGACGTGAAAACTTGTATTTAACTGCATGAAGGGTTTAGGACCCTCTGTCGTAGATGTTCTGTGATCGTCGTGGCATGTCTTGGATAATCCTAATTTCTTATATAATTGTGCATTTCCCAGCATTTTATATTCACATTTCAAGCCCTCATTTCAGCATTGGCAATATAGCAACACTGTCATTGTCAGGTTAAGTGCTATACTGTCTTGTAGTGGACCATGAGCTAAAAATATAAATTTTTATGCATCAATGTATGAGCTAGGTTTGGCCATTTTTTTCGTAGTAAAGATTGAAAAATATACTGGTTGCCTGAGGAGGATACAAGAAAGGGATACACAGATGACAAAACATGCTAACAAGTGTCCATTTTGTCACGGTCGTGTAGACAAATACACTGCCTTGTAAAGAAACAAGAGGACAAATCAATCTGGCATTGCGCAGGTGGACAGCATGTTGTACATGTATTTTTTGTCGATTGACTGCTTATTCTTGCCTTTTGTGCCTTTACGCTATAGCACGAATCCAACATCACTGAGTCACACATTTCTTGGTTTGTTTTCAAAATTTTTTTGAGTTTCTGTGCTTGTTTTGTGCACTGTAAGCAGTAGATATCTGTAGAAATCAATAGAAATGCACAGGAGTTTTTGTTGAAAGGCAAATTCATGGCAGAATACGACCAATCGAAACCCCTTTTGAACAGCACAATTGTGAAATTGTGAGCATCATCATCATCAGCCTATTTTTATGTCCACTGCGGGACAAAGGCCCCTCCCAGCGATCTCCAATTACCCCGGTCTTGCGCTAGCTGATTCCAAGTTGTGCCTGCAATTTCACCAGTTCTCTGCTGTCCTCGACTGCGCTTCCATTCCCTTGGCACCCATTCTGTAACTCTAATGGTCCACCGGTTATCAGCCCCTATGCATTACATGTCCTGTCCAGCTTTATGCAGTTTCTCCTAATATTATTTAGAATATCGGCTATTCCCATTAATTCTGTAATCCACTCTGCTGGTTTCCTGTCTCCCAATGTTACACCCATAATTTTCCATTTGATCGCTCATGACGTGGTTTTTCTCAAGCTTATTCATGGTTAATTTCCAAGTTTCTGCCCCATATGCTAGTGCTAGTAGAATGCAATGACTCTATACACTTTTTTTAAGGATTGCAGCAAGCTCCCAGTTATGATTAGATGTACTCTTGCATAGGTTCTGAAGGCTGACTACCAGTCATGAATTCTTGTTCTCTTGCTAGGCCATAGAGCTTACTATACTTGTGCTAGGCAATCGAAAGTTATCTTTGTCTTCTGCAAACAAATCTTCAACCTTACTCTTACACTTTCTCGGCTAATGCCCTCGATGTTGCTATTCATGCCTATGAACATAGCTGACGACGAGAGAATTGGGAAAGTTTGTCTAGGTGTGGTTTTCAGGTTACCAGTACAAGGAAAACAGACTGTGAAAGTATGACAGTGCTGTCTACAAAGTAGCATTATTTAGGAAAAAACGCAGCCCAGCATAATTGATTATTGTGTTGTGCCTACTCCATCTCCACGGAGGAGACTGGGCAATAGCTTGGGTGGATGGATGGAAGGTAGGAGCGTCCCCTTTGAAACGGGGTGATGGCAGTTGCCACCATGCTCAGCTTTTTATTTTGCCTTGTATTTTTATTTACCTGTGTTGTGTGTTATTAAAATTCGCGATTTTCTTTAAATACGTCTTCCTACCCTTTTAACCTTATGTCACCTCTCTGCTTTTGAGCCACCAATCCTCCAATCGCCTATTACTAATTTCCACCGCATATTTATTTACATGACTACTGTTGTCTCTGAACCCTAGGGCCTCAGGAAGCGTGACTGTGGCCACATCGACATCGGGATTGATACCATCACATTTTAGTATGAGGTGTTCCATTGTTTCTACATATTTACCACACACAGTACATGTGTCTTCTTCGTTAAATTTCTTTTTATAGCTCCGCGTTCTAAGACATCCTGACCTAGCTTCAAAGAGTAGGGCACTGGCTCTTGAGTTGATCACAAAACGCTTCTTTCCTGATCTGCTGTTTACAGTATCGATATAGTTCCACACTATGCTTCTTTTCCATTGAAATTATCTAATTTTTATCTTCCGCGTTTTTAACCTGTCGTTTAATGCTCCGTCTTCGTCCTCGTGTCTGGCATACTTACTGGTTAGCTTCCTAGTTCTTTTCCGCCATTGTGAGTCAACGCTCTTTCTGTATAGGTATTTAAATACCTTAGCTGCCCACCTGTTATCGTCCAATTTCCTCAGACGTTTTTCGTATAGGATTTTACTCTGAGCTTCCCGTGCTTCGAACGATACCCAGCCCATATCCCCCTGTACTCCTTCGTTTGTGGTTTTCCCGTGGGCACCTAGTGCTAATCTTCCCTTAGCTGCTTAGCTGTGACCAGCAACGACACCCAACGTATGCGGCACTCGTGGGGCGTCTTGGATAGAGGCCGTTAAAAACGAAAAAAAAAAAAAGGAAGAGTTCCTCGCACGCGGTTATGAAACTCCATCAAGTCCGAGATTACTGGAACCAGAGATACGGGTGCTGGCAAATTTGTCGAGAACTTTCTCAACACTAGCGCTTCCGCTCACGTTATTTCTGTTCATTACTGTCCGAACGTTTTACATTTTCCGGCACAGAACATTTCGTGACGCTTTGCTGCATCGTACTTCGCTTCTCGGCATTTTCTCTCTTCTAAGGTGCGCTTTCTTTTTGTGTGTGTAAAGGATTTTTGCGCCTTTTCTACGTTCCTCGGAAAACATTGTCAAGGTTCTACTAGACTTCTCCATAGAAAGAAGTGAAGTCTGGTGTACATAGCGCTGTACCCTTGCTGTACGTCTTGCTCAATCCCACAAGTTCACGCCACCCTAGCACGACGCAGGGCAGTCGGGAAAAATGAAACGTATGCGAAACGTTCGTAGAAACAACGCGAGCGCCGAAGGACGTAGAACAAATGCGTTGGTATGACTCATGCGCTCTCAAAACATAGTTCCCCATTCCGACGTAGGACTCTTTTTCTGTTTTTATAGAACCAATGTTAATGACTGCAAGAATGAGTATTAAAAGCTTGTTTCTATTTCTGAAATGAAAAGGTGGCCTTAAATATTGATACAAAGAAAAGTACAGCGGGGTTACTCGAAGGCGTAGTGATATCTTTTGGTACCTGGCGGCCGTCGTCGGGATGATCAGCAGTGTGAAGATGGCGGTTGTGAGTGCGCAAAATAACGGGGACGGTGCTAAACCCAAGCACGGGAAAGTTATTTTGTTATTAGAGAACTGCATATTGCCGCCTGAGAGATTGCTGTCAACTCCATCAAACGCCGACGGACTGGATATCAACGCCGAAACGGACCTGAGGATACTCGGATGTGAACTCATTCAAACGTCCGGGAAGCTTCTGCGGCTACCTCAGGTAACTTTGACCTCAATCTTGATCGTACCTGTTGTTTTATAAGCTGTGACCTTAGGAGTTGTCACTGCCGAACGTGTTTCAAGCCTTATAAGCTCGTAATTGTGGTTATTTGTTACACTCATTGCTAAGCCTAACAAGTTGGTCTGCGACCTCGCGTCGCATGCGGATCGCAGACTTTTTTTGTTAACCATGTGTGTAGGTCTTGCGCGATGTTGGCTGCGGTGATTGTGATGCCTGGAAGTTTTTTTTTTTAGTGTGGTTCGTTGGCGCAGTCCGTGTTTAATTCGCCAAATGTGTCGTGTTGCCGCGATCGTAGTGCGCATAGCGCTTCTAGGACCGACGTACCATTACTTGCCGCCCTACTAAGTACTTCCGCCAGGACGTTGGCCCTGTGTTTTCCAAACCGCGTAGCACCCCGCTGTACGTGATGATAAAGTAACGCTGATCTCTAAGCTGGGCGTGATAAGTTCGAGCCTAGGCGAGCATTTTTACTCGCGATTTGCCTTTTTCGAGCGTGCCGTGTTTACCGAAACCCATAAAAGAAAGAAAAAAAAAAGGATCCCGTGAAATTATTCAATAGCTACGTCAGCGTCCCATGTAATGAGTATTTCTTTTTTCTTTATAGGTTGCAATGGCGACTGGTCAAGTGCTATTTCATAGGTTCTATTTTTCCAAGTCTTTCGTCCGTCATAGCATGGAGGTAAGGCCCTATGTGGAATGTACTTGAGTGTGGGATTTTTGTTTTTGTTTTTTTGCATGAACCTAGCACCACTGTTAAAACATGACGATGCTGACGATGAGTTTCTATTGTCAGATTGTGGCCATGGCATGCATAACACTTGCGTCCAAAATCGAAGAAGCCCCCAGGAGAATTAGGGATGTGGTCAACATCTTCCATCACATCAAGCAAGTTAAAGGAGCAAAGTGAGTAGACTATATTGTTTTTTTCTCATTGACTGAGTAGTCTTGTACACATTTTTTACAACACTGAAGATCTCAGCTTGGTTTCACAGTGTTAGGAAGGGATGTCACTAGATGCTGCAATGACGATCTCTGGTTAAAGCTGGTTGCTATTAAAGCTCTCCTGTAATAATAGTGGCACTTCAGCTTTGAGAAACCAGAAATTTGTGGGTAGACGTCAGAAGAGGAAAGTGTATAACAGCTGTGTCTTACCAGTACTCACGTACAGGGTAGAAACCTGGAGGCTTACGAAAAGGGTTCTACTTAAGTTGAGGATGACGCAACGAGCTATGGAAAGAAGAATGATAGGTGTAACGTTAAGGGATAAGAAAAGAGCAGATTGGGTGAGGGAACAAACTTGAGTTAATGACATCTTAGTTGAAATCAAGAAAAATAAATGGGCATGGGCAGGACATGTAATGAGGAGGGAAGATAACCGATGGTCATTAAGGGTTATGGACTAGATTCCAAGGGACGGGAAGCGTAGCAGGGGGCGGCAGAAGGTTAGGTGGGCGGATGAGATTAAGAAGTTTGCAAGGACGACATGGCCACAGTTAGTACATGACTGGGGTAGTTGGAGAAGTATGGGAGAGGCCTTTGCCCTGCAGTGGGCTTAACCAGGCTGATGATGATAATGATGTCGGAAAAGAATAAGCGTGTCATGCAGTGCAAAGCTCTACACCTAATTTTGTAGGTGCACTAAAACAGTAATCACCTGGCTACCAGTTGCCACTTCTGGGCAAATTGGAAATGGAACGATGTCAGTGCATGGAAAAGTTGTGCAGCGGCCCAACTCCACGAGATTGTGATGCTGTCCTGTCAAGATGTACTCAAATGCAAACAATTACGCACTACCTTAGTGTGTTGTTTCCAGCTTCACCTGCATTTTGTAACCGTAGCTTAATTCATGCTTCAAATTTACTGCATGTCGAATTTGCATATAATTTAAGTGCAACAGCCATTGCGATTCGTTATTTCCTGATCATGTTTCAATTTATGATCTCGCATTGCGAGATGTTAGTGGGAATAAAACTAGTATGCAGAATGGTTTAACTGGTTTCATTATTGTTACTTAGAGGATTGTGGAAGCAAGTAATCATAGAAGATGTGCTCTGTAACCCCCACCGCAAAATATTTTCAGAATGTGCCTAAGGGGGGGTTGTTGGTGTGGTCTTCCTTTTCATTTGTGAGAGGGAACCTCTGCTCGGCTTTCTCTGTTTTAAGTGCAGTGCCATGCTTTCGTTTTGGACAGAACCATACAACCACTGATTCTAGACCAGAATTACATTAATCTCAAGAACCAAGTCATAAAGGCTGAGAGAAGGGTGCTGAAGGAGCTTGGCTTCTGTGTCCATGTCAAGCACCCGCACAAGGTGAGGTCTTTTTGATACTTTTATCTGAGCAGCTAGCATTGCTTGGGCCATTTCATAACCCATGTATTCGAGGCCGAAATGCAAGCTAAGTTGGGTGTGGGTTTTAAAAAAGCCACACACTGGAAGAGCCATGCTCTAGACTAACGCAAACCCATAACTTTTTGTGAGTTTCAGACAAAGTCTGTATATCCTTGAGATTGTAGCAATAACCTTGGTATATGCCTACTGCTTGTCCATTATGATTATGCCTGCCTGCTTCTTCAGTGTTTGGTGTGAGGCTTCCTCTGGTAGTTTGATACATTGATCACAGGTGGCAGCTGGACACCTCGCAGTGCTAAAAGCAACTCTAAGGGGAATTTTAGTGAGGTGTGGCTGGGCGTTACATTGCTGCACTGCTTGTAGACATGACACTGCAGAATCTAGGTGTGTGCTGTTGAAGCTGTAGCAGTGTAGAGGTGGAGTTCCAGTGGTAATCACTACTGTAGCAAGCAATGCAGCGCAAGCTATTCTTGTTGGCCAAGTGTAGACAGCGCATTCACACTACATGGATATAAGAGGCTGTAGGAGTAAAATTTCTTTTGTGAAGTGAGTTTCTCCATATTTTTAATCTCTCCAACGATTCCAGGTTTCCAAATCTGAAAGCTTTAGCTGCTTAGTTTGACACCTCATCAAGATACTTGACGGGATCCAGGCTTGTTAACTTCTCTGTCCAGTTTTGGTCTCCTCTATGGTAGCTGCTTTCCAGCAGCATACACTCTTTGGCTTGAGGTGGCAATTTTTTTGTTTCATCACATCAAAAGGCCAATCTGTTGGTGCAAGTAGAGCAGTGTCTCTCTTGAAGCTCTGCTGCTCATTTCATAGCCATGCTGTACTCAACATGTCTGAATGCAGCTCCACAACATAAAGCCATGGCAGGTGCATAGCTGTGAGGATGAAGTTTTTGAAATTTGTTGCACACAACTGTTAGTGAAACTCAGCTGGCTTTTGCTGAATATACTTCTGCACATTTGTGGGCCTTCAGCTAAGTGGTAGTCTATTCCAGGGATAAGCAGCAGAGCTGGAGTCGCTGCAGTTTTATTTGTAACTTAGCCGACATACCTGGCTCTGCTGTTTAGTGGAACACAGGGCATTGCTGGGCAGCCCCTGTAGTGATAGAAACTGCAGTAAAGAATCCAGACCTGTAGCATAATGTGCGCCTTGGTTAGACACACCCGAAAACACCGGCACATCTAGGTTTTTTTACTATTCAGTTCCATGGACTTGCGTGACCAGAAGGTGTAGGTGTCCTCACCAGCTGTGAAATGTTACTGGATGCATTTAAAGGGACACTGAAGAGAAATGCTCAGCTTGTTTGGATTGTTAAAGTACCATGAAGAACTGTAGTTTCATTGATTTTGTGGTAATATCTCGATTATTAGGAAAAGTAATGGTGGTCAAAGCTTAATTTTTTAATCTCGCACTGAAACCTCAGGGTCGGTACATCACGGTGATGTCGCAGATTGCACAGCATTTCTTTTTTCCGCGTTTCGATCGTTGTGTTACAGTAAATGTCTCTGAAACTAGTTCAGTCTTTGGCTTCTTTAGAATACAATGGAGGCTTATTTTTTACCTGATAAATATTTAACTAGGTCCCAGTAGACAGCATCAAAATCCATGGCGTCAAGGCGAGCTGGTGCGGAAATTTAAAAGCGGAGTCGCCACCTGTTATTGCTCGGCATCTTTTCTGGTGCACCAGGCTCCTTCTTGCATTAAGAGTGGCTTTTTTAATATTGTGGGAAGGTAATTTATTAACAGAGCTAAAGTTATTTGTCTCTTTTAAAGTATTGCCACTTACGTCTGCACTATATGAAAACTCCTGCGTTTAGCTCACTTGCTGAATGGCGCGGAGGCCGCATGACCAGTGGAAGCTCAGCAGGGTTACTGTTGCAGGGCTTGTCTTCTACCCTTACTTTAGGAATTTGCTGTCCTGCGGGTTCAAACATAAAGGCACCTGCAAGTTGTATGGGGACACCGAAGTGCCACGTCAGCTTTGCTTATGTGTGTGAGGCCGACTTGCTTTTCGCATTCTTGCTTTTCATGTTACTCTTGTTTCTCTAGCTTCTGTGTACACTGCCCAGCGGTCCCAAACAAGCGTTTAGCCGCACAAGTAGCAGGCACATTCCTGTGGGTCTCGCTGCACTGTAATCGGAGGTGATGAACGCTGCAAAGTGCCCCGCAGGCTTTATTATATAAAGATAAAGGAGTTACTTCAGTGGTAGTGGTCGCATGTAGCTTACAGGACGCTTATTTGGAACCTGTGGGCTAGTAGCTTTGTTTTTCTACATTGTAGCAAGCACAAAATACCATGTTTAGCTACATTTAAGCTTACCTGCTGATCTTGGGGGGCCAAGGTTTGTTGGTGGCAAGTGGCTTGCCTGTTCAGGCAAAGGTGCAAAGTGTGATGTGCTGTAGAAGTATTCTTGTAGTACTTGAATGCAGCCTTCATATCTTGTTTGGCGTGCATAATGGTGGGGAAAAAAATTCCTATCACAGGTATAGATGAGGGCAGGACAACTTGCTTGTTCTGTTTTATGTTTGTGTTTGCACCATCCCTGCCATTTAAAACTTCATAGTGCATACAGATGGATGCGTGTTATGCAGTAGTGTTTATGAGCAGCGTGAAAGGGAGTAATCTGTGGCTGATAGGCTCGAACAACAGGGGCCTTTGCCTAGTATAGCTGGTAAGGAAAGCACAGCTGGGATTACTATCATTTTCAACTGTTGGTGCTCCCTCCACGTAACTGTTCGTTAGGTTTTATTTTTCTTTGCAAATCATTCCTTGCACATGACGCAAGTATTTGGCACTGTTGGCTGTAGGCCCTGTTACCACTTCACCTTTGGAACTGCAGTTGCCAGACCTTCTTGCCTTCGCAAGTAGTGCATCTTCACCCCTCGGGAAGATGCACAACTAATTTCAAATGTTTGCAGACCAATGCTTGAGGTGCATACTTATGCTCATTGTGCACGTGTAGTATGTCAAACAAGTGGCATGATTAGCTTACATTGGGGTAACAATGATATGACATTGTACTGTATGCTACATTCCCAACAGCCTGCTTGTAAAGAAAACGGATTTGGAAGGGTTGCCAGCACTCAATAGGACAGCAGAGATTTTTCGTCTCACATTTATTTACAACTGGAGCATGTTACATTGGGTATGAAGTGCGAGTACTTGGCCCATGCAACATCTTCCTTTCACACTGCTCATGACAGTGCTTGAGGTGCAGTAGATGTAGTAATGTTGCAAGCTTTAGTTGGTGGTCAAGTATCAGTATAATGGGCTAGCGTTTGCTTAAGCAGGGTTCGAAGTCTGTATGCAATTTGGGAACTTACCTGGCAGGCTGGCAGCTTAATGAAAAATAGCTTCTCATTTTTGCCATGCTGTTTGTGGGAGAGCTGCTTGGATATGCCATGTTTGGTAGCAAGCATGAGATTGTCAGGGGAGGCTTAAGTGTAGGTAAGCATGGTAGGTGTTCTGACAGGTGCCGAGAGAAGCCCAATTACCCTGGTGAAAACATGTGGTCGAAGCCCTCGCCAACAGCTCCGCAGCTGTCTATAACTCTGTGTGTTTGGGATGTTTCAGATTATTGTCACGTTATTACAAGTGTTGGACTGTGAGAAGAATATGAAGTTGATGCAGGCAGCATGGTAAGCATCGCACATTTTCATCCTCTCTTTATTGTTAACGATAAAGCTCTCTTCTATTGTTTCCACTCTATGCATGTGTGACAGAAGGCCGTGAAATGTTGCTTCCTGGGGGGAAAAAAAAAACAGGAGGTGGCCGGGTGGTGGGGGGCACATTGAAACAGCGTGTTTCAGCAATGTAGTCCTGCTGTGCTACTTAGGGGTAGCACGGTGCCCAAACTTGAGAGGTTGTGTGCGCATTTCACGGCTTTTGAAGCATACTGAGAAGGCGTTCTGCAAGCGTTCGAGGTCTCACTTTGTGTGCGTGCGCTCCCCTCATTGAGCTGGCGTCCCTCACTAAGCTCGGTAAGCAAAGCCATGGTAGTGAGTGTCAGCTGCCTTTCTTTTGCATTTGTTTCTACAAAGGCTCCGTTTTATGGGTGTCTGTTAATTGTTGATGAGCGTAGCCAAATGATAATGCAAAGTAGCTGCTTGCTTGAGAAGCCTTTGATGGCCTACCTCGGCAACATACTGCATTGCTTTGTTTTGCTGCTATCCATCATTTTGCGTTCATCACATTTGCCGAGTGACTGATGTAAGCTGCTTGTTGTATGAGGACTCTTTGTGTTAGATTATGCTGAATTTTTTGTGATGGACTTCTTCAAACAGAACCTGTTAGAAACTTTTTGTCCTTGCTTCTTTCTGTGAAAAAAAAAAAGATCAATAAACTGGTATAACCGCCAGGAACATGTACTTCGTGTCTGCTGATAAAGATTGCATGCTACCCTGCACTTTTTCTTTGAGGAAAACAGCCCTCTTTGCAGCTATTTTTTCACCATCCTTTACGCGAGTGACATTGTTTCTGTATTGTGAAGCCTTTACGCGTGGAGAAAAGAAATAGGAAATGCACCTTGTGGTTTTTCTGCGTGTTGTCGTTTTCTGTTTTTTTGCATTTCTGTGCCTTCTGTGTTGTTGTGTATGCGCCCCCTTGTGGTGGTGACTGGCATTAATGGGGTGACTTCTGGGTTTTCACCTAACAGAGCTTAGGTGAGCTGACTGAGGTGGTAAGTAGGTGCGATACACCTGAGAGAGAGCCACCCTGCCAGCGGCGTGCCCAACCCACCTGGGAAGAGAGAGAATGCCTGGCACACAACGCGGGTGCTTCCTCCTCTCCCCCCGTCCGGGCGGGACGCACTCGGCCGGTGGACTGGGTCCCTCCCCGCCCCTTGCATTCGGGCCCGCTCCCTGTGCCCGGTGTGCGTTTGTTTGGTGGCCCTTGTGCTCTGATGCCTCCTTCCCTTTGTCTGCTCTTTGGTGCCACTCCTGACCCACTTAGTGCCTTCCTCAGCTTTCTTTTCTTTTCCTTATCGTCTAATGACAGGGCCCTCATTTTTTGGGGGGAAATGTTTAGGTCCAGAGCTCAGATTTTAGCTAAGCATAGCCACGGTTGGCGAACATTGTCAAACCATCAGCAAAAAAAAAAAAAGACCATCTCCACACCTGCCTTGGTGCAGGGTAAATCTTTGGGATTGTAGCTGCCAAAGCTTACTGAGCTAGCAGAAAGGAAGGTTGTCCTGACAAGCCCCATCTTATCGGAGGACAAAGGCCAACATTCTTACTTGAGATTTTAGCTGAGATCAACGACAGTTGGCGAACATTATAGAGTCGGCAGCAAAGGAGGCCATTGCCACCCCTGTCTTGATGCTGTGTAAATTCTGAAGTGCTGACTGAGATTGTAGTCGAGGAGCCGCAAAGCTTATTGAGCTAGCAGAGGGAGGAATGATTGTCTTGACAACCACTATCTAATCAAAGACTAGAGGCCTTGCGTGACATTGTAGTTGAGCATTTGCAGAAGCTGAGCTAGCAGCAACTCTTGGAAGGTGCAGAGATGCTTGCGTTAAGATTGTAACTCTGAACATTTGCTTTAGCTGAGCTAGCACTGAGGGAATCTGTCTCCACACTTGTATTGGTTCAGGGTAAATTCCCATAGGTTTATAATGAGATTGTAGTCTGGCAGTCAATGGAGATGAGCTAGCAGCAAGTCTTGGAAGTGAGGTAAATGCAAAGATACTTGGCTTGAGATTGTAGCTCGGAACATTTGCTCACTGAGCTAGCAGCAACGACAGCAGTCTTCATCCTTGTCTTGGTCAAGGCTGAATGCTAGGAGGCCCTCTATTGAGATCGATGGTTCAGCACTGGTTGCTGTAACTGACTTAAGCTAGTACCGGAGCTGCTAGCCTTCACTCTATTTGGGGCATGATGTTGACATCGCGCATGTAAAGAATTGATAGCATAATATACATGTTGCATATGCACTTCAGCTGTTTGAATTAACACCAAACAATGCTGCCTTCTAAAGTATGGCACCTTTTTTGCCCCTTCAAATGTGACAGCGCAGCTTAAGAAACTATCTGCAAAGTATGCAGTCCTGTAAACAGTCACCCTCTATTTGTTCCATTGCCTACAAATGTTAACATTCTAATGACCTTATTGAAAAGAGTAGAACAAAACGGAGGTTCAAAAGATGGAGGCTTGAAGTGATCATGGTGGTTTAACAAGGGCTGACTCGGGCTTGGGCCAACGACTTGACAAGATTTGTCTTCATCAGGGCAACAACTGCTTACCCTGACAAAGGCAAATCCGTTTGTCAAAACATTGGCTCCAGCCCGAGACATCCTTTATTCAACCGCCGCTGATTACTCACCTTAAATTGTTTGTGATACTGTGTTAACATTGTGCCATGTGTCGCAGGGCTAAAGCTTATCTATAGCTAACGCTTGTCAAACTGGGAACAAATCAAGCTATCTTTCTAAATGGGGCTGACTTGCTTTTTCCGTCTTTGCCTCTTTCAAGTGTGTAAAACGCTGAAGTCAGTGCTTAAAGTTGTTGAAAAGATGTGCAGCTTAGCAGCAAGGGGGGCGATCTTAAAATGAACCTTCAGAAGTCCCTTTATTTCATTGCATTTAAGTGTTTATCTGTAAGCATTGATGAATGTTTGTCTAGAAAGGTTAGTCTGCTGTTTTATGGATAGCTCTGGTTTGCCTATAAGCTGTAAATACTCGGCAAGGAAGCCTGTGTGATTTTTCTGCCCCTTAGTTGGTGGTGTTAACGTAATGCAAACTTTGAATGTCTCACACGTTTTGCTTGGCTCTTATGTGAGATCATTGCAGTCTTGTAGACTCTGGACGTTGCGACACAACATGGTTGATACTTTGTGGTGGTCACATCAGAGTCGGTACGTATTCTGAAGTGCATCATGCTTAATGTAGGCCTCAAGGATATTGCTTTTTTTTCCTTGTTGTGGCTGTTGATGCGAGGCCTCTGCGGAAAATGGGGCGCTCACGAAGAGAGTGGCCCGCGCACCGGAGAAGCATTCATTACCGTCGCGGATTTGGAACTTTTTGCCCTCTGGGGAGCTTCCCTTGCTCCCAGGGAAGCGTTCCGGAGGTGCCTCACTCCGATGTGCTGCCCTGTGCGCTTTCGCGAACGCCCCATCTTAGCCGTCCCCCGTGCACATTTGTTTTTTGTGTGTGTGCCTGGACGCACGGCATCGGCCGCGCGCGCCGGGACAGTGACTGCACGTGAGAAGGCTCCTCGGTCGTGGCGCTCTCCCTTTGCTGCCCGTTGACGGCGCAAAGGGGCGGGCCACGCGGTTTTTTGTGATGCCACCTGCCTGCTCTTTATTCCTGGTCTTCAATGAGAAGAACGCGTGGTGCTCGGACAGTTCATGGTCAGCGTGGGACCCTGCAATGGTTGCCAATGGCACTGGACTGATAAGACGGACACTGCGGAGGGGCGATGAGCTGCCATTGTGTTGCATTTTTTTGGGAACAGCGAGGTCGCTTCTTGCAGACTGCCACCCACGGAGGAAATGCCCGACTGTGCTGACAGGGAGAGTCCCCTTCAGGCTCTCCAGGTATGCACACGCTCTCCTTTTTTTTTTTTTTTTTTTTTTTTGGAAAGCATGGCTGGTTTCGGAGGGGGTAGGTGTGATGTTTGAAGCACCGGAGGAGCTTGCTGGGTGGTGTGTGATCAGTGGAAGGAACAAACTCTTTTCAGTGTGCCTCCCTACTGTGGACATTGGGGGTTGGGGGTTGGTGGATTCGGTGACTCCGTTGATGGAAGTCTTCCTTTGGCTTAGCCCCACGGACTGACCGACTGGACTTGGACACTCGTGCATCTCGACCGAAGCGTCGTCCGCCTCTTTCATCCAGCATTTGGCAATTTGTGTGTGATGTCTTGCCGAATGTAAAGGTGGGTGACCATCCCTGTGGACTCTTATCTTATACCCGCAATTTGTTGTCAGTGCTATCTCTCTAACGCCTCTGGAAAAAGATGCAGAAGGTGACACGCTGGCTTGACTCTGGAAGAGGAACATATTGATGGTTGCTCTAATTTTGTGCTTGTTTAACAAAAGTGAGGTGCTGAAACACTAGCAGGAACCCCTTCTCGGTATGCAGTCCTTCGCAGGTGTCTGATAATGTTGCTTGCTGTACGCGACGTGTGTGATGCTGCCCTTCAACACGGTTTTTACTGATGGTCCTTTCTTTCTTGCCACGTGCAGGAACTACATGAACGACAGCCTGCGCACGGACATTTTCGTTCGGTACAGTCCCGAGACAATAGCCTGTGCCTGCATTTACCTCAGCGCAAGATTGCTACAGGTGAGGTCTGCGTCTGTGGCGTGTGCCGTCTTCCGAGGGAGTGCGGCCTGTCCACTGTGGCCGTGTGCACACTTGACCTTGCAGTGAAGTCTGAAGTTGTCACGTTTTTGCCCGTGTTGCAGATTCCGCTACCCAACCAGCCTCCGTGGTATGCCGTCTTTAACGTTCAGGAGGAGGACATCCAGGACACCTGCAGACGAGTTCTGGCCATCTATTGTAGAAAGGTGCGTGTTGTGTTTCTTTAAAACTGGTTGGGAGTGACTGCATTTCACCTTATGGTCCTCTCTATTGGCTTCACTTTCTGCACTAGCTCACGACGGGGCGGAAAGAAAGAACATTGCCTCAGTCATTTATTTTCTGATGTGCATCACTTGTTTACTTTTGCCGTGCTGCTGCTTTACACAAGGAGCAGTATCTTTGTGTTAGATTACTTTTGTGTTCGCATGTGCCTGTTGTAGCTTTTCCAGTGAGGTGGGCCATTCAGATGACGGAAGGTTGTACAGTATGCAGGATACCGTTAATTTCCTGTGTTTTCGATCATAACTTGAAGGTCCCAGCTTCTTTGAAGGCGCCAGCATTCTTTGTACCGCACTATGACACAGCTACCTTAACACAGTCTCCATATAAATTTGGCTAAATGTATCTAGTTTGTGTAAATGTTCCTTAATTAATGTAAATATTGTAAAGCAGACATTTTTTTTACTGTAGTGTCGGTATACTACGGAACTGGATTTGCATGTTAGGATTTCTGTCGGCCAAAGGATAAAGGTACTTCACTGTGTAAATAGAAGGGGAGAAAGATGAATTCGTTAGAGGAAGGTCAAATATATAGCAGATGTAGTGAAGTAGGTTTTCGTCCTAGTGTTTGAAGTGCCTGTTACAACTAAAGTTAGTAAAAGTTATTTAGAAAGGGGCATTAAGGGATGACTTCAATTTGATGGAACTCAAAAAGACTCTGTGAACAATGAGGGCACATTAGCTATACCACTGTTACGAGAAAAAAAATCGCAAAGGTCTTCTGAAAGCTAACCTCCATGCTGCTCAGTGCGACAATTAATATCAAAAGTCGCTTTCTCACCTGCATTTGAGATCTGTGACAATTACCTTTGTCATGGTAACCCTATGCATAAGTTATGGTGAGCAAATTGCTGCGAAAGGCAGGTAGATGGTGGGACAGCCACTGGGCGGCTGTTAACGTTGGCTCTAAGGTTATGCTTTGCCGGCCCTGTGCAGTCTTGCTCCCGTTGTTCAAGGAGTTGGTAGATAGGAGACAGAGGCTTGTGTGACAGTGTGTGTTGAAAGGAGAGTTGCGCAAATGCGCTTTGCAGCATGAGTGATGTCGCCTACTGTGCTAACAGCCCGATTCGGAGGCCCTGGAGAAGAAGGTCGAAGAGCTGAAGAAGGCCCACCTGGAAGCCAAGCTGCGGGCCAAACTGGCCTCGGGGACCTTGACACCTACTCTTGGCAACGGCTCCAGCTTTTCACCTAGCTCTAGGAACAGTAAGTGCTGTGGCCTTGATCATTGCTTGCCATTGTTCACTCGGCTTTCGTTGGTCTTTCGGACAAAAATTTCTTTTGGGTGCTGGTGTTTGCGTAGTTTACTGGGAAAGTTGTATAGTATATCTGCAGTTCCCTCTAAAATTTGATAATAAAAATGGGTAACAACGCAAGGGGCAGGACGAACAGAAGGAATAGGATGAAGTGCTTGACTTCTTAATTTTAACATGTACCAGCCGGCCCAGTTTAGCATTCTGTTGCGGTTCATTGCTGTGTAAGCTGCTTCCCTGCTTCTGGTATGGTTTCTGCTCGTGTCTCTAACACATTACTCGGAACACATCCACAGAACGACATAGATGCGATGTCAATGTTTGGTTTCTTCCATGTATGTGTGTGTGATGTGTATGTGCCACCTAGGCATGGCAGCTTTATATGCTAGGTGCTGCTATAGAAGCTATCCCTGCTGATGCAGTTATTCGTCAAGTTGATAAAAGCTAGGTCTGTCAAGGCAGTTCTTGGTTGCATTGGTTAACAGTTGCCGACCGACGTAAATCAGACAACTTCGCGGCACCGCCACCATAGATGTAATGTATAAGGATGACCAAAGTTTCGGAAGCCTTGCAGCTTAGTATGATCAGCACCACCTTGGGCTAATTTAGTCATGGTGACAAGCCACAAAAGAGGTGATTTTGTTTTGGTACACAAGTTGCCAACTGCACCCAAATCGTGAGAAGTCAAGTGAACTCAAGCCACTAGTGTTGAACTTGTAGTTGCTGCATTTTTGCTTTGTCATGAGTGTTTTGAACATCTGGCATTTTCTTTTTTTTTTTTCACATACTAAATAGCAATAGAGTCTCTAAAGTCTTCATTGGCTGCTTTTGAAATGTTTGCCATTCAGGATCAAGCAGCTAGAAATGGCGCCATTTCCTTTCCACACTTCATGTCACATGCTGCTATGCGTTGACAAGTGTTTTTCGTCAGTTGAGTAATAAAGTCGCTTTATTAATACAAAATAATTAGTCTACTCTCGTTACAGCGGACCCTGACAATCCGACACAAAACCGTTTTATACGAAGTCCGTCATGTCTGAAATGCCTCACTTCCCAAACTTTCATCACATCGCAATGTCTAACAACTTTATTGCAAAGAGTGAGTGACGAATGTTCAAAGTAAAAAAGCAAACAAAAAAGTCACAGTTTTGCCCGAAAGGCGAAGTATCGATTGCGCCAGAAAATTAAGGAAGATCAGAGCGACAGCAAGCAAATTAACCTGTCTTGCTTCAACGCGAACTAAATTTAAAAAGCACAGCACATACGAAGCTACACCGGCACTGAGTGCACTTTGTCCGCATCGCAGATTGCTTTCAAGATACGGTGCCTGCGCCATAAGCAGCAGCAGCCGTCGGAGTAGAAACCTCCCCTCTCTCTAGCCTATCCCCAGTGCTTTGCCCGACCTTCCTCCCTGGCCCGCGCAGTATTGCGCCGCAATCGTCAGCTGACTCTTGCAAGTCAGTTGTCAGCTCGTGTCGACACAGCAAAAGTACGTTTTGTACGCCCGATATTGAAAAAAAGAAAGCCACTGATTTCTTCTGCTGTAGCAAATAGTCCGTTGTAGCCCGGTCCGTTAAGAGCGAACTTCGTTGCATTAATAAAATAAGTAGAACAAACTAAGTCTAAAATATGGTCTGTTATATCCGAAAGTTTGTTATATGCGGGTCCGTTGTAACGAGCATAGAGCTGGCCCTTGCCTAGTCCAAGCTATGGGCCAGCAACTTGACAGGGAGGTTGATCAGTTGCGCAGATTCGATTTTTGCATGTTTCTTGCTTGTTGTTTGATACAGTGATGCAATGTGTTCTTGTGTTGTTTCTTCTTGAACAGACTCGCCAAGGCAGTCGCCCACGCTAGACTCATCGACCAAAAAGAAGGAGGAAACAAAACCCGCAGTTGAGCGAAGCCCCAGGTATGTTGGTAATTGTTTGGTGTGAACTATTTCTTATGTGGGTGGAGCGGAAGCTGCTGAAATGGATGTGATGTCAATTGGGAGCTATCCATACATGCAACTAAAGAAGCAAACATTTATATGGCAATAATGTTGCCACATATTCCTGTAATGCCCAGCACGTCATATATACTATGCTGAGCATGATACCTGAAAATTCTGATTTAAGCAGAAGAAACCTAACCCATAGTGTATCATAGTTTTCTTTTTCTCTTTTTTTTTTTTTTTTTTTTTTTTGCTAGAGCAAGTTCTACCCTCCTATTCAAAAATGCACCTTAACCCTCTATGGTGCCATATATTGAAGAATTAACTCAAAATATTTATTGCTCGCGCATTGCACATAGTAAACCAGTGGTAAACCATTGTACAAGAATGAATTCGTTTATGTAAGAAATACAATAAATGACCGATTTTTTGGACATGTACGATAATTGGAGGAGACTCCTTTGCGCCAACGTACCCCATAGAGCCAATGTACAGTCGAACCTTGATATATCGAACAGCGCGGTGATTGCGAAATAGTTCAACATAGCCAGAATTCGATATGTAAGATCACATAAAAAATGCATCAAAAGCTTCTGCAAATCAATCAATAAGTCTAGGGCGCAGTCAGGGATCATTCGGTTGCGCCGCGCGCAATTAGCCTAGGCTGCGCCTATATCGTCAGCCACATGAAGTCGGCGCGGTCTAGGCCAATCGCACGTGGCACGACCGAACGCGTGCTCCGAACAACAATCCCCGATCGCGTCCCAGTCGTGGCGTAGTAAGTAGTACTCACTTAAAGCTTCACACAAGGTATTTATTTATTTGGCTGAAAGTACTGCAAAAGTGTAGCCTGCTTCTTATTGGCAGCCGCGTGCTTAAACATGGAGTCCTCAACATAGTCTTAAGGGGGGGCGCGGCAATTGAAGTGGTCGAAATGGTCAAAATTTTCGATTTTCCGATTTATTTTTTTTCGCGATCCTCAGACCTTCTTTTACTTCGTGGTGAAATGTTATAACAAAATACGCGGTAGGAAATTGATAAAACAGCACTTTCGTAGAGCGCCGTTATCAAAAATTGCGAAAAAATCAGGCCTCTGAAGGCGCCGTCGCACCGTGGATAGCTCGGCTATCTGATGACGCAGCGCCGCCATCTTGGTATCATCGTAAAGAGGAGAGATCGGAGCTCAAGATAGCCGCAGCGCCGTATTTCTCCACCGGAAAATAAAAACAGCAAACGTGAGCAAAAGAGAAGTAAAAGCGGCATCGTGATTGGGCGCAGTAGTCACGTGGGGAACATGGAGCGCTCCTATTGGCTTCGGCGAAGGCCAATGTTAGGTGCAAAGTAATGGAAGTTAGAGCCCATAGAAATGCATGGGCACCAGCCGGTATCGAATGAATGGAGGTAATGGAGTATTGTCAAGGTCCGCTTATCTGTTATGGCACTAAGTGTGGTGACCCATTGCTGATGTGTTGCTTTGTTCTGGCCCCAGGGTGGACCGCACTGCCTCCAACCACATTCCCGGAACGGGGACCAAGCGGAAAGCCAGCCCATCATCGCCGTCTCCTGTGCGTAGCCGCAAGGAGACTTCCCGCCAGGGACACTCGAGCTCGTCGAGCAGTGGCAGCAGCCCTCCTACCTTGGGAGCCCCTCTTGTTCGAGGGCGCACCCCACCCCGAAGCTACAAGGATTCTGGCTCTGGACTGAGCTCTCCTGTTAGGTAGGCTGCATTTTACTTGCATGAAACTGGAAACAGTGGGTCATTGGGGAGTGGTATCTGTAGGCTGCATTTTACTTGCCTGAAACTGGAAACAGTGGGTCATTGGGGAGTGGTATCTGCGGCTGCTGTGGCAACCCTCCCTTAACCCTTTGAGGCTTTTTGCCACAGTGCTGATCTTATGTTTTGATATTTCGCACGTATTCAACACCGCTTGGTTGTTGAAAGATGCTGCCGTCTTTATGGAGTGACCAAAAGTTTGAATTTGTATTTCTGCGCAGCAGTGGGCACTAGTCTTTACCTCTGGGCCCTTGGTCACGTGGTTTCCCGCGTGTCGTCTACTACCTCCAGCATGTGCGGGGAGGCAGTGCTAGCGTTTTTTACAACCGCCGCTGTCATACTTACGGTAGCCCGGTGCAGCCAGAGTTTAGATATACTAATCTGTCCCCCTGAGTGCGGTTCCGCTTTCGGATTTGGTTTGCATAGTCCCGTACACTTGAGAGCACAATCATGATTTCATTATGATGAAATATGTGTTTGGGACAACAAATTGATAGCCATAAATTTTGCTAGACATTTTTCTTTATCTCTTAGTGTATAGCGCATTTGTGTGTATACTGTTGGTAGTGATCAAAGTGTTTTTTTGAGACGAAATATCTGTTGCAATCCATTTTTTTGCTGTATTCGTGAGTTTTCAATCATTTCAAACTGCTGGAAACTGCAATAAAAAAAAATGGACCTCAGGGGTGTAGTTCTTATGAAAAAATTCAATCCTGAAATAGTTAAAAGGCCACCTGTCCCTGTAAAAGTCATCCAGTATCCGATAGTACTGTATACAAAAAGAGCAAATAACTATTTAAAATTTTTAACTTATAAACTAAACTTAATTCGACTCTGTGGCCTTTCTGTGCAGTAAAATATACAAAACTTGCCAAATAAGCTTATTCAGTTTCAGACCAGCACTTTCTTCAACAGTACTTCTCTGTTGTCCCTCTGGCATTTTCGACTCTGTCAGTTTTTGCAGTGAAGGAAGCTCCTGAACATCGTGAACTCTAGGAAAACTGCCAATGCTCAGAGCGTTTATATATACAGTGGAACCTTGTTCATATGTTGTTAAAAAAAAATCCAAGAAAAAAAAAACATGCTAATCGGCTAAACGTACGATCTCAAGTAACAAAAAAAAAAGAAAAACGTGTGTGACAGAGTCCACTACTGTTGACAACTAAATTGTGCGGATTGTTGCGGCATGAGACGCCGATGCTTGTTGGGCTGGTGGTGTCGAGGGCCTGCTGTAGAGGAGGCTGCCGACAACATCTTTGTGGGTGCTGTAGCTGCTGTGAAGAAGGTGTATAGCTAGATGGATGTTGGCTTCACTAAAATAGGACCACTGTTTATGATGGCACCTGGCTCACGCGTGGTCATGGCTCCCGCATGGGGGTTGGATTCATAACGGAATTTCACACAGGGCCTGTGCTGGAATGGCAGTGTTTTCTCAAACTGCTGCCTTAGGTGCAGCGTGGGGCCAGCATAGAGTGACCCCACATACCTTCACTGGAGGCAGCAGCATCGGCGTCAAAAAAGCACCGAAGTTGGCTCTGGCTGAATGGAAGCGGAAGCCTCAGTGGAGCTTTTTGGCCGTTCCTTGGTCAAGAACGACCTGCGATATAAAGCAGTTGTCTCTGATGTGCAATGTGCGGGCCAAATTTCAGCCCTTTCTATCAAGGAACAAAAGAAGTTGGTTCTGATCCCCTCCTGTGACAGGAAACCATAACGAAATCGAGCTGGTGGGCGACGCTGGATGCCACTGAAGCGTAATGTGATGCCCACATTGCACCGCCTGAAGCAGGGAACAGCCGTGCATTTGGATTATCAGCTACTGAAAGCGTGCAGTACGCTACCAATGGGCACTACACGCCACCCGCTGTAAAACAGATAGATGAAGAAGCTTATTGCAATAGGTTTGGTAGCAATAGCTGTGAATGCGGCGTGCGATTACTCTGGCGGAGATTTGGTGGTACCGGAATAAGAAACTGTACGTGCCGTCGTCTTCACGTGAGGCGGGTGGCTATATACTGTTCTCAGTCGCACGCCCCTCGCACCTTTTCTTGTTAACGTGGGATCTAGCAGCCAGAAAACACGTACGATGGTATTCTGAAGCAGGGAGCGGCAGCGCATTTTGGTTATCACCTATTAAAAGTGTGTGCTATGCCTCCGATGGCACCACGCGCTGTGAAAAAGATAGGCGAAGATGCTTATCGCAATGGGATTGGCGGTGATAGCTGTGAATGTCACGTGCGACATCCGCGGAGAAGATTTGCTGGTACGGAAAATAGAAAGTGCACGCTGGCGTTATTACGTAAGACGGGCAGACGAGTATTGCGGTGAAGCTTCCACAGCAGGCAGCGCGCAGGCGGAGCTACTCTTCTCGATACCGCGCACCTTACGCATTTTCTTGCAGTTTGCCAACGGTGCCAAAAAAATCGTTTTCCGGCACTGTATGCACCGGTAAAAAATGGGCGTAACTCTATTTGGTCATTTCGTGTTCTCAGTTGGGAATGTTGGTGCCCGGGAAACGTACGTAACATGAACCTGTCAACGACGTTCTACTGTGTGTGTACACACACAGTGAAACCTCGTTTGGTTTTAAAGAAAGACAAATTGTGCTTGGAATTTATATAAATTTCTCGAAAGCATTTGATGTTATCAACTGTAGTGTTTTCTACATAAACTAAACCATTATGGAATAAGAGGAATATGATTGTCGTTAATAGAATCCCATCTGAAACACGGTATGCAAATGGTAGTCATTAATCACAGGTCATCCAGCTTACGATGTATTTTGTCTGGAGTCCCACATGGTAGTATTTTAGGCCCTTTATTGTTCAATATCTATATTAATGACATATTTCTTGCATCCTTGCCTGTCACTTTAATAGTTTACGCAGACAATCTCGCGATGCTACTTGCCGGTAATGATTAACATGATTTATCGAAGCAAGGAAATCAGTTCCTTGAATATTTACACATGTGGTGCCAAAACAGTTGTTGAAAAGTAAATGCCAAGAAGAGCAATGCTATAATTTTCTGTCCAAAGAATAAAACTATCGGAACAAATTTTGTCCTCATGTTGGGCAACAGTAGGATCGAAATCGTGCCAGCTGTTAAATGCCTTGGTGTGGTGTTAACTGAAACCCTAAGCTGGGACGTACATATATATAACGTGCGAAGGAAAATGAACCTTAATAACGGTGTCCTGTTCCAGCATAGATACGCTCTGCCAATGAAGGTAAAGGTTCTTATCTGTAACGCATATTTACTCTCTATTATTAGTTACTGCTTAGCTGTTTTTGGTACAACAACAAAATAAAATGCACAGAAGCTAGTAGTTGCCCCAAAACAGGCAATCAGTTTAATTGCAAATCTACCATGGAATTCCAATACTCACCCGTACTATAAACAGTTTAGTATTCTCAGGATCTTTGCCATGTCAACACAGGCTGGCAACTGACTTGCGAGGGAGGGAGGGAGGGAGGGAGGGAGGAAAGAAAGAGGGGCGGAAGCCCACCATCTCCCGCGCGCGAGGCGGGGGGGGGGAAGAGGGGGGGTTCTACTCTGGTGGCTGGTGTTAATGGTGTACCCGCACAGGCGCCGTACCGGTAGCTTCGTATGTGCTGCGCTTTCGACATTTTGTTCGTGTTCAGGTCAATTCGCTTGCTGCTGCTGCTGCGCTTATCGTGCTTAATTTGCTATCACACTTAATGTTTCGCCTTTCGAGCAAAACTGCGACTTTGGACGTTCGTCACTCACTTTTTGCAATAAAGTTAGACATCGCGACGAAAGTTTTGGAAGTGAGCTGTCTCGGATATTACGGAGGTTGAATAAAATGGACGTTTTGTGTCGGATTATCAGGGTCCATTGTAATGAGAGTCTATACTGTATAACAAATAACGAACCTATACAAACTGCATTGAACCTCCATCATTTACACACCCACGTAGTGTACAGCATCACTTGCCTTAGCGTCTACCTTTTTGCCACACCTTATATCGCAAACCGTCCTTATCATACAAGGTGTCTTATTATCTTAACATGCTGAAAATAAAGTTTCTGAAGCAGGCAAAGTTGGCAACACCAAACAGCTATGTTTTCTCGGATAGCTCAAACTGTGACAACTCATGAACTGATGAGTTCATGGGCAGAGTGGTTAATATTGGAGCTTTCACTATAACTACCTTTCACAATAACAAACGATTTTCGGCAGTCCCATGTGATTAGTTATATCGAGATTCGACTGTAATATGCATGGATGCCTGTGGTAAATGTGGAGATTTGTGCATACAAGGGCCTTGTCTCAGATAAAGCAAGTGCAGGTTGACTATGCAAGCAGTTAACACTATACACTCGAGCCAATTTATGAGGTTCAGACATTTCAACTTATTGCTCAAGTCAGAGGAATAGTGCTTTGAAAATTTCACGTGTAGCAGCATTGGCATGCGGGAACATTTGACATATCAGGCTGTGTGTGGTGTTGTCCCTTTGCAATGTGGTGAAAATCTCCTGTCCAATAGGCATCTTGAATGTGCGCTTTTTTTTCTTGTAGAACTGTGCTTTTGCATTTGCTTTTTTAGCACTTGTGATGTATGTGTAACCAGGTGTCGCTAAATTTAACCAGGGCACGCATACTCACTCTGCAGATCCAAGCTTGAAGATGGAAGGTCCAAAGACAGCTCCAACTCAAAGCGACACAGTTCTCACAAGCGCAAGAGGAGCATCTCCTCGCGTTCCCGTAGCAGGTCGCCATCCCACAGGCATGGCAGCAAGAAGAGCTCAACCAGTAGCCACCGGTCATCACGCCACAAATCATCGCCTTCTGGCCACAGCGAACACAACCACCGCCACCACCGCTCCTCGTCATCTAAAAAAGAGCGCTCGAGAGAAGGCCGGAACCATCGCACAGCCATAACAGCCCGGAGGTGAAAGGTAAGGTGCCCTTTGGCCTGGTTTGTGCGGTTATTTTTTTAATTTGCAGCCAGAGACGTGAAAGTACACAACTGCAGTCCCTACTGCTTTCTTGGAAAGAGCTGGACTCTAAGTTAATACGGCTGATTACAACTTCACAGCTTTTTCTCTTACCATCCAGCCTTCCTTTCAGTCTGCACTGGGTTTAAACATTTTGGTCATTGCAATTGTCAGGCTGGTTTCTTGCATTGCTGGTGAGTAAAATCTCCACAGCAAAAAAAAAAGGCAATGCACACAGACAAGAAGGGCATACGAATACAAACTCTTGTCCTTGCCTTCCTTTCCTGTGTGCATCATCTTTTTGTTGCAATTTTACTCGGCTGCCCCCAAAGCCTGTTCCAACTCCTAAATGTTCTGTGCGCAAAAGTTATTGTTGCTCTTTGAGGTATTCCAAACTGTGTTCTACAGTGCTGCATGTTTTTCATAAGGTAAACGGTAAAATCGTTACTCGTACTTCTGAAATGTCCCTACCCCAGAGTATTGAGCATTTTTTTTCCAAGCTAGTCAACAAGTGCATCCAGAGTTGGATTACTAAAAGGAAATCAGGCACTGCAATGGTTCAGGTATGGGAATAGCACAACTAAAAGTTTGTTTAATCTTTATAACAATTATTGTACAAAAGCAATGCAAAGTGTACCAGGTGACAGCTTGACGTGTGTTGCTGATCATGCCCTTTGTTTCTATTTTGTCTAGGAGGCCCCAGTGAGAGATCAAGACACTTCATCTGTAAATAACATCGCAGTGGGAAAAAGCATCAGCCTGGATGAGAGAGTGAATGTGTATGCGAATGCTATGTGTATATAAAATGTATAGAAAGAAATGTGTACAAAGAAAAAATGAAGAGCATTTTCGTACAACAAATGTCTTCTCTCTTTATTTCCTTGTGTGAGGGGAAAAAAAATCTCGTTTTATTTTAAAACCTTACTACTACTACTACTTATGTACAGATCTCTGGCAGCTTCATAAACTCTCCAAAAAGGCAAGAAACAGCACTGGGACCACAAACTCTGGCCCCAGACAACGATACGCAATGCTTCAACCTCGCAGTGATCATCACGCCTATAATTAATTACACAATCTGCGCACATTTAAAAACCGTTCAATGGAAACCGATGAAATTTTGTACAGATGATATTTTGTTTCCCCTCCCAGATGCTCATAAAGCGTCACTTCTTCGTAATGCGCTTGCTTCGTGGCCTTGATAGCGGTCGCTCGCTGTGTGACGAAGCCGTTCCTATAGAAAACAGGTTGCTCGTAGCTGCAGGGGCACCTAAGGGGAGAGAGAAGGTGTGGGTTTCAGCACGGCACACATGACCAATGATCTCAATTGTCAATAAAGGCACTCCAAGACACAGCTTTCGAGTCTTCGAATAATTCTAATGCAACATGACGGCTGCCGTAGGAGCACTTCCCGAAGAGGGGTTTCAGCACTGTTTGGAGAAGTCGCAAGAGCGCGAGATATGGTGTATGGAAGCAGGAGGGAACTATTCGAATGAGGATTACGATGATTGAAACACCAGGCGACCCTTCTATTTCTCCAGGAGCATGGTCACTTTAAATTTAGCCAGGCCTCCTATTACGAGAAAGTAACAAGGCATAATGAAGCTGAATTTAAGGTAGCATGTGGTGGTAATGGCTTATCATGCAATGCTAGGAACGAGCACACAATGCACTGTGGCAGTTGTGCTGGTGAAGTGCACAGACAATAAAATTCAGCATATAGTCAAACCTCGATGCAACCAACACAGATGTCAATGAAGTAAATCTAGAATTGGGTTGGTCATGGTTTTTTTCTTTCTGAGTATTCTCCTGCTGTTATAACGAAACTGAAAATGCAGGATACAGTATATCAGGAAAATCTTGTTTTGCACCTTGCTCAAGATATACGCACAGGTAGGGTTGTCAAATATAGTCGAATGATTTTTCCCAACTTCCAACAGCAGCCAAAATGTCAAATGCTGCATGGTGTGAGATTCAAATTTTCAGATGTGATCTGCAAGTACAATGCTACAAACATAGTGGTCATGAACAAAGTTGATCACCTTGACCCTGCAGTGATCCCAAACTAGATGCAGCGCTTGGTATGCTTAGTGGCTCGGGCATTACGGCTGTGGTGAAAACTAGTCTAGGGCTAGCAGAGTGGCTGGCAACAAGCCGTTTTGGGAAACTCGCCTTTAACATGTTTTTAACAATAGACCTCGCCAGCCACTGTGAGTGAAATCGCACACGCAGGCCATAGTAGAGTTCAGGTCCATGAGTGACCCCACTTCGTGATCGAAAAATCAGTTGGCGACTGGAGCACTTGGCAAGAACTAGTTGATATGGCACATTATGGACGTGTGTGTTTCAGTCAGCAACTTGGCTTGGCTGGACTGCTGCCAGAAAGCCAACAAGTCAACTTCATGGGATCACACAGATCGCACAATTAGTGACGATAGGTACGTTCGATTTGCCCGCACCACAGGACCAGTTCACGAGGTGCTGCACCCTACCATTCGTTTCTGCAGTGCAACAATGGTGCCCGCTGAACCACACCTTTCGTTTCAAAAGGTGCAAGGCTGGTTCATGATTTTGCTGCACCCACTCCACTGTCGGTGACACTTGGTGCAAAGCAGTGGCACACCACATGGGCATGAGCGCCGTTAAAATTTCGCAACACATGTCTGATGTGTCTACGCAAGTGTGGCGTGTGTTAACGCCCCAGTAGCCAATCGTACCAGCAGTGCAGTACTTCCTGAATATGTGCATTCCATGTACGTTAGTCGGACATAACGCCTGCACCATAGAAATTGAGCTGCACAATTTCTGAACTTCTCGTGAACCGCCGTGAAGTGGTTCACAGCGGTGCAGGGAAATCAAACGGACCTGGTGCAAATCACTTTTCTTTTTGCCACATGTCTGCACAACAGGCTGAAGTCCATAGTAGACTCGATGCTTTTCATCACCCTTGCATTTCTTCCCCACAGACCTGATAATCTTTTGTGATATTGGTGTGCATGCTTATAATGAATATAGGACATAACAAAGGCATTCTCATCTTTGGTGCAACTTTGTTAATTAACAAGGTTCAGCTATAATTGTTATGTTTGTGCAAACACGACACAAAATCAACAGACAGGAGTTCAGATGAGCGAGTATGAAGGCTTACCAAAGTTGAAAGCTGGCTTTGGAGTGGCGTTGGTTCCACACTGCGAACCAGCAAAGTTGAATGCTGGCACCGATGAGTTGTTGGCCGCACCAAATTTGAACAGTCCTGACGGTGCAGCACTGGGCTGGGCAGCAGCACCAGCAGCACTGCTTGAGATGCCGTTGGTCAAGCCGTTGGTGGCTGCGCCAAATGCATTCTGAACCTGTGGTGCACCGAACTGGAATCCACCAGGCTGAGCCACAGCAGAAGGCTGGCCTATGGGCGTGGCGCTGGGGAAGAGCGGTGAAGTAGCGCTCGACTGTGGAAAAGCGGGCGTGCTGGTCGTGCCAGCGCCAAAGGAGAACGGTGCCGCACTCTGAGCAGTTGTAGTGGCAGCTGCGCCAAATGCAAAGGGACTGGCAGCCGCTGTGCCAGAACCGCTGGCTCCAAATGCAAAAGGTGTGCTGTTTGCTGCTGCTGGTGTGGTGGTTGCCGCACCAAAGGTGAACGACTGTGGTACTGTGGGAGCGATGTCCTGCTTCGGGACGGGTGTTCCAAACGTGAACGGCGTTCCCGAAAATAACGAGGCAGCTGTCGTTGCAGTTGAAAGCGGAGCTGAAGCAGTCGCCTGCTGCTGTTGGCCCTGTGCGCCAAACTTGAAGACTGGGCCACTTCCAGAGGAGGCAGCAGTGGCACTAGTGGCACCGAAAGAAAATCCACCTTGAGTGGTCGCAGTGGTGCTACGGGATGAAGCTGTACTACCTCCAAAGGTGAAGCCACCACTGGCAGGCTGAGTGCCGATGCCTGCCGATGCTGTGGCCGGGGACTGTACACTTGCCGGACCAAGGGCCGGCACTGATGGGGTGGCTGCTGGTTTTGGCGTAGCACCAGTCCCAAAGGAGAATATGCTTGTGCCTGACCCGCTCAATGATGAAGTGGGTGACTGCAGTGACGTCGAAAGTTGAGGGCCCATAGGTGCCGCAGTGCCAAACTTGAACCCCCCCAACGATGGGCCGGTGGTCGTCTGTGTGGTGTTTGCCGCAGGAACAGGTGCGGCAGGTCCTCCACTCGAGCCGAATTTGAATGGTTGTGCTGGCGACGCTGCAGTGACCAAGAAGCCCTGTGACACGGTCGGTTTTGCCGCCTGCGCGTTGGAGCCAAACTGGAAAGGAGCCGGAGTTGGTGACGTGGCACTTGCAACAATAGCATTCGAGTCGTTCGCTTTAAACATGGGCAATGCTGGCGACACAGCAGTCGTGGCTGCTGCCGTTCCAAAACATGGTGCCGGAGCGACTGAAGGTGTAGTTGAAATTGGCTTGTTGCCTCCTAGTGATGGCCCCGAGAAAACGAAGCCGCCAGCTGGTTTTGCTGCATTGGGAGCAGGTGCAGCGACAGCAGAAGATGCCGTGGTAGTTGGCACAGACAGCGCAGATGTCTGCGGCAATGAAAGTGATGGAGCCACCAAACTGGTTGAGGTTGCCGATGACAGAGACACAGCAGGTGAGGCAGCTGTGGTGGCTTCTGTAGCTTTTGGAGAGGTGAATTTTGCCAAGGCAGCTAATAATGGGTTTGCCGCAGTGGAAGCTGCAGCTGCGGGCAGTGACACTGGCGCACTTTGTGCAACCGCTTCCGGCGCAGTTATGCTAGCAGTGTCAGTGGTGCTTGAGCTGAAAAAGCCAGCGCCAAACTGAGGTTTCGGTGCCGCTGTGGCAGTGCTTGCCGCCGAGGCGGCAGATGCAACGGCTGTGTCTGCAGTGGTGACTGGTGCAGAAAGGACAGGGGTTGGATTCTCGGCTGTCTTGGGTGGCGAGGCCACGGCAGATGATGCACTCATGACGGGGCTGCTGATCACCGACACCGTGTTGGTCGTCGACCCTTGCACCAAAGTTGCACTGGACGTGGCTGCAAGTGGAATGCCAAAAGTGGGGAGGCCAGCTGTCTTCGCCAAGGTGGAGGGTGTTGCCGTCTCGGCCTGAGTAGTCACTGGTGTTTTCTCTGCTGTGAGAAAGAAATTACAGACAAGTCACAAATGCCGTCACGAAAAAAAAAAAAAAAAATGGAGGGAAAGAAAACTAACATCAGAGCTAGCCATTCAGAACATGCATCCATCCCCAAGACATAAGAAAGTGTTCTAAATTGGCACTTCTAAGGCACTGTTATAATACAGTATTGTAATTCGCTTTTGTCAATGGAAATCAAGGAACTCCGCAGCAGCACTAACCATTTGTTTGTTCTCTGACGTCCTGAAGCCCACCCAATAGTCTGTTGAGCCGTTGCTTATCCCGGGCCTGGTCATTCTCGTGCTCCTTCAGGGTTGCGATGTGTTCCGGGTACACCAACTTCTGCAAGGCCACCACCACTGGTATTCCCTTACGACATCCAATCACAAAATTTCAGCGAAATTTCTCTGCCCCATGCCAACTTTAATCAGGGCACCTAAGGAAACAGTCGAATCTCGCTAGATATAAATGGCGCAACAGCTGAGCATACAGCTTCTCATAAGTAATCTTACTGGCTCAGCTCCAGACAACATAGTCACGTAATGACTATGCGTCTTACAGTCAATGTTGTAGTAATGCCATTTTCACTACCCCCACACAACTACGTAGGACTTCCTGGTACAAGTATGTTAGAATTAACGATTCCACTTTGAAACCATTGTTTTTAACATGGTAAAAGCTTCTGCAATGAAGATGAACAAATTTATGTTCTATTTTTCTATGATTTCAAATGAAATAATGTCGATCTCGAATATGCTGAACTCGAAGGGGATAGCAAAGCAGTTCAACATATCGATAAATCGAAACATAATATATGCCCGTACGAGAACTTCGCATGTCTCGGACAGTTTCCAGAAATTCAGAGAAGCAGGAATTTACTAATTCTATTCATTTTCAGGGCCGTGCCAAACGCACAAACGTTTACTGGTATGCTCTGCACACAAATGCTGCAAATGGCTTGCGCTGCATGGTTGGTCTTTAATACAATGATCACAATGCTACTCCTAAAATTACACGTCGCCCTGGCAACGAGACCGCGGTGCACCTCGCAAGCGCCAAAGGGCTTGTTGCACATTTATATTTTTTCAGGATGAGGTAGGAATGGACGCAGAGTGGAAGCAAACTAGTCTGTCTGGATATGCGCCGTGCTGCCACTAGCACACTTGAACTATGAATTGCGCAAGAACACGCCCCACATGTCCTTTACAGTGCAATCTCCGGCTCAGCCATCTCGTGCTTAGAGCCACTCAGTGAAAAGATAGTGTGTCATTCACACTTTTCTTGTATAACACATTGAAACTGGAAGCTTTTGCGCATTCCTGAAGCAGCACAGTCATCAGCTCTTGCTGATAAATTAACGAATAGCATCTGCCAAAACACTGCCAGTGATGCTACTGGCCCATGCCATTTCGGAGCTGCATTTGGAGCAGGTTTATGAAACCAACTGCAAACTATGTATATGGAGCAAGCCATATGAAAACAAAAAGTGGTCACCGGTTCATAACCTCAGTTCAAATAGTACGTATAATTGGGCAGTACAAGAACATGAACTTTCAGCAGTAAATTTCATCTTGCTTTTTCCAACACCAGAGATGTCAAAAGTTTACCTCGTTATGCACTGTGCTGTGCTTCATGGATATACATATCCCATCTACTTAAAATACCACGATGTTCAACACTGAGGGGTTCATGTAAGTTAATTAAATTCTGGGGTTTTAAATGCCAAAACCACGATACTGATTATGAGATCGGCCACAGTAGGGTTCTGCGGATTAATTTTGACCGCCTGGGGTTCTTTAACGTGAACCCAAAGTAAGGTACACGGCTGTTTCCGCATTCCGCCCCCATTGAGATGTGGGTGCTGGGGTCGGGATTTGATTCCACGACCTCCAGCTTAGCAGGGTAGCGCCGTAACCACCAAGCAATGGCAGGTGAGGGGGCATTTTGCATGTGCATCGCACGCCGTCACGAAGTGCAGCTGTGCACTCACGGCTTTGGACTGTGCTGTTTTGTCACCATTGAATAGTTCTGATGGCACGAGAAGTCATCTTGTTGGGAGAAGCAAGCCTGCAGTTGTGCAGTGTTCAATATACAGCGGAATCTCAATAATTCAAACTCGAGGGAGCCCAAAAGTTTGTTCGAATTAAAAGAAAGAACTTGTTCATGAAGTATTCGTGCACCATAGCACAATGCACGAACAGTGCGAGTCGTGAAATACCGCGGCACGCAAGCACGCAGCGAGCGAGCACCACGAAACTGCCCAAGCCGGCCAACACTCGCTTCCCGATAATGGCAGAAAACGAAACTTCAAGGAGCAAGCTGGCGCTGGCGCGGTGGGACACACGCACGCAGACCGTCAAAGGTGAGGGAGTTGAGAGGGAGGGCGACGGGAGCGTAGTTGCAAGGAAGGGCGGGAGGGAAACAGATTTGCTTTCCCACCAGCTTGCTGAATGACGCTAATTACTTCTGCCACCATTGCCACGAAGCTACGGAGTTGCTGAGTTCAGGACTGGACCTCCACTGCTGCTTTGCGTGCGTGTTTTTTCCTTCGTCTGCTGATAAATCAGTGGGGGTGTTTACCTTCTTTGTCCTGCGTTCTTAACACGAGTCATGTCTAATCAAGAGAATGAAGTCGTTTCCACCGATCATAATCATGTTGGTGCACTCCCTTCTGTTGCGGCGTCATCACATTCAAAACACAAGGAGAATGAGGTGCTGGGTGCCGCCTTCGGGCCCTTGTATTCAAGGTCTGCCTCGTCGCACAAAGTCTGATATGGCACACTGTCTCCAAACAGCTTTTCCATCGGGACGCCTCAGTTTAAATGCATCATTGTAAAAAGAAAAAAGAAAAAAAAAAAAAAAAAAGGAAAACTGTGAACAAGACCAACCATGCCAACCAAAACAAATGCGAGCAAGAGCTGACACAAGCAGACCATAGAGTGAAACAAGAGGCCCGGCTGAACCAGACGCGAGTACGAACAGAGCGGTCGGGCGGGTCCGCATGACACCAGTTTCCCACACACACGTTACTGCAGGGGCCCCACTTATTGGTCTCTTTCGCTCGCGGCTCGCTTCCCACAGACCGTGAACAGCAAAAATGTGCTGTAATGCCCCATGCTGGGGCGTTTGTATCACTGGGCATTTTTGCCCATTGGAATGCACATAACTTGGACGGGACCGCAGCGTCAATTCGAATAAACCATGTTCGAATTAACGAGATTTGAGTGTAACGAATGTGACAGTGTGTGGGTGCTCAATAAATGCATAGTACAGTGCTACACTTAAGCATGAGATTTTCAAGGGGACTTTACGACTGTTCAAAATAGACAATAATTCAATATATCCGGGGTCGACTGTAAATGTATTTAAAGCAGAATTATAAATGTGTGTAGGCACCAATCATACAGCAGATACAACATGAATAATCATGATAATATACAGCAAACTAAGCACAACCTAAAAGGCAAGAATTCTAAAGGTTCACAAGGCACGAGCCCAGTGGAAAGCAAGCTACCGAGTTGGGGAAAAAAAAAGAATGAAGCTGCCAAAAAATAAGTTATGGTTTTTGTACCTTCTTTTCAATGGTGCCCCAGTCGAGGGGCTTGACGCGGCTCCTCAGCTTTGACGCATCAACGTTCTCGGTTTCCGACGACTCTTTCGACACTTCTGCTTCTGAGGGGACATCATTCTGTGGAAGGAAATAGACAAAAAGAAAGGTGTTATTCACAGACTGATTTTAGTACCGATGAAACTGAATGAATAACTGATGTATGCTACAGGCCCTTCTACAGTTAACAGTGATGGTTACTCCAATGACTTGGAGAAAGGGGCTGACCTAGAAGTGATTACATTGAACTTAAAACTTGCGATAGTGTTCCTCTGGAGCTTAAAACTGTAAAGACTCACAACTCTTGTTCTATGCTGGGCAGAGATATAACATTGGTCCCATTTCATCCTGTGAAGTATGCAGATGCCACTGATACCTGGTTTAGTTACATCTGAGAAACTGATATCTTGCTAATCTTGGCAGAAAATTAAGTAAAAGAAAAGCAAAGAAACAAGCGAGATAAAAATGGGTCTCATTTTCAAAATAAGCACATTAGATCACATATATGTACAAGTTTCTAGCACCATAACTTGAAGACCAAAGATTCTCGAAAATGTTTCTGTCTTTGGCTGCACTTCCACTTCTATTATTGTGCTTAATCCAAACCAACACACATGCTATGAGGAGGGCTGCATGGTGTAGGTGAGAGAGAGAGAGTGAGTGTGTGCCTAACATAGAAGCACATACTTCTTTACTGCTGTCCACAATCTTCTCCATGGAGTCCTCATCGTCCGACTGAAGTCTCCTGCAAGGATAAAAAAAGGGGGGGGGGGGCATGATGTGGGCACAATGCCGAAGCAGCAAGGGCAAATATTGACAAAAAGAAATTGTGCAGAAACAGTCGGCAATGATTGCCCATGTAAGCAAAGAGCCAAACATCAAACATTTCAAGAAGGCTATACAATTTATTAAAAGAATTATGTGCTTGAAGGTGATGTGAGGTTATTTAAGTAGTGCTTTTTTTTTGCTTCATTGCATTATTCCGTAGAGAACGGAGCCGTTAACCTGCAAATCTGCAATGGTAGTGCTGGTGGACATCAGGCGACTCTCAAAACAGCCCAAAGAGCAAAGAAAAAGCTGCCTAAGAAAAAAAATAAAAACAGGAGATAAAAAAAGGCATGTTCACTACCCTCACCTGTCTTCCTTTCTTGTTTGCTTTGACAATGGAGAAGAGTCGGGTGGTACAGCTTTCCGCTTCTGGGACTGGCTGTTCCTCTGCAATGCGACGATGAAAGGCAAAAATTTTTTTTTACTCGCAGAAACAGCACGGCAGTTTGCTGTCCCTTGGAAGGCATGCCTTCGAGGAAGCCCAAGCTCTAAGTTAACTATTATTTTTTTGTACGAGCAAAGCACCATGCCCGTTTCAAAAAAAATGTTTGCCGCATTTTAAGATTACCTCTGGCAAATAGCATGACTGTGTTCCTTGAGCTGGAATAAAGAGGTGGACATTACTTCCATGAGAAGTTGAAATGCATAACTGATTGGTTTACAAGAATTTACTATATTAATTTCTTAAAGGGACACTATAGGCAAATATTAAGTCGACATGGACTGTTTAAATACCATTCCAGAAACCTTGCAATGCTTGTTTTGCGCCAAGACAAGACTTAGTTTGAAAAAAAATTGCATCTGAAGGGTCTGAATGCCTTTTTGGAAATTCAAATCTCCCGTCACCCAACCGGGGGAATGGTGACGTTGCATACACCATCAACACTTTTTGCTGCCGCCGGTGAGTAAAACTTCGCCCGACAGATGGCGCTACCGGGCCAAGACAGAGTGGTGGTTTCGCCACTGCAGCTGTTTTTTGGTTAAGTGCCGTAAGCGTCAAGTGATGTTGCGGGAATCCCGTGACATCAAGTTCGAGTTCATTTATTTACCACATACATGGAGTTTCACATAAGTGGTTGGAACGAGGAAAAAAAGCTGCATTAAAAAACAAGTTGACTGGAAGTTGAATTCCCTGCTACTTGCAGTATTTGCAAGTGTGGAAAGCCAGCAAAACCAGTGCAATGCTACGCGATAGCGAAACTAGTGAAACACGAAAGCGTGAGCGGTGTGGAATCGAGTGAAAATGAAACCTCTCGACCGCCCACGTCGTTGTCAAGGGTAATTTCGATGAGTTCATTTTTCTAAAAAAAAAAAAAAAAAAAATGAGAAGAACTGGACAATTAGCATTTCGTCTTATAATAAAATGCAAGAATGTTTTTTTGCAATGAATGGTTGAGTACTAGTGACAGAATCTAACTGAAGAGTGCTTTCGTTACCGGGCAAGTGCTTGAATGTCCCGGGGGAGTCTCTAACCATGTCTTGCATTAACCTCTATTTCTCATTTATTAAGGCTCTGTTCGAGATAATATTGACGCCTTAGAGATTCTCGAGCACTAATCTATCACTTTAGCTTGACTTAATTTTTGCCTTTAGTGTCCCTCTAACCAATCAGTGTAAGTAAGGCACTCATTGCAACTTATTACAACATGGCGCCGGTGAGTGTGCAAAGGCATGTCCACTCAAGAGGAATTGTCAATGAATGAACTGGAGGAAGAAAGCAGTAGCTGTTTGGCATCGGGGTAAACGCTGTGCCAACTTGTAGAGAGACAGTCTACAGGTTGTCCCACGTAACTTGAGCCATGACTTCAAAAATACGAATGACACTTTGGATGCTAATCTAACTGAACGCATAGTGTTGGCAAACAGCCATAGTAACTCGGTTTATTTTTTATTTTTGCCACAACTAATTATTTAATTATGTTTAATTACACAACATTTTATTTACTTGCCTTTTAATGACGAGACATAAATACCCAGAAAAGGATTTTAATTTTTATCTAAGTATTCAAAGCACATCAAGAAAATTATTTTACGGAATTTTTTTTCAGCAATAGGGTGAAAACACCAGGCAGGAAATTGGGAGTGGGCTTCACCCCAAGCTACCTAAGGCTTCGTTTTCAATTTGTATGGACAGCTCTCATAATATGTGAACCACAGGTGCACCTTTCATTTGCTCTACGCCACATGTGCGACACCGCTGCAGCTGGATATGTTTCATTGGGCCTGTCTCCTCTGACCTTGCTTTCACAAGAGAGTGAGTCCCGTGCTAAACTTCTTCCTTGTCCAGTGTTCTTGCTCTAAACCAACAAATGACGCTTGCTACCTGTCATTTAGTGCTGGCCAAATGCATTTAGCCAGAAACTTCGTGCTCAGTACTAAAACTGACGGAACAGTCAGAAAGTGTGCGTGATTTGGACACTACCTACAGCCACACAAAAGTACAGTGCCAATGGAAAGAGCAGAACCGTACCACCTGCTGTAGGATGCTCTTGCTAGAGCAGTAGGAGATGGCAATGGCATTGTTGCGATGCCGCTTGGCCGAGCCGGGGGGACTTGACGTAGAGCACAGGCGGCCTCGCTTGAAGGTCACTTCGGGCGTCGACACCAAGGCAGAAGGCACAGGGCCCCGCACCACTGCATTCTTGCTCGGTGAGCCCAGAAAGGGAGGCCCAAACCCACCCACCGACGTAACAACTGGTGTGAAGGGTGGTAGCTGCGGCAGGCAGAGGTTTTCACGTCGTGGTCGCTTGCTGCTCTGTGCCTGGGTGGGGCTGCTGCCCGCCGAGTCCAGGCCATCTTGATATGCTGCGGCAGCAGCCCGCTTCCTGCACGCAATCGCAAGCACAATGGAAAGCAAACAAGTCCAGTGGAAATCTATGAGACAGGGAAAGCCTCATGCAGAGAAAAGATTGCCATCCATCCGAAAGTAGCACAAAGATATGAAGAAACTCTCTGTACAGGTCTTTCAAAAAGAAAGCCTTCGCAGCTGAAGGAATATCTGGCCTGGTCTGAGGATCATGCCACTGCTTTACTAGGCCATTCCATCTGCCAAGCTAAGCAGGAGGGTAGCTGATGGTAAGTCACAATGGATGAGTGTACTACAAAAGAGTGCAGGAGTATTGAATAGGCAAAATTAAATATTACCCAAACTCTGGGGTTTCATGTGCCAAAACCAGGATCCAATTACGAGATCTTATCACATTACAAGACCTGATTGTGAGATTAATTTTGACCACCTAGGTTTCCTTAATGTGCACCTAAATCTATGTACACAAGCATTTTTGCCTTCTGCCCCCATCGGAATCTGGCCACTGGGGCCGGAATCAAACCTGCAATCACGAGCTCGCACTGAATAAGCAGATCTGTTCTGTAGAAAGTCTCAAGATTTTCGCAATGTGGCAATGGCACACTTTCTTCAATTTGCCCATACTACACCGTGTGTACAAGATCTCTTTAACATCTAGAAGCGTACGGTGAGGGGCTAGTTGGTATGACATTAGGCGAACAACGAAAAACTGCGCAAAAAAGAACAAGACAGAGAAAGAACCACACGACACAGGCGCAGACTAACAACTGGTTTAATGCTCCAACGCCACTTTCCTACCAACAACAGAACGCATGCGGTCTTTGCGTTCTGGCGTTGAAGTGGCGTTGAAGCATTAAACCAGTTGTTAGTCTGCGCCTGTGTCGTGTGGTTCTTTCTCTGTCTTGTTCTTTTTTGCGCAGTTTTTTGTTGTTCGCATAATCTCTTTAACATCACTGATGCCATGAGACAGCATTCAAGCCAGGCATACAAACGATGACCTCTCGGAACCTGGATCTGTTAACCGTCCCTAATACGAAAAACAACTGTGGGCTGTGGGCTCCTATAATGTGTTAGTTTTTGCTCAACATTATTATGACATGCTGCACTGAAGCACCAGTCCTGGTGATTGCTATTCCTACAAGCAATAAACGAGTTGAATGAGCAGAATGACAATACGTTTATAGATTTATAGCATGACTGTGGTATTTTATTGTTGCACAGTGCAGTTGCTCTAGCATCATTTTTTGTTGTTTTGCCATCCCTGCTTGGACCTACAGCATGTCTGCAGTATAATAGAAATTAAACAAATAAATAAATAAGATACATAAACAAAGAAAGAAAGAAGGCCCGGCAACCCATACACCCATAACAAAAATTAGTTGAGTCTAAACAGAACTGGAATAATCTTATTATACAGGCCAAGGTCACTACTGCGACGATTTGTGAGCCAGAATTATATGTTAAGCTGCCAATTAATTATTAAGCTGCTAAATGGCGCACAAAACCTAAAGTTGTCTACTAACCTCCTCTCCTTGAGGGCTTGGATGACACTCTCTGTAGAGCATGGATCCTGCTTATCGGTTTCGGCAGTGGCTGCTGGGTGGCTGCATGGGCAAAACAGTGGTGGCATGTGAAAATGGCATGCACTTGAGGAAATAGTATTTGAACAAGCTGCAGGACCAACCAAAAGCAAAAGCTACTGTGGCAGCGCTACACTTGTACATGAACTCCCGTGCTTACAGCACAGATGCACTGGAACAAGCCTTCATGAGGAACACAAACCAGGCAACATGAACGCGTGAATCTATTCAATGCTGCTGAGCCTTGCTTAAAAGCACAAGCTCCTCTTTTTATCTGTTTTGCCATTGCTTTCCTTTTGCGCAACGTCAGCATGCACATTCAGCTCTCTTCCTCAAAAACACATCACATCCATCCAATACGCTCAAGTACATGGCCGTTGTTCCTTTTTGCAAGAACCTATAAACAATACCCACCAGACTGGTATGCACTTCTCATTCGCCTTAGGCTCTACAGTACTTTGATATTATTCACATGCCCACAGCATAACAAACTGGAGGACGCAAAGCAAAAATTTGTATAATGCTGATCGAAAGTTATCTTCTGCATACTGGCAAGCCTGAAAAATGTAGATGCATCCACGAGCTTGACAAATTCCACATGTATTCATGCCGAAGATTTTTTTTTTTTTTTAAGCACAATGGCAGAGGTGGGAGAGTAGAACAGGTAACAATGGGACAACTTGTTCTACTCTGTGTCTCAGTCATCACGCTTCAAAAAATATGAAGCACAAACATCGATTAGCTGTCCTGAATTGCCACGCTGTGGCAAATGTATTCTTGAAGTTCCTGGTATCAAAACATACCTGAACGTCTGGTTCTGTATGTGGGATGTTGTCAGCGGCAGGATCTTGACCTTCACTGGTGGTATCAGTTCTGGCGACGAAAATGGTTTGGCCAGTGGCAGTGGCGACTTATTGAGACACACCACTGGATAACTCCCCACGGAGTATTTCTCCTGCTGGATCGGGTGCCTCCGAGCGGTGACTGGGAGCCAGTCAAGATGGAACTTCCTGGAACGAGCAAACATCAATCATCAACCGCAAGCTAAACTGCACAATCTTGTTACACATTTACATGCACGCACTACTCTGGTTCAGCCCAATGTGCGTAGAACACAGGATGCAACATAAACTGTCTGGTACCCAACACGTTGTCAGGCGAGTAATTTCATAAATAATTTAGGGTGCCCTTCCGCAGCAGTCGTTCCGAAGGAAATTATGCTGGTGTATTGCTGGCAGAGAGCTGCAAGGCACGGGTGGTGCCCTTGAACAAGAAGTGAGGAATGGTATTTCTCTATCATGCAAATGGTACCTCTACTTGAAGCTCGCATATGTTTAGAGGAATGCACAGGCATGGGGCAGTTGACACCTGCAGCACTGCCTCATGATAACTACCTGCACTATCGATGAGGGTACAGTCACATGCAGGCATCGATGGCTACACACTCATGCATTCCTTTCAATGTATCTGAGCTCTATACACATCTGGCAAGAACACTTACTATTTATTTGCATACAGTGCAGTCCGCTTAAAATTGCGACAAAAATGTTGCAAAACGTGCCTCCCATAACCATGCTTTGTTAAATCTTGGCTTATCATACAGACATTTAATGTACAATGTGTCATCACCCGAGTCTGGCCCAATACCTAACTGCTATGACCACTCCTTGTTGGAGCCAGCTTGTGGCGATGCTGATTTTAGTCCTCAGAGCAGCAGTTACACGAGCTCCGAGGACTTGTATTCATTAAAGTTGTAGCATATGGTGCAGAAATCACAATAAATGGTGTCGTTATAAATGAACTGTCATGCATGACACGATGCCTTTAATCTTTCAGATAAACCTGACCTTTTTTTCTTTTTTACCCAGGATATTTACTGCAGACCAAATGATAAGGCTAATTTCATGTGTCACGGTCAAGGCATGGGAATTAAAGGGCCTGTAACAGGGTGTTTGCATAGAGTAAGTATGTGCCAGAATGTAACCCTTAAGTGAACTCTCTAGGTAGTAAACTATGAAACCGCCAATCTTTGTTAATAGCAGGTAACTTGTTAGAGAAAATGACAGAGTTATTCTTGAAAGTTTCCTGAACAAGCTGGTTTGCCTTAGACTGGTCTGAATAAACCTTGGCAAGCTTCACGTCAGGCACATTTCACATTTTGTGTGCATAACAAGATAAGAGTTTCATTATATTCAAACAGTGAAACTTGAAAAAGAAAGTCCAAGGGCGATTACTGTGTCCTATTTTACCATAAGGTGCCATACTGTGTCACACCACCACCTTGTAGACTTTTTTTGGTCATGTTGGTGAGGTTTGCTAAACATGGTTTTTTGGCACTAGATGGGACCTGCAAAAGGAAAGACACACACACACTGCGTCTTTCCTTTTGCTTGTACCATCTAGTGCCCAAATACCATAGTTTATACACATTGGGAGTTATCCGTGTTTCTGAAACTACTAAGCTATCTTTGAAAGGCTGCTTTCTGTAGCTACTTCAACAGCTCAAGTGCGACTGGAAGGGCAATTGTCATTACTAACGAACTGTAATTACTGCCTAGCTATTAGGTGCAATAAAAAAGAAGGATGAGTAGCTCACATGCAGTCATCGTTTCTATCCCACTGAGCATTCACATTTAGAATATTACGCCAATGTCCTGTGAAATGATAAGAATTCAAGTCTGACGATTGAACGGTTCTGCTTGTTTTTAACATCGTCCCAAGGCACTTGTAAAGAGGTCCAATCTTTTAAATAAAACAGCATTTGAGCAATGCGAGTATAACAAGATGGGCATAGCAATAGGGTCTGAACGAGGGCTGTCTGAAACTGTCCCCTTCCTGAGAGGTGTGCTTAAGCAAGCTGAGAAAACAATTAGCAATTACGAATAAATAATCATCCAGTTTGGCAAAAACGTTTCGAAACTTATTCTGACAAATTTAACGCAGCTGAATTCAAAACTGTTGTTTTGCAGCTGCTGGAGTGTGCGTTCAATAAGCGTTGACGAAAATGCCAGCTTCTGATAGCAGTTACGAATGTGTGTACGAACGCAGCGCGTGCAATCAGACGCCTGCGAGCACGCGAAGAATTTGCGCGTAAGCCACACACACAAAAGAGCACGCGCATCGTGCAATTCATACACTGAAAAAAGACGAAAAAAATTACGCGCCAGCTTCAAATCAGCACGAGACATTACACGGGACGATATCCGAAGGACGACTCGGACAGATTTCAGAAACCAGCCACACGCACTTCCTCTAGCGGAAGCGCAACTTTTATGGCGGGCACGTCCTTCATTCAAATTTGAAACAGACCCGGCCCAACGGCGTGTGCGTGAACGGATGCAGTTACTCACCTCCCATGCCCCGGCGTGGAAGTACTTTGGCACGATCGGTTGAGAATAGTGGTTTTACTCATCAACACGGGACTAGCGAGGCCGTATGCACCGCCGTCGACCTCGCCGCTCCGGTGTACCCGCGAAGGAGTGTCAAATTTATTCCCGGGTGTCACGCGCAGACAATCAAACGAAACACTGCCGAACCTCGACGGTGTGGCCGACGTCGGTGTCGCACTGTTCGCGTAAACCGCACGCTGCGAAGAGTTGCGCCCGCTTCGCCTTCTCTGCTCACGTTTGTCATGCTTTATTAAGCCTAGTATCGAGAGACGGTGGCGTAAGTTTTCCTCCCGCTTGTGCAGGTAATAATTCACTCCACTCCACAGAATGACGAACGCCGTCGCAGAGAAGACTGTCAGGAAACCGACGACGTACACTGCACACAGTAAGCACGCACAAATAATATTCCAACGTTGAATTTCGGCACTGAGTATATTAAACATGTCTACAATGCATCTTGCGCGCTGAGGGGGGTAACAATCCGGGCGCGCGGACAGCAGCGACCATATTCAAAAGCGGTGATTGGATAGAAATGCGTTACGCAAATACTCCTTACTTTGCCATCTGTAAATCTATTTCACTGGTAAAATAGGTGTGAATATTTTAAATTTATTAAATAATCACTTTAAGTTTTGAATTAGTCGGCGAATTATTTTTTTTGAGCCTTGTACGATTTACGGATTTACGACATTTGGCGGTATTTTGTCGGTGCACAACCTAGCTCTTTCCCCGGGTATTTCGGAGCAGAGCGGTGAGTATTCAAATTACGACATGCTTAAAATAATGAGCTTCTTGTGCCTTTGAATGACCAAACTGAGCACGAACAAGTTCGTATCCAACGCTGTTTTTTCTCGTTAGCTGTTAACGACATAAGCAATCAGCTGAGACAGTTGTGCGCTACATTGGATGTGTCGCTTTCCCGCAATGGCGCAAATTTAAAATGACTGCTGTGATTGTGATTGTTTCTGCAGGCCACGTAAAGCATGGCGAACTTCGAGTTCGTCTTGCCTTTGACCAAGGACCAACTTTTGAGATCCGAGAGTGTCGGGCAGTATTATGTCAAGGACGTGGTGCCGGCTCGTGAGATCGGAGCACAGGTTCGAGGTACGTAGTGAGCTGTTTTAATTTGTCCCTTCAGCGCGGTGTAATCCGCGCACTGTTCCTTGATTCATCTTGCCTGTGCTGTTGTCTTTGTGCGTAGGATTTCTCTCCAAGAAAAGACTCCTCGACACCAAATGTGTTGTTGATTCCTTCGATCTGCTTTACAGCGTTATCACGTAAGTCAGACATTACACTTCTCTTGTGTTTAAGCGCTTTGGAAACTAGGTCTCGTGACGCTGCATTGGTCGTGTCAATTTGCAGAAACTTTCACTCCGTTGACGAGACGGTGATCCAAGATGCCTTTGACCTGGCACTCTTGGGTAAGTACTCGCGTCGGTAGCTTGCCGCTTTGTTCATTGGCAATTTCATACCTGTACTGCAAGTTCACATGTTTTCGCAGGTGTTTCAAAGGTGGAGTCAGACTTGACAATATTGCTGCAAGATTCTGACGCAGCCTTAGATTTCGACACCAAAAAGCAGGCGCAGAATCACCTCAAGATGTCCAGCTATGTGCTTTGTCACCTCATCGATCTCATTGAAGCTGAAGCCAGCAAGCCGTCTTCAGATGTGGCCGTGAGCGCGTCAAAGGTATTTGCAAGTTGCCCACATTTTGTTATCCTAAACAGGCACGTCGTTAACTGATTTTGCGCTGTGATGTAGACATTTAAATGGTACATGTGTTTGTTACTCGTGGTAAGCACAGCTTTAAGTTTCCGCCTTCTACAAACCCACAAGGTATCTTCCCTGCACAACAAAACCTTCATTAAGGTGGTCTGCGTGCTTCTATGCTACTACACACAAGGTGCAAGGTACTGCCGGCACCCTATGAGTCGAGAATAATTAGGTGCGATGATGGCAAGCCACTGTGTGACAGATGCCTGTGATGAGCGCACATGCACTTACATCGTTATAGGGTCGGCAAAGTGTTGCATTAAATTTGAGCTCTGTTCCTTCACCATGGTGGCATGGCGATAGAAGGAATTTCTGTTTGGCGGGGAAGTTGACTCGGAGGTTTTGCAAATGGACTTGGAGTTTTATCATTGGCGAACGAAAGTTATTGTAGACTTTTTAAAGCCTTTCTCTTGTTTTTATAATATTCTTGTATGTGGATGCTTGTATGGTTGCTGGATTGGAGCATCCAGATCTGTTTTGTGAAGGAAATTGTTTTGTGCAAACTTCTTAATGTTATTTATGCAACTCTTTCATTATTTGCATTAGAGGAAATAATAAACAGTTCATTTGGGTAAGCCTGCATGTCTTTATCATGCAGAGAAAGCTGACAATGTTGAAATGGCATCATTTCATGATGACATGGTGAATAAGAGAGTTTGTAGAGTACTTGTACTACATTCTGTAATCTTTCCTCTTTCTTTTTTTATTCCCAGACAGTAAGCTTGAGGATATTGCCTAGGCAGAGCTCTAACCTACGGGTGTATGTCATTCTGCTTTATTTCAGTTAAATTTCTGAGAATGAAGGCGTGTGTAGAAATTCCAAAACTACCTGAAGTATAGCCTAAGCTGTACAGTACAGTCAACCACGAAAGTTCATCGACCAGGTGATCTAAAAAAATTTTGAATTTCTGAGCAGCCTGCAAAAGCAGCCAATAAAGCTGTACATCACAATGTTGTTCCCATGTACTAGCAGAGGTTGTAAATGCGAATACCAGGCTGTGCTGTCAGGCAGTGGACATGTTCAGCCTTTTGCCAGATTCCATGGTTCATAAACTTTTGTGGTCGACTGTCAATGTATCTTAGGGAATATAATAATGAATCAATTGTTTATTTAACATGCCTACAAACAACCCTAAGGTATGAGTGCTGGCACACTGGCAAGAACAAAACAAAAAAGAACAAATACAGGGAAAGAAACATTAAATAGAAAATGACCGTTATGAAAAGAAACAGTTTACAATCTACAAAAGCCACGGTGAGTTTGCTGCAGAAAGATGACAAAAAAATGCAAACAATGCATGATAGTCAATAAAAATAAATTAATCAATCCAGCCTTTAGATTATGTGCCCAGAAAAAAAGAAAGGATAATGTAGAGCTTAAAAAAGGATGCGAGGTTTTAAAGAAGAAAAAGGAAATAATGCATGCACAGAAAAGTCATTTTGGCATAATATTGTCACAGAAGAAAAGAACAAGGAAGGTTGACAAAAGCTCTTATCCATCAACGAAAGAAAGGTAAACTGATCATCAACAGAAGATTAGTGAGCAAGTACAATGAGAGAAAGAACTGTACAGGTAAAGGTACAAATATAAGGGAAAGTGGATAAAGAAAGAGGAAACGATTCATGTAATATACATGTAAATGCAATGCACCAAGAACAATAATTGTACGGAAAAAAGAAAAAAAAAAAAGCCGCTGGGACATTAGACATATCACCAGGAAAGGTGAAAATGTATTTAATTGCATGGTAAAAGAGCGCACGTAATGACAAAAACTAGCACACAACAATACGAAGCTGGGAACAGGACGATGAAAGCTACTGGTGAAAAATATCAAGATCATTGAAGTAGGTATTACCTATACAGATTTTGAATTCTATACACAGAAGAATGTTTGCTGTGACAAGCAGGAACGTAGAATAATAAGTTTACCCCAGTGACCTTCTGTGGAAACCGAAGTATGACATAAGTATAAGTAAGTAGCTCAGCTCAATTCAGGTAATAATAATAATAGCCCCACTGCCCAGGGTTGATGAAATTAAAGATCTTGATGTGTACTTGGACAAAATGCTAAGCTTCCCTTCACATGCTAAATATGCAAAAGAACATGTCCTTCGTGCTCTTGAAAATGTTTGTCGCATGTCCCATGGTTTCCACTCCCCTGTTGCCTTTTCGGAATTGTATTTTATTGTGTGCCTTCTGCTACTGGAGTATGCCGCTGTAGTTTGGGGTGGAACGTGCAAATCTAATGGTGGTCTCCATAGTGGTGGTTTCCAGGATAAATTGATATTTATATTTTCAAGCGCCACTTTTGCCGTTCTGGCTACCATAGCCTTGCCCTCACAGTTATACGTCTACTCGCACCAATAAAATCAAGACGTATTAAATAAGACCTTTTGTTGCTCTATAAGGTGGTTCATGACATTATGCATTGCCAAAAGCTTCTTATTTAGCATGTATCGATGTACTTATGTCTTAACTGTGTTATTGCTGCATTGTTGCTCAATAGGTAACTGTTTATCCAGCTCTCTTCCTTTATTTCTTCCAAGTTTAAAAAAAAAATTGATACCATAGCTTTTGGTTGTAGTTGTTTTGCATTTCTACCTTAATTGTTTTTGTTTCACTGCATCAGAACTCCTGGGTGCATTAAACAATAATAATAATAATAATAATAATAATTATTATTATTATTATAAACCATAATGTAATAATAAACCAATAACCAAATGATCAGGCACCAGGAACTGCAGTGGTTAAAACACCTGAGTCACACGGCTCAACCAGCTTTACTCAAAGCACCTAGGCTTTGGATTTATAACAGCAAAATTTGGAGCATTCAAATAAATGTTTATTGTAAGCTGAAAGATAGCACATAGCATTAGCGTGGTTTCCTTCTTTAAATATATATATATATATATATATATATATATATATATATATATATATATATATATATATACACACACACACACACACACACATTTGATCACTACCATGCTTATGCTGAACTAATTTGTTGTGTGCAGCTGCTGCCTTCATGAGATCATAAACTTTTTCTATATTTGTTGATTCTGGGTCGCATAAGATGCGATGGCTATTGCGTATGAATGATGGCTAGCAGCTGTGCAAGCTTTGCTCAACATTCCTTCTATGCCAGTGACCAGCAAACAGCAGAATTTTTCTTTTACAGATTCTGCCAAACTAGTTGATGGAATTTGTTCTTCTGTTTTCCCACTGCAGGGTCGCAAGAAAGTTATTGCGAACAACATGAAGTTTATTGAGTGGGGGTCACAGAAACTGAAGGCTGTCCAGTGCCTCAAGAATATACACGAGCTTTCCCTCCAGTGCCTGTGGTCACCACAGCCTGTTGAAGACGAGTACATCAAGTGAGTCAGACGTCGGTGTTTGTCATCCGCTACTGGTGGCTCGGTGGCTGCGACATTCTGCTCCTAAGTGCAAAGTTATGGGCTCCATTCCCAGCCGCAGCAGCTGCGTTCTGATGGGGCGGAGTGCAAAAGATGCTCAACTACTTCAGTTTAGGTGCACGTTAAAGAAATGCAGGTTATCCAAATCAATCCAGAGCCTACGGTGTCTCTTATAGCCAATGCGTTGCTTTGGTACGTTGAAGAAGCACTGACGTGACATTTTCGACTGCTCATTTCTTGCTTTAAATGAAGGTCCTCAACTTTGAAAACCTGAAATCGCAGGAAAAAAAAATGTTTTTCAATGGAACTGAGATTGAAAAATGAGAATGGTTCGTTACATTGCGAATTTCGTTAAGACGAAATTCGTTATTTTGAGGTTTGACTGTATACCATAAATCATGAAATAAAATATATATATATATATATATATTTGCAGGCTCCACTTGTTTCTAAAACTTGTGTCTGCCAAAAGCACATAATTCGCCTAGTAAACAACTATTTGCATAGATAGCATTAGTTTAATCAAAATTGGTGATACTTTATGTTTAGAGGACTTGTATAATCTGGAGATAACAGTGTCCCGACAATGTGAAAATAAAAAGTAAGAATTTCCAATTCCACTTAACAAGGTTGTAGAGGGGGGTTGTCTTAATTGACTTTGCGCTTGTACTGCTTAGGGTTGACGGCCAACTCTCTCTTTATATGGCCGGACTTCGTCACAGTTCCCACAAAGTAAAGGAGGAAAGTGCTTTAGGCTCTTCTGTATTATCAACAAACCTTTCTTTTCTTTCTTCTTCTCCCCCCCCTGTACACACACACGTACAGACACACTCAAACACATAGAAAGTGCTCTGATTTAAAGCATAGATTTAGAGCAGGGAGACCACTCTGCAGGTTATCAAAACGCCTCTGAAGGCTGCACATAGCTAGTCCAAGTGCTTCCGTGCTTTTCTAAGCCACTTAAATGTTTTTTAAGCACTTCTTAGGATGCCACTGCTTTGTCGTAGTCCATAGTGAGAACTGCCATGAGGGAGTATCAATTTTAGTGTTTAAATTGAGGTTGTTTACCAGCGACCATTTACTGCTTTCACACAGCTCACCCACTGTGAAAGCTCCGTATAATATAGCTTGTGATTTTTTTCGTAAGCCAGCTCCGAAAGTAGACTTTACTGCTCCAAAATGCATTTTTGGCTGCTCCTAAAGATGCTCCGAAATAGCATGGGTCAGTAGCACCACTGCATTATAGCGAAAGAACAACAGGTATATTGGTAAAATGTTAAGCTTTACTGAAGTAATTCAGCCTCTTGTTTTGATGTCCTCTAAAAATTTGTTTTCCAGTCTTGTAGCTGATTGTTTCTTCAAGTTGATAGAAGATGCTGGCAACATAAAGTCGAGCACCATCAAGGATACATTCACCACAGTGATTGCCTTGAACATCAAAAGGCACAGCTATGCTATTGGTGAGTTTATGTTATAGTACTGTTTTGTGTTTGATATCGTGGAGCATGTGTTGCAGGTTGGACATTGATGATGATGATGGTGTCGGCACCTAATTGTAAAGGCATTGCGACAGTGCAAAAACTGTGTACGCTGCTACTGCCTTCTGACATTTCCTCATGGACTTGACAGGTGGAGGCAGGCAGAGGTGTGACGATGTTCCAGAGACAGCTGTGCTCTATATTGAGTAATCTTGTACTTATTGAAGAAACAGTGCAACTCGCAGTGGTCATAGTGACAGCGCACTTGGCAGTCATCGGATTGGATGACACGTCCGACAATCGGTCTCTGTTCATGCGTTGTCATCGAGCATTCAGGCTCGACCAGTAGTCATTGTTATAATTCTGAAAACTACCGCATGTGTGACATGCAATCTGGTAGGCGGGCTTGTCTTTCTGGAAGTGGCCACAGCATTTGTGATGTGACAATGATGTGATGCAGCAAGCTTGTGTTGCACAACAAACAGAGACATAACTTTTACAATGAAAAAAAATATATATAGATTTTTTTTTATTTGCTCTGCTGTGAGTGTATGAAGCACAAGATTGTGTACTGTGGGAACATGTCACTGAGGCTTTATGAATGCCTGTCAGGTAAGGGAGAGCGACAGAGAATTGTTGTGCAGGATATTCGTGGCACTATCAGTATACGAAACTGACATCTAAAGTTATCATGCTTGAAGCACATATGTTCCTGCTTTTGGCTTCGGCATTGGCCATCATTTCATTTTGCTGTGCTGTGCTTTTTTTTTTCATTCATAAAACTGCAATGGTATAGAGAAAAAGCTTGCGGCTCAACTACGGAAACAATTGCTACAGTACTTGCTCAGTATGCTACAGTATGCGCTCATAACATTATGCTTAAGCTAGGTGCCTTGTGCTTTGCAGGATGCGTCATGAAAATAATGCAAGTGCTGCAAGCTCACGAGCATGTAGCATCCTTTCTTGCCGAAGCCCTATTGGTCTTTTCGGAGAAGTTTGGCGTGAAAAGCATTGTTGGTGACTGCATCAGGTAAGAGAGAGTCCTGCTTCATATTTTCCCTGGTGGATATTGTGTGGGAACTGCTGCTGTGAGTTGTAGGGTTGGTTAGCTTTTGGCAAGAAAGAATGCAGCAACACAGTAGCGCAGACATACAAACAGGGCCCTTGGAGCTTTGCCCAAAAGTGTGGCTTCACGGCAGCATGCCGCATTCAAGCATTAATATGGTAACTGTGACACCGACACCCACCATCGCGGTTGTGTCATGCGGGGATGCCGAAAATCCGGAAACACAAAAGAGTAGTAACCGCTCTTCATTTGTTTGTTTGTTGGTGGTCACACTTTATTTGCTTGCCGTTCATTAGCCATGCTGAAAGCTCGTACAGCATGTCTATGTTGGCGCTGAAGTTCACCTTCTGGCAGCATGAATCAACTTGACATACTCCAGCATTAAAACGGTCCCTAGACGGGGCCCTGCAACTTCCTATGTATAACCAAAATTTGTTATGGGGCATAATCAGGGGCCCTTTAATATTGTTACATAGTAGTTTGTGACGCTACAGAAAGACATTGTGAGGAGAAGAGGAAGATGAGGTGATGCTGACATTGTTCAGTGGTATTGCTCTACCCTGTGGCTTCGAGCTATGCATTGTCCCTGTATATATGTCCCCTGTATATATTCTTCCCCGTAATATTTAGTGGAGGTGCAGAGTAGCATCATTAGCCACAGAAGCAGAACAGAAGTGTTGTCCGCTACGGAGATCCAGATCCAGGTTGTCTTGAGTTCACAGTGCATGTAGCGCAGGCATTGAGCCAATTAGTAATTGTGTTATGGGTCATAATGTCCCAGACACAGTATGCTCATTACGTTGCCTTTGTGCCGCAGGTATCAAATGGGGGTTTACTGAGCTAAAAACAAGAAGCTGGGTGCCTGTCATGGACTCTTTCTGTCGCCATTTCTATTCACATGTCTATTTCTTCCATGCAGAGAACTGTGCCGCCTGGATTCCTTGGAGAATGCACAAGACGTCGGCGGCATCCGCAACCTTGCCACATTTCTTGTGGAGCTCACAGACAGGATGCCTGACTTGGTCACGAAGTCAGCTGGCTTGCTTGTTGACCTGCTGAATGTCAAGGTTTTTATCTGTTTTTTGTTTGTTTTAAAGATGAACACAAGCAGTAAATGCAAGCTTCCAAACCAAAGCTGAGTTTTTTAGTATTATCATAATTTATTTTTATTTTTTGACAGTCGCACCTGCTGTGGCACATGTCTCCTTTTCTTGCATGGCCGTGGCAGTGCGTGGCTGTCAGCACGGCTGAATGCATGTTCAGCCCGCACGTCCTGCTGTGTATGTTATCTGCTGTGTGTTCAAAGAGTAGGCATGTCGAACTGCCGTCGCATCATTTGCGCTGTCCTCCCACATGTTCAATACTGGAGGTAGCGAAACCTCGAGTTTCGTATACGCGTTGAAGTAAAAGGCAGATATAGTGTTCGTTACCCACTGCTGACACTTTTCATGACACCGTATTCCACTGATGGCGAAGCAATCAGCCACGGGGGGTGGAGTGAACGCGAAAGCGTTGCTGGCTTCGCTTCGTACCACCGATGTGAAGTTATCGTTGACATGGCATAAAAGCGTATCTTTTGTTGCCAACTCTCAAATTCAACAAAATTATTTTTTTCTCATTCAAATTTGCTTTTTCTAACTGCCTGATAATTAGAAAAATCTTGCTGCCCCTTCCGTGTAAGAAAAATCCATCAGCGACTGTACTTATGTGCATATAAGCTCAAATTTCAATAATAACAATATTTCTGTATAACTGAGCAGATTTCAAATTTTACGGAGTTTATTAAACCCCCGGAATAATCGTTGCGAGTTATGTTATGTAACACGTCGAGCATTCCGCGCTTTGAAGCCGTCCGCGAGGATTACAAAGGTGGAGTCGGCGCCACTGCTGACAGCGGCGAATTCTTTCGATGAAAAATGTGGCACCGAAAAGAAATCTTGCTAACGAGCGTCAAAGCAGCTAGGCCTAGGATTGCTGAGGTGGTGTGGTTACGGCTGCCAGTGGATCGGTGTGTGGGAGCACTGGTTCGAGGCTGCGAGATAATGAAAATGGCGATGGTGGTGGCCGCGATTAATGTCTTTCGAACCTGCAGACACTGCAGAAAGTCCGGAAAATTGGATGGCGAAGGGTTTTTGCCTCCAGAATTTTAGACGTTCTTATGCATTGGTTCTACGGGGTATGTGGCTTTGCTGCAAAGGTGTCCGAATTAGTCCTTGACTGTATTATAGGAAATTGCTCAGTATGTTCTGATCAATGAAAAGTTAAATGATGGAAGTCGGCTGTAGGATTTCCTTCAGAATAAATGTTGCGAGCTGGAGGATCACACAAACAAAGACAAATGGGTGCTTTGTGTGGTTCTGTAGTTAGCACTGTATGTTTCTTTTTTTCTTTTTTCTCAAGATCTTGATGTGCAATTAACTATCCCAAATTCATACCCTCATAATTTTTTTTCAGAGCTACACCATGCGGATTGGAGTCTTGACAGTTTTCTTCAAGATTGTGCTCGATGTCCTAAGCAAAGAGGGATTGGACAACAAGGAGAAGGAACTGAGAGACACGCTCCTTGACCACCTGGAGGTTTGTTTTCTAGCATATCACTAGCATTTACTTTGAGAGCAACGAGGCAGGGAGTACAGTTAAATATGGACCAACGAAAATGTCAGACGAGTGGCTGGAGTCCAAGCTAAGCTTGTAGTGGCAACTAAATTTCTGCGTTCTGCTTCTACCATGGCAACACAAGTTGCATGCAACTACATATAACTTGCAGGTCTTTATATTAACCGCCAAAGTTTTTCGAGGTTATCACTGATGTATTCCCAGGACCAGTGAGAGATTATCATATAAGTTAGATTAATGGCATCGTCAGTTTCAAAAATGTAGGTGGAAGCTTTAGTGTGAGGCAGCTTCACGTGTTGATTTAGTGTAGATATTTCTTTCTTACTGTGGATTGGACAGCGATGCGCTGTTAATTGCAAACATTAATGTTACGATCGCTAGTATATGGTTGGTTCACTAACCGTTTCATTTGTAACAGCGGCATATTCAGTAACAAAACATTTATTTGCACCTGTCAGCTATATGTTGTACACTACACTCTAACAAATGTTTGCACTTTTTGGAGCTTATCTTGTCCTCAAGCAGTAATGGTCATCTATCTTGTGTGCTCAGTACTTCCAGGACGTGAGTAACATGGATGTTATCAGCTTGACATAGCATTCTCGACAGGAAAGTATCAAGTGTCGAGTTTTCAAGAAAGGATATGCAAGCAAGACAGATGGCGATTATTGTTTGAAAAAAAAAAGAAGTTAGACACACCTCAGAGCGTGTAAGCTGTTTTTAAAGTGTACGTCTAAGAGCAGAAACTGTTTGACTCGTTGTAAACAAGGCAGATATAAGTGACATCAACTAGTGCCAAGGCTTATCTTCCACAATTATTGCACCCATTTTGAATTTTTACATGCACCATATACTTTTCATAACTATATGCATGACTTTGCCTGTTTCAAAGAAAAGGCTATATCATCTTCACTGTGTCAAGTGACATAACGGTTTTGATCTGTAGCAGCAAACCCGAAAGTAATGCTGTTAAACGTTGTGGGGATGCGCGACTCTCACGCGTCCCCTGATATGTTGTTTTTCCGCACGGCTCGCGTGGCCTGGCGCCCGTGGTGGTTGAAGTGGTTGAGGCGCAGTACGAGAGATGGCGCGAGTGTTGCGCTGCTAACGCCGCCGGCAGGCGGGGTTACTTGGGCGCCGAAAGGCAAGGCACTTTCCTCTTTGGTTCGGGACAGCAAGCAGTGCGGACGTGCTGTGCCGCGCGTGCACCGATCCATGCTTCTGCGAGACTGTCTCGCGTGGCCGCCTTGGAACGCGCCACCGTTCACGTGACCGTACGCACGAACGACCAGGCGTTGGGATCCAGCACGGGGCGAACATATTCGCTCGTTATCCGGTCGCGGTGAGTCGGACTTCTAGATTTGTCGCGCGCCCATCGGCATGTTTTGTGGGTAGCAACTCGGCTAGCAGGCATTGATCTATGAAAGGTGCAATAAATGCTCTTGTGATTGTTTGCACTACTGTGTTGTCGTTCCTTTGTCCCAAGAGCACGGGAGGAGAACCCCACAACGTCTTAAGGCATTAACTATATTGAGGGCCGATTCTTTTCCCCAAGTGCGACCCCCAAGGGTTTAATTCTTTATTTATTGCAGATTTAAAATCTTCAGACTGACTGCTGCAATTTTCATACTGACCATAAAGTGACAAAAACAATTTTTCCATAGGTAAACATGCATTGTTTATTCAGTAATACATGGGTTTCTATGAATACATATACGTAACAAGAATAAAAAGTAGATGCACTAAAATGGGCATATTCTGACTTGGCAATCGGGTCCGCCCTCGGAGGAATCCCTGCTTGACTCACTTTCAGCAGAGCAGCTAATGCCTGCACACATAGCGTAATCGAGCCGTATATGTGAGCAAACATTAGGAAAGCCGATGGTTGTGTGTCCCTTTGAAAGACCAAACAAGGCCGAAATTTTCAGTAATCCTTCGTTCCGTCGCCAACGAGGGGCAATCAGTTTTTGTGACGAGAGGCAATCAGTTTTTGCGAGTCGAGTCTCGACAAAAGAATTTCAGGTATGGCAGCATCGTTTATATAAAGTGGCATCGTTCGTAAGTAGAATCTCGATAATTCGACTTGAAGGGTCATGGTGCTGCCGCAAAGGCATTTGAATTATCGGGGGCCCAGAAAATTGGTCGTTGACTGTAGAGGACACCCTTCACTAACAGAAGTAATCGGTGATGCACACCTGCACATGCCTGCGCACAAATTTCCACCGCATCTTTTTTTTCCCCCTCCGTGTGCGGCGCTGAGGGGTCTCTTCTAAGCTCTTCCTCTATGGCGCAGTTAGAGAAATGCTGGTTGGAGGCACCGCCACTTGATTTGGTGCACTGTTGAGAGCATTGTCAGTGTGCAGTATGTTTGAATTACCCGCCGTTTTTGCCCATTGGAATGCTCATGACTTGGACGGGACCACAGCATCAGTTCTAATAAACCGAAAGTTAGAACTAAGCATGCTCAAACTAATGAGATTCAAACGTGTGTGTATATATATATATGCACACAGTGGAACCCTGGTTATCTGACGTAAGTTTACGCCTGACCCGCGTAATACGATGACCCTCGCGAAGCGCGGCACGAAACAGCAGATGAAAGAAAAGTGCCACGGGTCTCTTTCCTCGCACTGTCTCTCCGCATGCAGAGCACTTGACACCACTCGACCGGTTCGCTCCGGCGGAGCTTTCTTCCCTGCCTCGTCTCATCTCACCAGCAGCCACCCGCGACGCTCGCTGTGCTGAAATAGCGCCTTTTCTTCTCCACAATCACTTTCTCCCTCTCTTCTTGGTGGCGTCGCCTCTCGTCGCGTTGGGGAAGCATTTCTGTCCTTCCAGTTTCCCAGCAGCAGATCGCCGACAAGGTAGCGCGGAGAGGCCTAGGTTTATTGCACGTGTTCTTCATTGTAATCCTAGCGAACAGCATTCAGCGGAGGTTTTGAGTTGTGTGGAGCAACGCGACGCATGGTGACCCGAAAGCAGACATTTCTGTCGCTCAGCGATAAGCTGAATATTATCGAGGAAGCAGAAAAGCGGCATGGAGCCACGAAAGCCAGCATTGCCCAGGACCCGAATCTTCGCTTAAGACGATCCTGGCAAACAAAGCGGTGATATTGCAGAATGCCAACACGTTCGCGCTCAAGTGGAAAGCGGCAAAAGAAGGACAGCATGAGAAGTTAGAAAAAGTTCTCGTCAAGTGGCTGCATCAAGCACGGAACTCTGCGATCAACGTTGACAGCACCATTCTAAAAGAAAAGGCAGACCTTGTGTCATTGCGTCTGGTCATCGACGACTTTCAGTCATCGAACAGGTGGCTGGATTGCTTTAAAAAATGAAACAGGATTGTGTACAGCCGTTCCTGTGGAGAAAGCACTTCCGTGGACGTTTCAATGCTGAACGAGTGTATGGAGTCGCTGCCAGAGATGATTGCTGCATACGAGCCCTGCGACGATTTCAACGCTGATGAGAGCGGCATTATTTACCATATGCAGCCCGAGCAAACCCTTGCGTTTAAGGGTGACAGCTGTCATGGTGGCAAGCATAGTGAAGATCGTGTGACGGCACCATTCTGTGCTAACAAGGACGGTTCCGTGAGGCTGCCCATGCTCGTTGTTGGAAAGTTTACAAAGCCACGGTGCTTTAAGAACTTGAAGACGCTGCTGTGCAGCTACAACTTCAGCAAAAAGGCGTGGATGACGTCTTCGCTCTTCAGCAATTTTTTGCAGCAGCTGGATAACAAAACGGGTGGTAAGGCGAGGAAAATATTGCTTTTCATGGACAACGCACTATGCCACCCACCCGATACGTCCAGCCTGAGGAACATAAAGTTTTTTTTTTTTTCGCCCATCTGCATAAGCCGGGTGCAGCCGCTGTATGCCGGCATCGTTAAGTGTGTCAAGCAGGGGCACCGGAAGCGGTTTGTGCAGCATTGGCTGGCACAAAAAAGATCACTGTGCTCGACGCCATGCATTTTATTGCCAGTTTGTGGAACGCAGTGTCGCGAAGCACAATCGCTAACTCATTCAAGCACTGTAGCTTTAAGTGAGAGACTGCCTCCTCTGCTGGGGACGCAACAACCTCGATGCCGCTCAAGGTCGATGCAGGCTTCGCCGATGACGATTTTGAGGGTTTAAACCTCACGACGACCTTTGCCGAGTATGTGGAGGCCGACGACAATGTTGCGATCTGCGGCGAGGTGTCGCTGGATGACGCCATCGAGGAGGCTTCGCCTAGTGCCGACACCGCTGCGACATCGGATGAGGACAGCGACGACGCCACAGGTGCCGTGTCTGTGCCTACCACATTCTCCGAGGTGCTACGGCACATAGACGGCATCTGGAGCTTCATCTGTTCACGCGACGCCGCAGAGGACCTCCTTTTGGACGTTGCCCAACTCGAGCGAAAGCTCTTGGTTCACGGATCAAACAAGGTCCAAAAGAAACTTAGACTTTTTTTAAAGTTCACACCGGCTCGCGGGAATTGCGGCAGTGGGCAGTGGAGTGCCATAAAGGTTCGTTTGAATAAAGCATGATTGGTACCTGTACTGCAGCATTAATTCTTATTGCATTTACTTTTTTGGTAATTTGGTTTTCCAAGCCCTGCAGAGTATGTTAGTAGTTTACATCGAAGTTTCTTGTAAATCCATCGCGTGAAATAAGTAGTATTTTTCTAGGCATCATTTATGTTTGGATTTTACGATGCTTTTTCGCAGTCCCGAAAAAGTCGTATACAGTAAAAGCTCGTTAATTCGCTACTCGTTAATTCGAAATTTCGGATAATTCGAATTAGTCACCGCGGTCCGTCCAACAATGTATTGAAAGCAATATGTAACACATCCCGCTTATTCACACTGAAATCCGCACCACCACCGATAATTCGAACTCCGCATCATCGTGGATGGGGAGCACGTTGGCGTCGCCGCGCAGCTTTGCTTTTACGATCAGTGGCAAGGACGATAACACCGTCGCCGCGCGCCGTGTTCTTTGTGTACAAGCGTGCCAGGGTGAGCCGGCGAATGCGGCTCAATCTCGCGTGTGCGAGAGGGGAAGGTGGGGCAGAGCACACCCTTTCTTGTCGCACGCGAGGCATGGGGGTGAGGCGAGGGAGGGACGGGAGGACGATCTTCGGCGGCTGCTGCTTACGGCGCGGCCATGCGGGCGCCGCATCTTGAAAGCGATCTGCGATGTGGCCAATGTGCGCGCCCGCGTGGGCCTCATCTTCAAAGCGATCTGCGATGTTTGCAGAGTGCGCGTAGTGCCGGTAGCTTCATATGCGATGTGCTTTTTACGTTTTGTTCGCGTTGAAGCGAGAGCTGTACGAACGCCAATTAGTAAGCGAATGCTTATAAGTTTATACGGCCGATAAAACTATTATCTTTACTTCGTATAGCTATGTACTAATTTTCTATCGCAATCGATGCTTCGCATTTCGCGTGAGTCTGCGACGTTTTTTTTTTTTTTCTCCGCCCCAGTCAGCACGACGAACGCGCAGATGGAGCAAGAGCCATCTCGACATTGGGCGCGTCGGACCGTGCTGGCCGCGTCCGGTTACGTTGGCTGCGCCAGTGCTTCGAAGTATAGACATTCACGCCAACGTGATGCAGCGTGTGCGCGCGTTAACCGAGCGATTTTTTTCTCTGACTTTCATTAGTTCGAATTAATGAGCTTTTACTGTAATCGGGGTTCCACTGTATATAGGTATACCAGTGCCCGCTTGTAATCAGGCGGGCGCTGTAACAGATATAATCGCATGCCTGTGGGCAACAGATGCATGAACATCTAGCGATGACCCTTTGAGAGGTTAGAAACCAGATAGACATCAATTTTTTTAGGTGTGCAACGAACAGAAACAGCCCACGAGAGGTAATCAAAACTAACCAACGCGCGCCCTTGCATGCGCAATTGCGCTAGTGGTTGCTGATATGCCAGCGTAAAGAAGCCAAGGAATGAAAACCAAGAGACTAAGGAGCAAATGAAAAATCACTTGTATCCACCCAGGGTGGCAGCACTTGCTGGGCAACAAAGAGTTGGAAAATTGGCGTGTGTTTCAAAGACACGTATGACGCCATAAATATACGGCATCAACCATTTGGTACTTGTTCACGGCACTGTATATTTATGGCATTGACTGGCAAAGGGTTAAACATGTACGGTCAGATCTGTCAAAGAAGTCGAGAATACCTTACAATAGGATGGATAGGTGGGCTAGTTGGTATTGCATAACGGTATCAAAGCTTAGGGCTAGCAAAAGGCGATAGACGAGGAAGGGACACACAACACAAACACTTCCAGATTCCAGCGCTCGTGTTGCATCCCCCTTCCTCGTCTGTTGTCTTTTGCTACACTCTAAGTTTTGATATCGAAAATATGTTTCTTATATTTGTCTTTATTGTGGTAGAAACTTGGGCCAGTTGACGTTGCACAGTTCAGATTTCGTAGGACCACCACTTAGACGAAACACAAGCAAAAGAAGGATGCATACATGTGTCTTTTTTTTTTTTTTTCCTTGTGTTTCATCTAAGCACTGGTCCTACAAAATTTGAGATGACGTTCTTTATAAGCATACGTTTCACAACATTAATAACCTGAGTAAAAATGTCAGACTGCTATAATTAGTTTCATTGCTGTTTATTATGTCAAGGTTCAACTATAATTTCGCTTTTTGCGCTCCACAAGGCACACGTATCCTTTACCTTGCTCTCAAACATCTTGTGAACCCTGCCTTCTCACGCGTGTCGTAATCTTGTTCTCCTCTAGGAGCACATTTTGGATGAGAATGCCTTTGTGAGGGGCAAGGTCTTGCAGCTGTGGCAAGACATGTGCAACCAGAAGTGCATTCCGCTGGACCGGCAACAGGCAGTGCTCGAACTCATCACCAACAGGCTGTGCGACAAGTCTAGCATCGTCCGGAAGCACGCAGTCGGCTTCGTCTCTGCCTACCTCGCCAGCAATCCTTTCCTTGCCAAGGTGGGATGATGCCGGCGGCATTGTATATTCTTTAGCTTCAGCGCCATGTGCTGCCAAGAGAAATTACCATATTTGTTTCATTCTAACGTGTCCACGAATGTAACGCACAATTTTTCATGGGTAGAAATGAAAGATGCGACTCCCTCGACTGTAACACTCACTCCGATCTTCAGAATTTAAAAAAAAGTGATAAGGGCAATGCCTTAGATATCCCACTCACCCTTTTTGGGGGTAAGAAAGAAAGTACTAATGGCAATTTGCACGAACTCGAACAAAGTAAAGTTATTGCATCTGAGCTACTGTGAATGGGGCACCATTCATCTTCGCTCTCGGACACGTCCTTATCACATCAATAGTCTTGGAGCCTCTTGACTTTGGATCTGTCTGACTGACTCTGACTGACTCTGGATTTCGGATACCGCAGCCTAACAAACTTGCACTGTGGGCACTAAGACAGTGCTATTCTGGACCCTGTCAAGTTCTGCTATGTTGTTGAATTCTTCCATGTTGACATTCTGAGCCAATCGGAGAGGACATAACTGCCCTATCACTTAGCCAGATAAAGCATAACTGTCTTTTGAGCCAATAAGAAATGGCGAGGTTGACAACGTGGTGGAATCTGGATTGACAGGGTTCAGTGTAGCACCACCCAGGTGATGTGTGGGTTGGAATACAGAAATTTTTTCTCAACAATGATAGCTCATCACTATTGCAGTTTTGGTTTCATACTCAAATCTAATGCACATTTGTTTATTGTCATTTTCTGGGAAATTTTTCGAGAAAAAAGCCTGTCATGCGTCTTCTTCTTTCTTGAAGGTTCCATGTTCACGCTTTCAAAGAACTGATTTGCCAGATATATTGCTTTCTGACTTGTGTATTGCTTGCTCCACTTGAGTGAAACAAAATACGTGAAAGCGATGACGTAGCTAACACAACCTTTCTTGCACTTTGATGCGCTGTCTCGGACTTCCTTCCTTATTGAGGTGGGCATATTACGCTCTCAAATTTGTCGTAGTCATGCATATTATCAAGTCATTCAAACACAGAACTGGTTCATGCCTGCAGAAACATCGTGTGACAATGCCTTCATTGCTTTCATCACTGTCTAGTTGTCACCTGATGAACTGAGGAAGAACCTTGCTGAGGAAGAGGAGAAACTGCAAGCTCTACGGATATTGCACAAAGATGGTGAGCAGTTTCACTATTGTGGCGCTCTGCAACCATGCACATCAGGTTGCATGGCCGCTTTGCGATTGGAGTGGATTGCGAAAATGCTTATCTACCTAACCTTAGTTGCACGTTAGAGGGTTTTGCTTGTCCGTTCATGCATTATCCTCGTGGAATGACAGGTTGCCAGAGAAGTGGAAGCAGTAGCAACGCTGGTAGTGACATCTTGCTATGCACTGAATTAATAAACTGTGGCGCTTGACGTCCCAAAACTGCACGTTAGGTTATGGGGGGCTCAAGATAAACTTTGACCACGAGGGGTTCCTTAAAGTGCGCCTGAAGCCCAAAACTGCACATTAAGTTATGGGGGGCTCCAGATAAATTTTGACCGCGAGGGGTCCTTTAAAGTGCGCCTGAAGCGTAGTACATGAGTGTTTTTGCATTCAGCCCTCACGGGGATGCGGCAATCGTGGTCAGGAACCGAACCTGAGACCTTGTGCTCAGTAGTGCAACACCATAGCCACTAAGCCACTATGGTGGGTGCGTTCTGCATTGTTGAACCACAACACGATGTAAATGTTTTCGTACATGTGTGCTCCCTTTGAGAAAAAGAGGAAAGGACTGCATGTTAGTGATTATGTGGCTGCCGATGCTTCACACCAGCAGCTAAGATGAACATGACTGGTCACTGCAACAACAGCGCTGTGTCCTCGTCTCTGGTGGAACTCTGGGTCACAAGGTAACGCTACATAGATAACGTCTATGTAGCGAACCAAATATATTCCAGAAAAGATACGTATATTGGCAGACAAAGTTCTCCACTCGGGAACACCATGGAGTCAAAATTGTCCAGCACCCTGTCGCAACATCATCCCTTGTAGCCTGCACCACCATTCTGGGACATTAATTTCACCAAAATAATTTTCATGGGGACAAGACTGCAATATAAGTGCCTCCCTTGAGGTTATTCTGTGGGGGTACGTCTTTTATTGGTCATCTTTCATGTGCAATTTCCCTTCACTAATCCAGTTAGCAAGAACAAATTAATTCATGCTTTGTGTAAAAGCTTACCTGAGTAACACAGTTCTTTCGTCATTTTTTATTCTGTCAGTCATTGTTACTGTAGTACCAATACGTTCCCTGCCTCTCAGTGTAGTTTCACACTTTCATTAGCATTATTCATTTTCATTAACCCAACACAGAAGTTGCCAAAAACCACGCTTCATGGTACTTCATAAATGGCCTACTATGTCTACCGATAACGGGAAACAAACTTCGACTTTTTGTTTCTTAGATTGTTTGTTTCATTAGCAAGACTTGCCACTTGGTGCTGATCACATAAAAAAATAATAGCATAATACTTCAGACAAACAACAAAAAGAATAATAAGATTCATACCAGCTATCAGCTATTGTATCGTTCAACCAGATAGCTGTTGAATTATGCATGCACATAGTTTCCTCTATGAACTTTTGTAAAGGAGTTGAGAAATGGTATGTGCTATTCAGCAGGGACTCAAGTGTTTCACTCATAAAGGCATACCTTTTTTACATTTTCCTCGTTAGATACTGGTTATTTCTTGAGTAGCTTATGTTCCTAAGAGAAACTGCTATGAAATGCGTAAAAAGGTAGGAGGAAATGCAAACCAGTGGAATCTCTCACTGAATTTGTCCCTTGGAAATCCTTACTTGATATAATGCAGTTCAGTTAAAAGCCAATTCTTTTGCTCTTTTGTCACTGGTGCGAAGGTCACCCATCTCAGTTGTCACAAAGTTCAGTCACTTGAAGCAGCAGATAAGAATTGAACGAAATAGAGCAATTAAAAGGCATTATGTGCAGTTGAACTTCACAATAACGAAATCGGTGGGGAATGCGAAAAAATTTGCCTTTGCGAGAATTTCGTTGATGCGAAATGAGACAGCACTGACAGGTAATGTGTTGCAGAACGAAGCATTACTGTCAAAATTCTGTTAGCCTACTTTGGCAAGCTTTGCTCGAGGATATATAGAACTGCATTGCCGACAGTACAAAGTGCACCGCATGCATCGATCAGCAGTGGCAGCACGGCTGTGGAGCAGTATTCTCGGTCAATTGCTTTCGGCGATACGATCACTTTTGCGAGATTTTGCACAACTCGGCACCCGACACAGAGCAACAGCGCTCGACACAGGCAGCAGCATTTCTCCTTCGCAAGCTGTTGCCCGTAGACACCGACACGTCCGTTGCCGAGTGCGGAAGTGATCGCATCTCGTATACCCTAAAGTAGTCGATCGAGATTACGGCTCCTCCGCGCAAATCTACGTCCGGCAGCGAATCTGCACATGATGTCCGTCAAGCGGCAACAAAACCAGTGTTCTTGAAGCAAAGGATGTGTATTCCAAGACGATCGCTCAATTACGACCTGATGCATGGCACTCCATGCTGCGACTGCCATCACAAGCGGCATGAACAATTCCTCGTTGGTGGGACATGCATTTCCTTTCTCTTGCTGCATTTTTCTCGCTGAGGCGTGCATTGTGCACTGCACTTGGTGAGAAAACCATCGTCACATGTCGGTAGCAACATGCTGCCGCTTCAAACTGGCAATCAACAAACAAGATGGCGGCCGCAACGTGTTTCTGGCATGATCGCCTGCCACGCTCGGTTGTTTTCGTAAACAAAAATGGCAGCACCCACGCGAGTGTAATGTGGTGGTATTTTATGCAATTTTAGTGCAAAGCAATCGCATTTGAGCACATTTTATAGCCTGCTAGCCTTGCATGAGTAGGTGATATGCGGGGTTACATTCCGGCAAATTTCGTTGATGCGAGATTGTAGTACAGCGACATTTCGTTGTCATGAGAATTTCTTTATTGCGGGTTTCGACTGTATATTACTGCAAACCTGATATCTGCTTTTCGCACGTGCTCAAGCATCCCGGTTAGCCGTTAAGAGTTACACAAGAAACTTAACTGCAGTCATTCTGTTAAGTGGGGACGCGGGTCTTAGAGACGAAAAAATCACGAAGAGATAGGTTTCTTGAAAGTGGTATTTTCATAATATACAAACACTGCCGCATGTTCTGACCAAGTTTCCCGCGTCAGCATATAAAAATGCTCTCAGGTTTGCTTCATGACTGGGCATAACTGCAGTGAGCTATAACCGAGGTTTGACTTAACCACGGTTTGCGTGCTCGAGTAACCAGGGTATTAGTAGCATGTGTAGCTGAGTAATTTTTGCCATCTGCAGCAGATGGCGAAGACGAAGCAGAAGAGAACGAGGCAGATTCTTCGTGGATGGGAATCCTTCCAGGACTGCAAGATGTGCTCCAGGAGGGTGATGAAAAGGACAAGGACATGTCCTTGACCGAGGAAGAAAGCGTGGTGCTTGATGAGTAAGCCAAGTTGTTTCCACGATGGTTCCGTCTTACTCCTTTACAGGATAGGCAACACTTTGCACTTTAGCTAACTGCAATGTTTGCCATGTTGTACTTTGCACACTGTAAGCAACGTAAAACATAAGAAGTACAGTAGGTAAGTGGTAGCTTCCAACTGTTTTTTGATGACGGTTCTGGACAGGAATACACAACAGCTAAACTAAGACTTACTTTGATTTTGTCTTGACAGCTGTCTTCCAAAAAAGCTAATTTCTAAAGAATACAGTGGGCTACATGTACCACTGACACAATGCGGGGAAGACTTCCTTGCTATGCATCTGGAACTGTCATTAGAGAGTTTTAAAAATACCACCCTTGAGCAGCTTTGCATAACACAAAAGCCCAAAGGCTTTTGCATGTCCTGTTTGCATTATCTTGCATGCCTGGCTGACAGCCTTCCGTAACATTGGGTCCCTTGCATGTAAAATTCTCTATTACACATTTGTCGGTGGTTGCCTGCCTTGACTCTCTTGGTCACGGTGCTTACGTTGTGCCAACCAGAATATGTATCAAAAATTTAAATGCCAACATGCTCAAGAACAAGTTCTTTGTGCAAATGCGATTTGTTAGGTATATTGCTGTTTAATGTCACAAAAGGCAGTTGTAGCGTGTTTCAGTGGCTTCATTTTTCACTTATGATGGCTTTATTGCCTGACCGGACTTGTCAAATATTAACATACAGCAGCCAGACGACTTTCCAGATGCCCCGAAGTAGTCATACTGTACTGACGGCACCATCACCTGCTATGTATGTGTAGCGCGTCTGTCACAGTGCGCATGTTGCTTTGGGAAGTGAAACCTGGCCAGTTGTAAATCTCTGCATGGCACAAAGCAATGCTTCTCGAATAAGTTTTTTTGCTTTGCATTGTCAATGTATCTGACAAATGCCCTTTCAGGATACTGAATAAAATAAGAGTGCTACTCAAAGACGGCAGCTGCGCAGAGGCAGTCGCAGTGCTCAAGAAGGCCATTGCCACATATCCGGATGTGAACCTCTTCTGCAATCCGACTGCTGACGAGGAGGGCTCGTGAGTGTTGGCTTTCATTTTACGACACGGGAACAAAAGGTGGTCAGGCGCAGCTGACCACTTTTTGCTCTGGCATGCATTGACTGCATGCCGGAGCAGTTGTCGACATGCTCTTGCGTCTTTGACTCATTCGTCGTTTTTTTTTTTTTCCGTTTTTTTTTTTCTACTTTTTCCTCCCCTTCAGAGATGAGAACAAAAGTGAGGAAAATGGTGTCAAGGAGAACACAGATCCAGTCCTCTTGAATGTCCTGAAAAAAATTTATCAGGGTATGTAGGATGTGCACCTTTCTCACCCTTTCCTATGGCCAAAAGATTTTGTCCTCATTTCACGGGATTTAACTGCGCAGACAAAGCCTGCAGTGAAATTCCCTGGTCAGTTTGGATTAGCCACCCACATCCTCGAAGTTATTGAACCCCAACCAAGCACTTAGCAAGAGTAGGCAGTATGAATGTGCAAATCCCAGTCTTACAGTTGAATGCAAGCTGCTCAGCAATCAATTCTTTGGCTGTGGTGCCCACACTGTCTCGCTACTTCAGGCACCTTTATCCACTGTCTGTTATCCGAAGGATACCATGGCCGTTAGTTGATTTCCCAGTATGGTATTTCAGGAACCAAGGTTGCTGTGCCTGACACACCAGCATCTGAGAAAGAAACAGCTCCTCCGGATACCCCGCCCAATGATGCTGGGTCTGGCGAGGGCGCAGTGGAGCTCTACAAGCAGAAGATGCTTGTTTTGTATCTCAGAGTAAGTGCGCTTGATACACAATTACATTATTTGTCTCTGCTGTAGAACTCTATCTGTGGTCTAGGCATCAGCATGCATGGGGTGTTTTGCGTGTCTCACAGTGAATTGCTGCTAAGGGCTCTTTCCACACTTTTTTCGTGTGCTTTGTGGGTGCGTAACCAATATGGTTGCTTCTTTAATCTCTGGAGGTGATGCTGTGCTGTGGGTTGCTTAGGTTACTTCTTTAAGTTGCAAGCCTGCACACAGGAGTAGTACCAGTTAGTTCCCCTGTGGAAACAACATCCAATATGAGTGGCTAAATTCCATTTTCTTTCATGTTGAAATGTAAAGCCAGTATTGAATAATGACTACAACGGTTATCAATTGCAGGCAGGTACAGCTTGTGCCAATGAATGCTGGTGTAATTGTATTTTCACCGTGGCAGCATCAGTCCTTTAGTACTACTATCTTAACTGTATTATTTTTTTCGCTTTATGAAAGCTTTGTCCTTAGTAAAAATGGTCCTCTAGACATTTTGTAACTGATCTTTTAATTCAATTTCACTGAAAATGTGTATAACAATGCATCAAATTTTAATGCTTATAAGTTTATTTCCTTTTTCATTGTTGTTATTCATGAATGAAGAGTACATATATACGAACGCAAAATATTTTTTTGTCACTTTACGGTCACCCTAGAAAAAATTACGGTAAATTTTTTTTCTATATAAGTCCCTAAGAAGAAGTCGAATCTGCAATAAAAAAAGAATCGACCTTGGGCAATCGCATATGGCACAAAAAATCTACCCTCAAAAGGTTATAGGAAGTTCACCTCCTCTGCGATATCACAGGAGTGAGCCAACATAATTGACTATCAGATGTATATACAAATTGTCTCCAAGTTGGACAGCGCTGTATTTGCCACTGTATTCTTAGGTTGTCGCTGACTAAACAGTGTTACTCCCACATTGAATTATGGAGAAGAAGAAAAAAAGTTTGTTTATATGACGACTCTAGCCTGAGTTGTCCTCGCCAGTGAAGGTGAAGCTCAGTGGCAGAGAGTTGGTGACAGTTGCCATTGTCCCCTGAATGTAGCTGATGTGCCACACCTGGAGCAGCCGCAAAGATTAAGGGTAGTGAGGTTGAAAATAGTGTGTACTCATGCAAAAGAAGGAAAACTACCCTGGCGTGAGGAGAAAAATGGTTGTCGTCTCTTGCTAGCCACCATGCTGCTATGAAGAGTTTATTAAAGGGGTCTACCTTACTAAGCAGAGCAAACAAGACCACATATGACATGGAAGGAGCACACGAATTTGTCGCTATCTTTTCGTACTCTGCAGTTTCCCATGTCCTCTCTTTTCAACAGCCTCCACTGTGCTTCCTTCCCCTTCGCAGGATTGCACTGACTTTGCCGAGAAGATTCAAGCCATGATACCAACGCTCTGCGAGATGCTCTATTCGCGCACCCAGTCCGACATACAGGAGGCCATCGCCTTCTTCGTGTCCGCCCACCGGCTGGGCATCAGAGGAGCAACCGTGGGCATCCGCAAAATGCTGCCCCTGGTTTGGTCCAGAGAGCCGTCAATTCGGGAAGCTGTCGCCAACTCGTACCGAGACGTCTACTTCAACCAGCCCTCCACCAACGCCAAGTGTGTAGCACTGACCTATTTAAACCTCTAGACTCTCTAGCCGCAGCTCTGTGGTGTTTCGTACAAACTTACTAAGAGGGAAAAATGTGGCACTCCAGTTGTTCAGCCACTATGGAATTGACTGGGATGACCGGCTTCGGATTGGTATTTGTTGACTTGTGAACTGTCATACAGGTTTCATTCTCATTTAATTTCACTTTAATTTTTTGTTATAACTAAGCTCTGCAGCTCTACAGGCCTTATTTCTTTCCTCACCTTACTCATTGCATTCAAATTTTCTCATAGCTTGCGAGTTTCACATGATGGCCGTGGTGTCACTCATAATTTTGTGTGTGTGCCATATGTCTGTATGTTTATGGAGCAATTTATACAACTGTGGTGACACTGCCATCAGTAGCGAGCTTTATTTAGGGAATTAACAGTTGGAGTGTGCTAGGAAAAGCCTCTAACCATGCAACCGCAGCAGTTTAAAGCATGTGCACTCTTGTGGGGAGTTTTGTATAGAAAGTATAATGTACACATTATTTTGCTAATATATTGTGCTGGCTTTGTTGCCCAATAAGCACAGTTAGGCACCATTGCTTACATTGTATGCTACATTGTTTGCTAAGCTGTCAGCCAAACTACTTGTATTTATTGCTGTTCCCATGCTGGGTTCCCATTGTGAGCATTTTCTAATTTTGCCAATTTGTCATCTCTGGCTAAGTTCAAATAGTCGCCGCAGATTGTTAAATAGACAGGTAAGCAGATAGTGGCCATCTTAAGTCTCGTTCCAATTCTGATGACGCCAAAAAAAAAGACAGCTTTATAAAGACAGCATGGAAGTAAAAAACGATGCAGGCTTCTTTGCTCTCCATACAAGATGGCGGCCAAGCAGAATCTTTGGAAACTCGATGGGAAGGTCGCCTCTGTTCAAGAAAACACGGTCATGTTTTGTTCTTGTAGCTTGTTCTTGCCAACGCAAAGGGGCGCCAAGTTGCAGATAACTCTTCCAGATGTATTCCATTACTTGGGCCTGATGCTGTCTTAGCTGTCAATGTAGATGGTCTCCGATGCTGGCTAGAATTGGAATACACTGTCTGATTGGCTCTAAATGTCATCATGGTTGAATTTGACGACATGGCCGAATTTGGCAGCATCCAAAATCGCGCCTCTGGTTAAGTGCCACTGAAGAAATCCACATACACTCTAGTGCCGCTTTTTCCTTCTGTACATGTTTTAGAAACTGTATGATTCACACTCTCTTTCGGTTTTGACTAAATTTTAGGCTCCTGTGTAACTTTACACTGCTGTTTTCTTTTTCTATTTTTTACAGGACCAGAGCACGAAATATTGCAGACGGCTTGTCCGAGCTTGTCAACGTCGTGACGACTAGCGAGCTAATATGCCTCGAACAGCTGGTAAGATAGCGGTGTTCATTTAGTACAGCACATTCGTTTTCAGACTCAACAACAATGTGAAAAAGTTGTAAAATGTTATTGCAAATGCAAACAAGTGAAATGCAATAACAATGCTCTCACTGAAACAGTCGCGATGCATTACTCAAAAATTGCTTTGCAGCAGAGGCGAGCAGGCAGCAAGGCATCATAGAATTTATTTTTAAACTGTCACGGCGCTGTCTCCATAATTGCTGACCCCTTGGTTCAGGTGACGGAATTGGTGAAGACTGGCGACATATCCTCCATGGTTCTGCGGTTCCTGTGGGAGAGATACACAATGGAACAGGCTGACACCTCCAGGGAGGACTGCCTTGCAGCCACCCAGCTGCTTTCCATGGTTGCCAGGTGTGTGCCCCAAGAGCTTTGTTTGGCTGCAATGTTTCATTTTGCCAGTTGGTTTACCTTCGCTGTATCAGTTACCTGCTCTGATTACCACTACAAACAAACCTCCATATATAGTGAACACAGTTAAAATAACACATTGGAAGTAACAATGTAAATCTAAAATTTCATTGACCAAGCTTTACTCCAAAGAGTGAACTTCAATGCCACACTCTTGGGGTGTGTGAACACTCTAATGTTGCCAAATCAGATATTTTACTATTTTATTTTTTGAATATTCAATATATTCGTTTTAGTGACCAGTGCAGTGACACATGCACGAGGTTGGGGCAAGGAGAGCAGGTCAGCTTGTGTGTCTCCTTTTCTAGCACGGCTGTGGCTCTGCACAGCTGTCAGCGCAGCTGAGCACACATGCTCAGCTGCGCTGTCTTAGAGGTAATCTACTGTCTTAGAGGTAATCTACCGAGCATGCAATGACTGGGCGAGCTCAGATGGCGTCTCCTTGGTCCTTGTGATGACCCTAATATGGGACAAAAGTTCGTGTACTCAAAAGGTTCTGACGGTTCTCTTAGGCGGAGCCTCCGAGAACCCAATTGAGGACAAAGTCGTTGGTTTGAACACACACACAAACGTTTAATGGAACTAAAGAAGGCTTAAAAATAAATAGAAGAAAATAGCAAACATAAAAGAAACACTCAAATACACATCAAGACACACATTTGGGGCTAGTATAGAGCTTAGTGGTGCGCGAGTCCGGGCTTGCCACGGCGGCAGGGATACACAACAGTCTCGACGCGGCGACGCGGCAACAAGCTGGCGAAAGGAGTGGTGCCGGTCTCACCATAGGTCGCGGTGTAAGCTGACCGACCGGGCGACCGGAGTGCGCCCGCTCTGGCTAGGCGAGGAAAAGCAGGCGGCTTGGTGGCACGAGTAGACGGCGGCGGCGTTCTGGCCGGGCAGCTGGGTGTAGAGCTCGGGCCCGTACCCCGACTGCTCTTGTCCTGCCCATGGGCACAGAAGCTCGAACGCCGGCCTCGGGCAGCAGGCGGCACGACAGACGGGGGCGGCGTTCTGGCCGGGCAGCTGGCGTAGAACTCGGGCCCGTAGCCCGACTGTTCTCGTCCTGCCCACTGGCGCAGAAGCTCACCGGCGTTGAGGAGCTGACGGCACGCTCGGGTAGACGGGCGACGCACAGGAACAGGCTGGCAGGAGGCCCCGGTCGGGTGAAGTCCTGGTGGGATCGGGTCCGGAACCCGACGGCCCGTCTTCAACGCCCACTCCGGTGGTTGAGCTCCTCCTGCCGTCGCTTCCTGGAACTCTCCTGGCGTCTCCTCTGCGTCTCCTTGCGTGTCCTCTCGTTCTGCCAGCGCACCACGCTTTTTCTTTTGGTCTGGCCGATTTGGCATTCTCGGATTGGCTGCCTGACGCCCCGTGGTCTTTTCTAATTGGCTGCTTTTCTTCTTTTTGTTGTCTTTCCTGCGCCGCGCGTTCTCGTGCCGGACGCTCTTCGGCGTCGTTGTTTTCCTTCTTCCACCTTGGCGCGCGTGCACTCAGTGTCGTCTCCTCCTGACCGTCCCGATCACCGCACCGTGTCGCGCACCACACATCACAGTCCTTTAGTGCTCTAGTTTGCGCTATCTCGAGTTTCAAAGACGTGTTGACTCGAGAGGCAGATGATGCATTCGCGCCTCACGGCCAGCGCTTTTTTATGACAGCGTCGTCCCACTGGGGTCGACGCTCAGCTGCAGAGGCGGAGTGGACATGAAAGCGTGACTGGCTTCCCTTTGCATCGCCAATGTGAGGATGTCGTCAACACGGCATGAAATTCGCTCTTTCAAATTTACTTTTTTCCGATTGACTGATAATGCAAAAAATTTTGTGGCCCCTTCCAAAAAATCCATCCGCCAGTGTACTTACTTGCATTAAAGACAGAATTTCGGTATAATATAATGAAGCAAATTGTCAATTTTTTTGGACTTCACTATTATCAAAGTTTAACTGTATAACAAACAGTTCTTAATGTTCCGTACCATTACAACGAACACTTCTAACACGCTCGCGGTAAAAATACAGTGTATGCGAAGAAAAATAAATATCTGAACAGGCCTTCTAAAGCACGAGAGGGCCACTTGGTACGCATGCCCCGATCCAGTTCAGCTGGTATGACTGGATACGACGTCCTAGATGAGTGAGTTTTGCGCATAAATTTATGAAGCCGCGAGCATTCCCATCATTGCTGTCAATCTTCAAGCGGTTGAAGTAGGTGTAAACCTGGCACTATGCGCTGCTCTGCAAAAGTGCAAAGGGTTGGCAGTTACTATCGTTTATCTTAAGATCATGATTCGTCAGCACTTTGTTTACGTTGTTGCTGATAACTGATCGCAAAGACGCTCAATTGTTCGAACTTCATACTTTTGCAGCCGGAGCCACACAAAAAACATAACTTGACAGCTTTTGGCGAGCTCAGCCTCGTGTGGCTGAGCTCACCTGAGCTTGTTATTTCTGTTATTGCTGCCATTTTGAATGTTCGTACTTTGCAAGCTCTGTGAAAATGTTTTTTACTACTGCCTGTGGGTGCAAAGTTCACCAAATATCAGCTTGACCGTAGTGCTGCATTCAAAAACCATGTTGTATTATTAGCAAACAGGAGGCAGTGGCTGCACTCCATTTGCAAAAAGTTAAACGATGCTTTATTTCACAACTGCTATATGCTGTTTGTACTGAACTTAAGAATGCCATGGGGAATTACTTCACGGGCATTGTGCACGAGTTTTACCGATAACAGCTCATTCGACTCATTAGTCAGGTAGTTCAATTCACTCGTAAGCACGCAGCAGATATAGTTTCACAAAGCAAAAAGGCTTGAGTTTACAGCGGAGGGAATAACGCTTTAAATACGACTGCTGCAGAAAAACGAATGTGTTGCTAACTTTTTCCACATACTGAAGGGCAAGTCCACATGTAACGAACAACTGATATAAAGACCACTTATTGCAAAACTACAGTTGAAATTCACAATAACAAAATACTGCAATAACAAAATATTATCGTAACCCCGGTGAACGCTCATAGGATTCAATGCATTTCGTACCTCTCGACAATGAAACGTTGCTGTACTACAATCCTGCATTTACGAAATTTGCCGGAATGTGACCCCACATATTGTCTACTCACGCATGGCTAGCAGGTTCCAAAATGGGTAAAAAATTTCGTAAAATACCACCACATTACACTTGCATGGTCACCGCCATTTTTGTTTCGCTTACGGTGCTTGAGATGGGGATCGCAGCATGAAGTGCCATGCACCGGGATGTGATTGAGCAATCGTGCAGGAATACATATCCCCTGCTTCAAGAACACCGGTTTCGACGCCACCCAACAGGCATCGCATGAGGATTCGGCGCCGAATGTAGATTTGCGCGAAGGGGCCATAACCTTGATCGATTGTCTTCAGGTACACGAGATATGGTCACTCTCACACTCGGAACTGGACTCGTCAGCATCTACGGGCGACAGCGTGTGCTGGAGAAATGCTGCTGCATGCGTGGAGCACTGTTGCTCTGCGTTGTCCCAGTTTAAGCAGAATCTTGCAAAAGTGATCATATCTCTGAAAGCAATCAACCGAGAATACTGCTCCATGGCAGTGCTGCCACTCCTGATCGATGGATGCGATGCACTTTGTACTGTCGGCAGTGTGGTTCTATATTCTCGAGCAAAGCTTGCCAAAGTAGGCTAACGAAATTTTGACAGTAAAGTTTCATTCTGCGACAGGTTATCTATCTGTGCTGTCTCTTTTCGCAACAACGAAATTCTTGTGAAAGCAAATCTTCTCGCGTTCCCTGCCGATTTCGTTATTACGAGGTTCAACTGCATTGAGTTCATTATGAAAGGGTTCGCTCTATAATGAATATCAAATATAACACAGGTAATTTTGTGTCTAGTTCAACTTTGTTATAATGTCATTCGTTTGTGCACACTAATGAAAACTCCTTATTTGTCTGTGTATGTCTTAGCTTGCACAGTAAAAAGGATTTCACAAAACTTTGCTTGTCTGAGCCATTCCCACACAGGTGAAAGAGTTGCACTTTCTGGGTGATGCGCACTCAGGCATCATGTGACTCCCCCCCCTCTTGTGGGCTTTGTCTTGCTGTCCCAACACTTCTATCTTCTCCTGCTTTTGTGAATGCCATTAAACGTAAAGGGTTTTCTGCCACCAGATTCCGTTTTCTTTGACCATGCAGTGCTGATAGCAACATGGTGACAAAGAACCTGGAGCTCCTCATCTCCGTCGGATTGGGTGAGCGTGGGAAAGCTGACCTCGACTTCTGCAGGCACACGTGCAGCATTATTCAGAAGATGGGCGGCACTCACTTGGTAATTTGGAATACACATCGGCATCCTATCTTCAGCATGCATCGATTTGCCTGAAGTACCGCTAACTTATCATCGAACCTTTGTATTCACCGGTAGCTAGACAAAACGGAATAGATTTTAGTACAAAGAAAATGTGACTGTTACTTTGCAGACGTATGCTAGATACAGTAAAGCCTCTTGATACGTTTTGGAAGAAAAACACACTAACTGGGAAAACGTTTGATCTGAAGTCACTAAAAAATTAAGCAGGCTCAAGTGTAGTAGAGATCTACATAATTCAAAGCATTATGTGAATTACTGCAGCACGAGATTCCGAAGCGCATCGATCTGGTGGGTCCCAAGTGGCTCGAGATGCGCATTGTCATTCTAGCGGCTTCAGCAACCTTACGTTTGCACTCCTCGAATCCGGCTTGGGTCAGCAGCTTTCTTGGGTGGAGTATTTTGGTGGGAAGTTTTTGGCATGCCCGCTCGGCAAAAATCTTAGCAGCACAAGATGCCGACGTACATCGAACTCGAAGGACCCAAGTGACCCAAGACACACGGTATCATTTCAAGACTGCTATAGGAAACCGAAACTAAATAGAGCTGGTGGGCAGTGCCGTAATACGGTGCCACGATGCAGCCAGAGCAAAACATGACGCTCACTTCACGCCACCTGCAGCAGGGAACTGCTACATGTTTGGGTTATCGCCTATCAAAAGCATGCAGCACGCTTCCATCTGCACTACGCTAGACGCGCTCAGAAACATTTAACGAAGATGCTCGTTGCAGCTTGTTGGCGGCAATAGCTGTGAATGGCGGCATGCGACGGACCTGTGATGAGATTTTCTGGTACCCAAAACAGATGCGCAACTGCCACTGCAGCTGCCTACTACTCTCAGTTACATATGCCTCAGGCCTTTTCTCATTTACATAGGATCTAGCAGCCGGAAAACGTATCATACTATTGCAGTTTGGCGATATAGTAAACGCTCGTGCCGAAATATAGCGTTTTCCGGGTAAGTATTAACCAGTGTAAAACAAGCTTAACTGTCTATTTCTCACGTCCTCGATCGCGAACACCGGCATGGGCAAATCGTATGAAATGGGATCATATCAACGAGGTTCTATTGTACATAGGATCTCTAAGGTTTACATATTTAAGAGAACTTCGAGAAAGAACCTTGTATAATACGTTTCAATGTGCCTTACGATTAGCAAAGGCTCTTGTCACGGCCAGCCAGACAGGAACTTTTTGTGGTATTTGCAGTAAATAGGCAGCAACACAAATGAAGCATGCTTGTGCTTACAAGGAGTAATTTGAACAAATATTAGCACATGCTTATTACGATATTAACCCCTACCTCTGCATTTTGTGTGTTTTAGGCTGAGAAGGCCCCACTGCAACGCTTTGAAAATTCTCACAACATGTTCGTTCAGCTCCAAGACATTCTCCTGGAAAGTAAGTGTTCATTACAGTCTTCAGCATTTCACGCAGGTACGCAAATCCGTCTGAAGCAAATGTGCTTTGTGCTTTCATAATCGCCTGTTGCAGTAGCCTGCACAAACCAACTGTTCTTGCTTCAAACAGTATGATGACCTTCTCAAACGGCAACTAGCTCTCGCTGTTTAAGCTTCTGCCTGCACAAAACTGCTTCAGTGCAAAACTAAAGCGGTTGTGGTTTGTTTGGAGAACAATTGCAGGGGTTGTGTTGTGCTCCTAGGCACAGCCTTTAATTCAATTTCAGTGATCACACTATGAGGCGAAATACGCGGTGCTTTGCTGGGCCATATTCAGTTACTTTGACATCATACGCTATGGTCGTGGCTTACCAATGTGTCCACGTGAAAATGATCGATTGTATGTGAAATTTTTCCAAACAGTGGCATGTGTCAAATGTTTTCAAAAGAAAAAAAAGTAAGAGAAAAAGAATAGTACTGGTCACCTGATTGGATACACTAGAGTCTAGGGGTATGCGAATATGTATATGAAATTTTTAATTTCAACATAAATTCAAATAATGAAAACCAAGTGAGAATCGAATAGAATATTTTTCAAATACGAATATACTGTTGGTTTTGCAAAAATGCAATGCACCAACCAGCGGTATGAAAAAAAAAAACGTTTATTGCATAGCAAACGATGTACAGGAAGATTATGCTTTGTGATCAACAAAATTCTCTAGTACGAGACTTTTGCTGGACAGTATCATAACTGCAGTTACTTAATTTTGTCATGAAGGATAGCAGCTCAACTTGTTCGGGGAGCAGCAAGATCATCCTACATGTCACAATTCTTTCAGACATTGAAAAGAGTTGCTCACTGGACATACTAGTGTCTGGTATCAGCAGGTATCTCTGTACAAGCAAAGCCAACAGCTGGCACTTTGCTTATACCACCACTCACATGGGTCTTCTTCTTGTCCCAAAATTTGATCATGCACATATTTTTCAAACTGTGCTTGCAGCATTGGATATTGCTGCCACTAGCTAGTGGAAATTGCTGCTGGTTGATGAGCTTGTAAAAGTCTTTCCACAGTGCTAATGTGAAAGGAACCTCTTCTGTAGCTTTTGCTGTTGAGGACATATCTGAATTCCTTGGTGTTGAAATTTTGCTTGCTTCTTCTAAAGCCGGCTTTTAAAACCAGGTTGCCATTGAAGCATCGTGGTGGTACTCAACTACACTAGAATGAGAGTCTAAATGCATTGCCAAGCTTGCTTGTTACTTGGTCAAATTTGTAGTTTAGAAACCATGCTTTTGGGCGCTTAGCCAGATTCGTAGTAAACAGAGATTTCCACCTTACGGCCGGTGTTGTCCAGATGCGTGAAGAGGTAACAGAGTGGGTACTTGAGCCGATAATGCCGGGTAGTCATAAGCACCAGCAGGAGCCCTGTGACACTGCCTCCTTATGTTTGTTATGCTTCACTGCACAGCAAGTATACTTCTCCGCAGTACAGCTTGTATGCTTCGCCGCATTGAGCAGCTGTAGTGCGGCGAAGATGACTTAAAGAACAGAACAGTGATTTTTGGGTTCGTATATTTCAAATAGTAAAAGCGTCTTTCAAGTCGAATCAAATACTAACCGATTCGAATCAAATATTCGAACTTTCTAATGTTCACACACCACTACTAGAATGTTCTTGTAATTGTTTGTTAATACTTGCATGTGTAGCATGTCCTTACATATAAATCGTGCCTCCTTTTATGCGTACCTCAGAAAAGGAAACGCATGCATTTTGTGTATTCACTCGTACGAAGGCTTATTCACACAATACATGTGTCTCCTTCCCTGCCGCATATGGACAGCAATGTCACGTCACCAGGTGGCTCAAGAACTCGAAGCATCCTGGAAAGAAGGGCAACTGTTTCTTTGAAAGTCACTAGAGGTCCCCTACAGCTGAGTAGTGGCTGGTCGCTGCAAAACCTTTCATGGGGAAAACTCTTTAGTGGTAGTTCAGCATTACTAAGTATGTATAACGAAAAAGGGCACGACAGTGGCTTACTGGAAAAGGCACAAAACACAGTACTAGTATTTGCTAAAGCTTTGCTCGGAAGCTTCAGCTGCAAAGTCTTCATTGAGAGGAACGCAGACAGGGTTTTCTTTGTAACTTTACACTTATGCAATATATTTACCTTTCAGTGTTTCCACAGTCACTGAAGCATTTTTCATTACATTCACTTATCAGTTAGCTCACATTTGTATGTTTCTACATCTTTGATGCTTGTGAGAGACAGTGGGGAATGGAGTGAGGAATGGAGTGAAAATTTGCAAACATCGTTACAGATAATTCCTTCCCTGATCCCCTTGATAAGACTCTCATGTGAACACCTTATGATTTCATAAAACAGCACTGGGATCTTTGTACAAGCATATCTGCACAGTTATTCTGACAAGGCAAAGCTCTGGGAATATTTTCTTCTTGCATCTTCAGTCAACACCACTTTCAGTGCTGCCTTCCATTAGAGAATTATTCTGATTTAAACTTGTGAGTGGACTGATGCAAGATAGGGCTAATGGGAGATCTCCGAGGAAAGCCACCACAGCTACTATGACTGCCACTAAGCAAGTATAAATTCACGTATAGCTTGCAACCGAAGTTTTGTTCTTACCTATTTCTAAATGTGTGATGTAGGTACAACTATTTGGACAAGATGCATGCAAGAAAAAGCAACCAAGTCCTTCAGGCATTTTTTCATTGCTTCACCTGTTCTTGTGACTGCCGTGCATAACTCGCGCATAACTCTTGCAGCATTTACCGACACCAGCCTGACTGTTTGGATCCCCACTATGGAGAGGGCGCTTGACGTGATCTACAAGTATGCCGTGCAGCCAGCCGAAATTGCCGACACTATTCTGCATGGTTTGGCTGAGAGGTTGCTGCCCCGGTGCCAGCAGCATGCGGCAGTCAATGGTGTGACAGAAGGCAAGTGAACAACCTGCTAGAGTTTTTGTCAACTTCCGACAGTCGCTGTGATCCTCCAAATCCAAGGGAACTGGTTGCAGAGACAATCTGGGTCCATGTATGAGATGATTTATGCCAGTCAAACAGCCGGCTGCCTTTTCAAGCAGTGAGAGAAGAGGAAGGTAGCAAAAGCAAAAGGAACTTCCTGTAGTGCAGCCAGTGCCGCCACCGCTGGCCGCGTTTAGGTGTGAAACGCGGCGGCAGTAGCAGTGTACGTGAATGAAAATCGCCGTTTGGGTGAACGAAGCGAGTACCCCCCTTGCCAACACAAACACGAAAATTAGCAGGGTCCTGTGACCAGAAACAAACCAGCTTTCTCAGTGGCTCCGATGGCAATACAGTCGCCGACCGTTTATTCGGACCTCACGGGGACTGCGGAAATGTCTGAATGAACAGGTGTCCGAAAAAGCAGATTAAGAGAAAAGAAAGAAATCCTTTATTTCCACGCACTTATTCGGGCTCGGCAGTAGGCTTGAAGAAACTGTGAATGCGCCGGTGCACACTGTTCCGTTTACGTGCAATCAGATAAACCTGAATCTCGGAGAGGGTCGTACGGTCACTATGGGCGGCTGAAAGCACAGTCACTGCTTGTGCACGCCCCGCATGCGACGGCAGCGTAGTACATGGTGCGTCATCTTCCGACTCGGAGTCATCGTCCGGCGGTGCAGCAGAAACCTGACGAATGATCTCGCCGTCATCGAGTTCTGCGCATGTCAGTACATCAGCGTGAGCACCTGTGAAACTGTCAAATGAGACGGTGTCCAGAACCACTGCACAGGTCTTGGCAAAACACTTTCGGCGTCAGTAGGGTGCACATCGGAAGGCGACAAATCCTAGGCTCCCGGCACCCACTTGCCGGCATTCCCCGGCGCAGTTTGCGCAGGCACTGTCGGTGCCATTAGACACTTGACGATATGTTTCCATATGCCACGTTGCATCACCGCAACCTCGACACAGCACCCAAAGCAAACATCACCACGCCGTCACGCCGATACCAGTCGCACAAACGAAAAACGTGGCCTACTCACAGCGTCGTGCATGAAGAAACAAATAAATCAGCTGCTGGATTGTCTTGACATGGCTTACTAAGCTGAGACTGGAACTGCTGTAGCCATGAACCAGGCAGAATCGATGATGATGAGCGGGGATTTGCAGTAGTGCCACTTCGTAGGGCAGAAAGGAGGCTCCGTTCAAAACAAAAATGGCGTTCAGCAAGTCGAACCATGCACTGGTCAGAGTCGGTGCATGGTGCTTTCGATCGAGTTGGCTCAAGGTGTCCGAAAAATCGGACGAGAGGTTGCAAGGTGTCCGAACTTTCGGCAGTGGTTACACATTATGGTCTATGGGGAGAATGGCGGTGCAGCGAAGCAGAGCGAATAATCGAGCATGTCCGAATTTTTGGAGTCCGAAAAATCAGTCAGCGACTCTACTGGGAGCGCCTCCCGGCACCCTGATCTGGAGTCGGGTGATCAGAAAGGACCGTTTGAATTTAGCCGGAATATCTTTCTTTAACTGTCCGAACAAGGTCAGCCTTCTGGGAGCACTTTAGAACACTCAAAGACAACCGTCTAAAGATGTTATTTGACTGCCACCACAGAGGATGCAGATAATACAAATGCAGTGTACCGTGTTTATTTGGTTTAGAGTAACAGCCACATTCAGACAGTAGTCACAAGTTCGATTCCTGGACCACGATGACGTTTTCTTCGCTTGTGAGGAACGTGGATCAGATTTTATTTGTGGCATCATGCGAGATTCAGTTGAATCCAATCTTTTTTCTGCACTGGTACATTCGCAACTGCTTCTTCGTCATCCCTGAGAACCTCAATAGGTTGCCATAAAGATTTCTTTCTTCATACCAACCGCAAGCTTTGTGCCAAGCTTCATTAAAATCATTGTATGCACTCTTTCGCACTTCATGCGAATGCGAATAGCATATTGAACTCGAAGGGTATCGTGAAATAGATATGTTGATAATTCAGAACATAAAGCTTAATTGAAACCTCCGCATGTCTCGCAGTTTTCCGAGATCATGAAAAGTGAAAATTTACTAAACGCACAGATGTCTATCTAATTTTTGCGCAAGAATGCCTCAAGTCGCTCGCACTACAGAGTGATCTTTGAGGTAATAACCACAGCGCTACCGTATTTACACTATAGTAAGGCGACTCGAATGTAAGTCGACACCCCCCCCCCCCCCATATCGCGTGACAGGAAAAAAAAGGGGGGGGGGGACATACTTGAGGGCGCATTCGATAACGAAAATTTATTAGTAGCTGACATGGTCACTGGACTACTCATCTTCACTAGTGCTGTCATCGTTGCTACGGTCCCACAGCGCGTCGTCGTCCCGCGAAATTTCACATTTGGCAAACGACCGCACCACGACATCTTGTGGAACAGCCGCCCACGCTGAATGCACCCAACCACACGTAGCCGTCAGGGAGGCTCTTTTGACAGGTCCGGTTGGCGTAATTTCGCGGTCTTCTGCCACCAGCCACTCGTACTCACAGCGGAGCAGGTCCTTAAAAGGCGAATATCCGGGCTTGTTTCGTTTCATGACTTCACTGGCAGGGACCGATTGCGCATTTCGGCGACATATACCGCAAGCTTAGCCTACAGCTCCGGAAAGCGTCCAGACTTCGGCACGTAAGAAATTCCTCACTTGCCGTCACTGGTAAAAATTTCGCTTCGCTGCAGTCGCCATTCTCGCACCACCCGTTCAGAAACATCGAACTTGCAGCCCACTGTGCAGCGATTTGTTTCTTCGGTGTAAAGGATGGCAGCCCCCTTGAACGCTGCTGTGAACGAGTGCCAAATGATTAGTGGGCCTGAAGCACTCATGACGACTGAGGAAGCATAGAAGTGGCACGTAGCCGGCAGTCAAGTGGAACGCGTCAAACCAATGCCTTTCGTCAAACTATAGCGATAGCTAAGCGCAACAGGCAAAGAGAAACCCGCGAGTGGTGTCTGCTCTTCCATGAACTACCGATACTCCCCACAAGTGCCGCCGTACTGAGGGTGCCGCCGCGAATAGAACAGCGGCACTTCATTCAACTATCGACATTCCCTCATGAGTGTTGTGTGCACTGTAAAACTCTAAAAAATGATGAAAAACCCTTCCGAAAAGTGAACAAACATGCGGGATAGCGAAAAGCTATGGGTAGGGCCATAGAGCAAACATAAAATTCTAACTGCGTTGTAGCTCCTGTTGGTCTCGCTTTTTTGGCGTTCCCATATTTTGGTTTCGATTGTAAGTCGACCCCCCCACTTCAAGCTTTCAAATTTTAAAAAAGTGGTCGACTTACAGTCGTGTAAATACGGTAACCCTAAAAACCCTAAATGTCACTCAAATGTAAGACTACGGTATGCCTCGTGCGTGTTGGAGTGCTTGTACGTTTTTATTCAGGATTAAGTTGAAATGGATGCAATGCGGAAGCAGACCAGTCAGTATGGATATGCGCCTTGTTGCCATCGGCGCACTTGTACTGTGGAATTTGCGTGAATGCGCCTGGCTGCGCGTCCGTACAATGCGCTGTTTAAATGCTAATCAAGCCGATCATCATACATCGGCCACTATTGAGTCAGGCATTTGTGTTCGGTATCGATTTATGAAGCAACTTCCTTTTGGAACCGGTCGTCCTCACTTCTTGTGCAGTCCACACTCGACGCCTCGCGGTCCCTTCGTTCTCAACCCTTCCCCTTCGGCTGCGCTATGTCGGCGCCTCCCGACACTTGTAGACGCTGTTGGATTAAAAAGTGGCTTTCAGCTTGCAGAACATTCGAGTCCATTCCCACTCATGTTAACCCTGCAAGCATGAATGAAACGTGTTCATTTGGTTCATTCATCCCACAGCGATGAGTCTTGCATGCTGCTTCCACGATGCTATTTCCGTAAAGTGCGGATATGGTGTGCGGTGGTTTTGTTAAATCCAAACTGCAATATTAAAATTCATCCAAGTGAGGATTGGGATTGACATAAACATTGTTACAGCGCAATCACATGCAACCACAAGTATGAAGGATGGGACACAAGCGCTGACTGTCAACTAAATTTTATTGACGGAAGACGGATACCTTATATAAGGGGAAAGGCAGAAGTGAAGGGGGAAGGGAGTGATACTATAGGGGAAAAATGACAATGCGCATCGATGAACGAACGTGCCAACAGTCAACGGTATCAGGCGCAGAAAAAACAAGAAAACGAAAAAACTAGAAAAACACTAGCAAAAGGCAAGGGATACTAACACACATTGAAATCAGTAAGCAGTCGCTTGCAAAAAATGAAGCTCTGCAGCAAAAAGCGATACAAAAGGGGTGCTTACACACTTGCTGCCATATTTGTGTATGTGGAACGCCTCCAAAGTGACGCGTGCCGTCGCGTCGGCACTCTTGCCGAGAATCTTCGTCTCTCCCAAATGAGCCTCGCATCCTGTGCATTCAATTACGTGCGTGACCAAATGTGCGTACTTGTCCTTTAAGTTGCTTAAATTTCGGGCATGTTCCCCCAAGCGTTCATTAATGCAGCGGCCGGTTTGGCCGACATCTGTCTTCCGTCAATAAAATTTAGTTGACAGTCAGCGCTTGTGTCCCGTCCTTCATACTTGTGGTTGCATGGGATTGCACTGTAACAATTTTTATGTCAAGTATGCACCAACTCGCCCAGAAAGAAGTTTTAATGAGGATTGGGATTGAATTCGTTTTAGCCCTTCATGGAAACCTAAAATGTTGCTTGCGAAATGCCGTTGTCCACAAGACGAAACCCAGCAGAGCAGACATCCCCAGTTTGAGATGCCATGCCTGGAGCCACTCAGTCAAAAGATCGAATGTCATCCACACTTTTTCGTGGAATGCGTATCGGACCGAGAAGCTTTTCACATTCTTGAAGCAGCTCGGGGATCTGCTTTTGCCGATAACGAATGGCCGCAGTTTGCACATAGCTCCTTTTGTCTCCATGGTATGTACTGCTCTTCAGGGTCAATGTCTTTGTCGACAGCACAGTATGCCAAACAGTGCCGTTTCGCATTCGTCGGCATCAAATATTTTCGAGGGCGCGAAAAGTGATTACGATCCCTTTAGAAAAAGCACACTTGCGTGGGCGCAGCACAGCCTTTAATACGTGAAACGTAGCGGCGAACAGGAGTTCATTTACTAGCGTACAGCTTTCTGTACTATTACACAGGATTTCGAAGTGGAGAATTCGTGTGTTCGATATATACACTGTCATTCAATATAATCTGGGTTCGGCTGTAACCATGCCGACAGTTCGAACAAAGAGCTGGTTGTGAATAATGTTGATGTCTCTTTGTCCCTGTCTCTCTTTTACTAACCTTGCCACACCGTTCTTGCCTCACCAAGCATCATGCCCATCTTTCTGTAACACAGCAAAGCCACAAGATTCTCAAAACTCGCAAGAAGAGAACGGAGAAGTGGCAGTGGAGGAATCCCCCCAGACACCTTTGTTTGAGTGTTCAAGTCTGCTGCTGTCGCGCATCCTGGCTTGCGTTGGTCAGGTGGCACTTCGGCAGCTCATCTACCTCGACGTGGATGTGTTTGCTCAGCTGAAGCGGAAGCGGGAGGCCGTCAAGGACCGAAAGGAACAAGTTGCGAAGCGAAAGAAGCGGCAGTCGTTCTCTGCTACCGGACACGTCCTTACCCAGAGCCAGGTGAGACACATTAGCCGCTGTGTAAAGCTTTGCCAAGTTGCATATCGTGGCTAGGCCATGCCGTATTTATTGCATGCGCTGTAGGGTCATGTTTATTCACTTGAGCAATGCCCTGTTACCGTGTTTTATAACAAAACCAGTTCGGTGAAAATGGTCTTTATATCGGTAAAATTAAATGGGCTCTATCATTTCATGCACCACAAGGTGTTACAGCATTTATTTTTTTTTTTCTGATGCTTCATTGCAAAAATAGTCAAAAGTTGACATGAGTCAGCTGTGCCTGGTTTGGTGGCTAATTGCACTGTGTGGCTTGCTGCTCGACACTGTGACTTCGTTTCCCAGAACTGCTTTTTTGTAACATCATGTTTACAAGGTGTGTGATTCACCAGGCTGTGTCTTTGTTTCAGAAGAATGTTGCATAAACCTCTCTCGTTCACTGTTGGGCTGCATTCTTTCTGTAGGAAGCAGCTGACAGCCAGAATGCTGACGACGAGATGTTGGGTCCAGTGACAGATGACACGGATGCAGAGTACATTGTTCACCTTTTGGACGATGTGTTGCTGAGCGGTGAGCACAATCTCCCTCTGTGTGCAGATTGGCCCGACGCTGTCATTTTACGTGCTAGCCATGTAGTGTAAGCTCATTACACCAGACCGTGATAACTATCTGGATTCCAGTTAGCTGTAATAGAGGTACAGTGGAATCTCAAACGGAAATCGCGGAGATGGAGCTGCCTCTTGAACAGAATACCAGCCTCATGGTTGGTTAGTTTTGTATTCATGCAGTTGTATTCAGCTTTGTCTCTTAGTAAATGGAACTCCTGATAAACAGAACCAATTTCACGGGCCCCTTGAGGTTCCGTTTAAAAGAGAGTCCGCTGTATACCAAATGAAAGTGCCTGCCGTTAGAACAGGTTTTGGTTTGTCCAGAGGGGTTCGCTATAAAAACAACATGATTTACAACTTGATATGCAACTGTACTAATGAATGTAATCAGTAACGTAGTTGTCGCTGTTATTACTGTCACTTCTAATATCTCTTGCGACCTGCTGAACTGTAATGATGTTACACTTGTGGGGAGCACACGCGCCCATCTTCCCCCGCGCCGTCGCGTCGAGAGCCGGCATAGACGGGGGAGAGGCCTCCTCGCCTGTCAGCTGCCTGTCCGCGAGTCGGGGAGGAAGGGCGCGTGCGCGTCGCGAGAGCGAGGGAGAATCGGGAGAGGGCATAGTGCGCCTCTCCCCCGTCTATGCCGGCTCTCGACGCGACGGCGCGGGGGAAGATGGGTGCGTGTGCTCCCCACACACTATAATTTCATTTTCTGATGCCACACTGAAAAAAAAAAAGAAAAGAAATTGAACTCACCCCCTTCCTAATGCATCTGCACAATTTCTGTTAGTGCGATGTGGGCAGCTCTCACTGTTTCCTCTGCTTATGAACGAAATGATTTTGATGGTTTCTTTCCTCATTTGCAGAGGAAAATTCACTCGGCGCTTGGAGCAAGCTTGTGGTGCACGTCGTCACTGAACAGACCACGTACACGGACGAAGGTGTGCGTACCGTCGCCTCCCTTGCACTGGCCAAGCTGATGTCGATCAAGTTAGTATTGATGCCCCTTTCTTTGCGTGATTACAAACAGGCGTGGTCTTCATCTTCGCCAAACGCTTGTGGCAGCTCCTGCTGCTGGGTATCGCAGCTATGAGCAAGAGCTCTTGATCATCTGGTTGAAATTGTCAGAACAGCTATGGTGTGTTTTTTTCCTTACCTGTATCTTTGTGAAGGGCTCAGCAGTAGCACTCGGTCGAAGCCAGGACTGTTTTTAGTGACAAGCCATATATTCAACGTGGCTTGTCAAATGGCTTGTGTGTGAACAGAACACAAGCTCTGGCCACAAATATCTTAATGCACCTGCTCTCTGTGTGTCCATGCTCCAAAACATAGTTCCCTAAAGATGCCGATATTGAAAAGTTTGCCACCATTGTGATGTTACAGAAATGAGTGAACCATAATTGACTGGTGCTTCTATACAAGTTACATTTTAGTTAGACATTTGAATCTGCAATCTTAGGTTGACACCAACTATAGGTGCATCGTTCCAAAAGGGAGAGTGAATAGCAACAAACGAGGCAGGACACTCTTTGTATCAAATCATCATTTGTTGTCGTAAGCATCGGGGCAAAATGCGAAAACACCTGTGTACTTAGATTTAGGTGCACGTTAAAGAATCTCAGGTAGTCGAAATTTCTGGAGTCCTTCACTGCGGCCTGCCTCATAATCAGGAAATGGTTTTGGCACGTAAACACCCCCCCTCTCCTCTCCCCCCTCCCCCCCCCCCCCCCCCACTGCATTAGTGAGCACTGAGTGTGCTCTATCCCTGACACACACAAGACACACACAACACAGCACCACACCACACAGGTTTGTGTTTATCCTGGCTTGATAACTGCGTGCAGCTCTACGTGCAGTACATGCCGCCCTCAATTGCCACCTTTATTGTGCAGTGCGGAGTTCTGTGAGCAGCACTTGGCCTTGCTGTTTGACATCATGGAGAACTCGCCAGATCCCGTGATCCGCACAAACCTGGTTGTGGCAGTGGGTGACCTCATGGTCCGCTTTCCTAATCTGCTGCATACATGGACAGAGAAGATCTACGCCCGGTATGTTGATTGCCAGCCAGCTGTACAACTTTTTCCACGTTTAATCATCTCCACTGTGCTCTTCATTATAGAGAGAGACTTGAAGCTCTCTCTCTCTCTCTCTCTCTTTACATCTTAATAAGAAGCCAGTGGGGGTGGAATGTTCAAATGCTCATGCACTATGCTTTGACTCGCAAATTAAAGAACCCGAGGCAGTTAAAATTATTAACCAAAAATTTTTCACTGCTGCATTCCTCACAGTCCATTGCCGAGACGTTAAACCCCATGAACAGTATTCGTTGGAAAGCATTTCTGAGCTGCTGCTGCAAGCAAGGATCATCTGCCACAGAAACCCGGTGGCTATGGCATTCTGCTGCTGAACGCTTGGCCCTGGCTTCAAAACTCAGTCGCATTCGTATGGGGGCGGAGCACGAAAACTCTCCTGTACGTGCTTTTGCTGCCCATTAAAGAGACCCAAAGTGGTCAGAATTAATCCTGAGCATTTCCACCACAGCGTCCCTTATAATTCACTGTGCCATTTCGAAGCGTTAAAGCTCGCAATTTAGCCTCTTTAATAAGCAAGAATCATATTTCTGCGTAAGCTCGTGCTCAAGCAGAGTGTCAGTGTGTGTTGTCTTTTTGAACAAAAACAGGTTGCAGGACTCGTCCCGAGACGTCAAGATGGGCACGTTGAAAACAGTCAGCTTCCTTATTCTCAACGACATGATCAAGGTCAAAGGTCAGATCAGCGACATTGCTGCCATGGTTATGGATAAGGACGCTGAACTTGCGGATATGTGTCGGAACTTCTTCTTTGAACTTGGGAGCAAGGTTTGTTGTATTTGTGATCTGTTTTACTAGTCTCATGAAGAAACTAACCTCTTGTTCTGCTATTTAACCCTTTAAGCTCATTTTCTTAAAAGAAATTGCATAATGGCAAAATTCTTCCACATAGTATTCTTCAGTAACATGGTTAAAACACAGAACTATGACTACTGATTGTGCGGAAAATCCAATTCAGTAAGAAATGTTATGATGAGAGACTGTGTATTGCCATCTTTGTTGTGAAATAAGAAAAATTTTTGATGTTTTGCGCATGCAAGAAGCTATTTGAAAAGTAGCGATGCTAAAATACACACGACAAGGAGGGTTTGTCATCAACCAGAAAGCGAAGGGGAAAAATTGTCATCCGTGTGAGTGCAGCACGAAACTACAAATGTAGTTCTGCGGGATTTGCTGAACTGATTTGCCAAACCAAAAAGTGAGGATCGCTCATGATAAACTGAGGTCCTCAAGATCCCTTCTAAGGGGTCAATGACCCCTTAGAAGGGATCTTGAGGGGTCAATGACCCCTCACTGACACCATAACTGGGGTGTGTGTCATTTTGTAACACTCATGCCCCGCCGCCTGTCTAATGCATTGTGTAGCATGCACAGTCTTTGTCAGAAGTATACAGGCTACTTTGCCTGCGACCGCCAGACTTACCATAGGCTGTTTTAGGGAGTCTCTTTCATATGTCGTAAGTTCCAACACTCTGAAGCATGAAAAAAGTTCTCGTACACGCTATCCAGAGGTCTGGATCATCAGGAGCGCCACTGGAACGGCACCACCTAGCCAAACAACATATGCGTTGAAAGCAGGGAGTAGCCCGTATATTTTTGCTGAAGGATGGTCATCATTGGTCCACTTGGTGTGACAAACTTGCCAACAGAACTACAGGAGTTGTCTAAGTCAATATGTGCACATCAGACAGTGGATGTTTTTATCGCGCATTGTTAATGTGCGTTGTGGCTTCCAAACATGGAATTTCAGATGTGCATACATTAAAACCTCAATTAAATGTTCATAAAGCCAATGAATACAGACAAATTCATAGGCAATACAAGGAAAGTAGACTTTGCTATCCTTACATTGTGAAGAGCAGCTTAAAAAAAGGATACAAAACAAAATGTAGTGAAACAGTGCACTCCTGCTTTTTATTGTTCACGTCATCAACTCGAGTGTCGACCCTGTTTACTGTCAATTTAAAGCTGCCCTGCTCTTGCAGCTGAAAACATGTCCCATGTGTTTTTTAAATACTGCAGGGAAATGCCTTGTACAACCTGCTGCCCGACATCATCAGCCATTTATCGGATGAAGAACATGGTATAGACGAAAACAATTTCCATGTTGTCATGAAGTAAGCATATTTTTATAATAGTATGAATTCTTGAGAATCATGTAGTACAGCACTTTGTCTTATAGACCAGTCCCACTGCTTATCCGTAAAACAAATCCTTGCAAACTTTTGAGAATGGCTTGCATTTTGAGACAGCACGAGGATTTTTTAATTGGTAGGGCAGAGCAAGACTCTTCATGTTTGTTGGGTTTGCAGGAGGACACTCTATCACTTAGAACTCTATGGGGGGGGGGGGCGAGGTCAGGAGGAAATATTGGGAGGTCGACCCCCCCCCCCCCCCCTTTTTATAGCTGCTTCTGCTTGTGTCCATCATTTAAGGCACCTTATGTATTGTTTTTTGGTCACGACCAGAGCTTGGAAGCTCTTATTGTGTCCAGTTGGTTTATTGCAACACATTACTGTGCAGCAAATGATACCGAAGTGGCACCCTCTTCCTAAAAATGGAACCATCTCCAAATAGTGACAGCAAAATGTGCAGTTTTTTGCCGTAATAATGACAGGCGTCGCCACCATTTTGTGTCTGTAAAATTGATCCGCCCTTCCTGTTCTTTCTTTTTCTTTAAGGCGGCATTGCTCCAGGTGATGTGTATGTAAAGTTATTCTGGACGAAGCAAACCAAGTAATGCTGCAATACACTGCATTAAATTTCATAATCCTGAAATGCGGCCTTTACGTGAAGTTTCAGCACATGCGAGCCAACGTTTCATACATGCCTTACCCACTTATGCAGCATTCAGCTTGTAGGGATCAAAGCACAAGGTTCAGCTTTGAGACCAATGGTTGCTATAGGGAATACAGTTATGAAATGTTTAAAAGCATTGTTAGGTCTCACCATATTGTGGGTCATTTGCTTTTGTTTTCACCACAGCACAGGAATTCAAATGGGACTGCTACTTTTGATAATTACAAGCATATTTTTTACAGTTTATTGGGTTACTGTAGTAGAGTTGTGCGGTGTTTGTAATGCGATATCATATACAACTCCCCTACCAACCCAAGAATGTAGGTCACTACCCTAAAACTTTTTTTTTCCCTCTCTCTCTTCCAGGCTGCTCTTCTCATGCATCAGCAAAGACAAACAACTTGAAAACTTTGTGGAGAAGCTGTGCTTCAGATTCATGCTTATGACGTAAATATATTTTTTATTGATGTTGTAGCTGCTACTGATAGTACTACTACTACTATTACTGCTGATACTACTACCACTATACTACTACTTCTACTACTTCTAGAACTTACGTTTGAGGTATCTGGGTGCTGCTTTTCAATGCAAAGCACAATCTTGCAAAGTGAAATCTTAAACTGAGGGGATGTTTTCTTTTTTACATTTTTACCAGTGGAAGGTAATTTAAAAATATATGGTAGTTTTAAAATATAATTAAGGAGAATGTCTATTTACAATTTAAACATTAAAAGCAATATTCCAAGCAACTCAACATCATCATCGTTGTCACTTAGTAGTATTTTGCTAAAAAGTGTTTTGAGCCACAACCCAGTGATTTTGCCCCGAAAAGTGTTGCCAACACTATCTGGCATGTACGCAAGTTGTCCTATGTGGATGCACATCTCTCGATCATGTCACACACCACAGTAAGCGTAAACATTATGTCTCATGCTCGTGGCTATGTTTGTGTGGTGCTTTGCTATGATGCTTGTGGCTAGGTTTTCATTACACATCATTAGTTCGTGTTTATAATGTTCACATTAGATGTTAACTTTCTGTGTCATGAAGAGCATGTTTGTTTTATAGACGTGCCAACATAGTATAGGTGTTTTGAAAACCCTTGTGCAGCAATCTGATATGTGCAATTGTCTGTGCATGTTGTTGCAGGACGGAGCGCCACTGGCGTGACCTCGCATACTGCTTGTCGCTCATTCCATTTGGAGAACGGGGCATCAAGAAGCTGCACGAAAACATGGTCTGCTTTGCGGACAAGATGCACGTGGACGCCGTGTATGAAAGCATCACAGGCATCATATCAAGTGAGATGTCTTTTTTTTTTTTTTTTTAATCATTCTGCAGTTGTAGCTTTAACCCAAAGCTCCTTACACAATATATGTTCTTAATTTCAGATGCGAAAAAAGCGCAGGTAATGAAAGCCGACGTTAAGGTGAGTGTTTCTAAAAAAATAAACCATTAGTATACCTTCATAATCATAGCAGCCATCTTGTGACATGCATGTACATAGTTTTCTCCCTTGCACGAGCAGTGTTCCGAATTGGGCATTCATAGCCAACACAGGGACATCTCTTATGAAAGGCTGGTCCCCTTACGGTTTCTCTCATTTTAATTTTACAGTTCAAGGATATCTATCGCCTTTTACTGTTCCTTTTAAGCCAGGCGTATTACTTAATGAAAATCTATTAGTCCACTCATGCCAAAGTTTTCAGCTTTCTAGAGTTTGTAGGTTTGCCCAAACAACACTTGGAAGAAACCATAAACAAAGATAGGGAGAGGGAAATGAAAGGAGAAAGAGAAGTTTATCAGAACACACACAAAAAAAAAGAACCTGTTTGCCCCATTGTGACAGCTTAGTGGCTATGGCATTGCGCTACTGAGCTCGAGGTTGCAGGTTCAGTCGCGGCTGCAGCGGCCACATTTCAAAGGGGGTGGAATGCACAGAATGCTTGTGTACCAAG